>NC_136620.1:13613631-13938631 GCF_933228915.1 Telmatherina bonti | reverse complement strand
ATCGTTCTGCTTTGTTCTCTGTTCACCATCACCCAGCAGGTAAGAAACACACAAGTTATAACCATTAACTTCTTATTGGGTTCAGTTTAAGCACGTGCCTGACCTGGTGTTGGTTATATTGGTGATTCCAGACAGTGCCGCCTGCCAAGTGTCTGTGTGAGCTCAGTAGCTCAGAGAAGGCCTTTCCTTTTGACAAGCTGAAAACCGTGCAGGACAGTGCTTCACTCTGCAACAAGAACATCACTCCAGAAAAGGTAATCAATCCTGGTAATTCCAACCCCCATCACGTCTGCACCGATGCCGACTGTCAATGCTGCTGTCCTCACAGACATTCGACTTGGAGAGTCTTCTGCTGGGTTTGGATCGACGGCTTCCAGAGCTGGAGAAGGATGTGGAGATGCTGGAGAAGGAGAACGATGGAGAGCTGTACGGAGCTCTCAGTTTGCACGTCATAGAGAACGAACTTGCTGAGATCAAGCAGCTGCTGGATAAGCTGAACAGCACCGCGCTGGCTCACCTGGACCTCTCTGCTGACGCCACTCTGCAGGTATATTCCCAGCTGCATGTTGCAAACTGATTTTATCGTATGACTGCTGTCCTACAGAATGATATTCATGCAAATTTACTGCTTAATTTATTTTTGTCCCACATAACTCCAAAAGTTTGGAATCTCAATTTAGAAAATCAGAATCATGCGACTGTCTTTCACTGAGGAAAGTGATCAGCTTGGGAAAAAAAATGTTTCAGAGAGCTTATTAATAACAACAATCTTTATCTTTGCTGCACATTTTCAAATTTGATGTTGTTTCACTAACAAATAATAAGACAAAACAGGTTGATTTGTGCATTTGTTGTATATTAAACCTTAAAAGTGCGCCAAATAAATGAAAATCAAATATAAGCAGCCAGTCAAAACCATACCAGTGCATGTGATAACCAAATAAAATGGACAAAAAAAATTGATCCAATAAGTTCTTTAAATGTGATATTAATCAAATGTAGAAAGTCAGGAAGCAAGTTTCTTGATTAAAAAAAACAAACAAAAAAAAACAAAAAAAAAATGGTCAACTTTAAAGCCCTCAGACTGTCTTTGACTCTAGTTTTAAGTTGTGTTTCAGAGACTATAACAGGCCTCTGCTACAGGATTTCAGTGGATTTAGTATGCAGCTAGCAGAGAAGATATTAATAACCTTAACGTCAACAGTAAGCAAAATGAATGAAGAAAACATAGCAGCAAAAGCAAACATCCCAGAAAGCAGTGCAGCGTGGTTAAATGACATAATGTGATTTAATATCCTGTTTCTGGTGCAAGTCAGGAGGCTTACTAAGGCAAGCAAAATGTTGATGTGGCCATCAGTTATTTGTAACTCATAAAGTTTGCACAGTATCTTTAATTTTGACCTTTTTTATGTAAAGTAAGCAACAACTGAGCAGCGAAAATGTTGATTCACTCTTCACAAGTCCTCAGAATCAGAATTTAAATTAAAGTTATGGTGAAACAAATGATAAATTAGTCTCCTCATGAAGCCAGAGGAATATGAAGCAGACAGCTTGCACTCAAGAAACTCCAAGACACTCAGAGTCGGGACTGTTTTGTTCATCTCAGTATTTAAAAATTACTCAAAGAAGCCAGGCAGGAAGATCTTTGCATGGACAAACATTGTGGTTAATTTTTCATGTCATTGGATGGCTTCCTCCCACCGTCCCATGACATGCATATTGAGTTAACTGGTTAGTTGTGGTTGTTTGTCTCTCTGTTGGTCCTGTGATGGACTAGCGACCTGTCCAGTGTGTACCCAGCCTCATGCCCAATGATTGCTGGGATAGGCTCCAGCTTCCCATGTCCCTGAATTGGACAAGACATTTGAGAAAAGATGGATGGATAGACATTTAAATGTATCCTGATGGTTAATGTATGCATGTAGCATCATGACTAAAACTACGTATACACATAGAAATCTGCACTGACTACGTATTCCCGGACTCTGTTTTCCAGGCAGAGCTAGTTTCCCGCACTAACTCGGTTTGTCACAGCTTGTTAGGAATTTAGGCAGATTTGTGAGCATCTACATCATGCAAAAAAATTCGAGGCTCCGTTTTGCCGTACAGGCATGCAGACAAGTCAAGACAGTTACATGATGATGATCCCACTTATCCAAGTACCTAGCATTAGCCCAGCTGATATCAGCTTATATTTATATGAAATGACTGAAGGAGATGTGCTGCTCTCCATAAACAACTATAATTTATGGATATTTATTTGCTTGTAGCATCTATATTTACCAGGCTAACATCTCCTCCAACTTTTTCAAACACAATCATTCACAGTGTTTTCTTTCCTTCTCTGCATGTTTGCACCAGCTTAATATTAAAGGGGCTTTTCAACCATTAAAAAACATGTTTGGAGCTGCTATCTATGTGTAATCTATCATTCTAAGTAAATAATTACTTAAACTGAACACTTCATGATGCATTTTTTAACAAGTGCTTTCAAGGTTGCTCTTAGTTTACTCCATAACCAGTTATGTTAACACTCCAGTTGACAGAAACTAAATGAAATTGATAACACTTTTTTACAGCAGGTCAGTCTATAACCTCCCTGTGGGCAATGAGTCCTGTATGTAGCTTTTTGGGAGGAAACAACCTTTCTGTTGAAGATGCGTAGTGTGTTTTTATTAAATCCTTGTGTGTGTTTTTATCTAAGCTGGTAGATGTTAAAGGAGACATGCAGGAGCTGGAGGAGTTTGACACCATGCAGGTGGTGAAAAGTCAGCAAGCAAACCAGCGTCTAAAGAGAGACCTGGACCAATGCAGGAATGGATTACACCCCACCCCCAAACCCACTCTTTCTCCAGAGGGTGAGTTCCAAAACTCTCATTACCACAAGCTGAACTATGTGAAAACAAGATGATGAAATGCCTTTATTTCTTCTTCATGTTTTGTATTGTTTCCTCCCCCAGGTACTTGTCCCCATGGTCGGTTCCTGAACATCTCTGGTCCGAGGGTCTTCACAGCAGGGGAATATCCAGGCTCATACATGTATGGAGCCTGGGGGCGAGATCCCAAACCAGAGGCTGGAAAAGAAAGCTGGCATTGGCTTGTATTGATGACGTCCAGCAACAGACATTCCAACTACATCCGCCAATACTCCAGTCTGAGCTCCCTGATTGCTGGGGTGAGCGTCCCAGGTATGGAGCTGAACTCTGAGCTGACATAGTTACATCTAGGTAGCAGGAACATGCAGTGCTAGCTTGATGCTACCTATAAGCTACCTAGATGCTACCTGGATGCTACTTAGATGCTACCTGGATGCTACTTAGATGCTACCAGAATGCTACCTAGATGCTACCTGGATGCTACGTAGATGCTACTTAAATGCTACCAGAATGCTACCTGGATGCTACTTAGATGCTACCTGGATGCTACGTAGATGCTACCTGGATGCTACCTAGATGCCTCCTGGATGCTACCTAGATGCCTCCTGGATGCTACCTAGATGCCTCCTGGATGCTACCTAGATGCTACTTAGATGCTAGCTGGATGCTACATAGATGCTAACAGGATGCTACTTAAATGCTACCAGAATGCTACCTGGATGCTACTTAGATGCTACCTGGATGCTACCTAGATGCTACCTGGATGCTACTTAGATGCTACCTGGATGCTACATAGATGCTACCAGAATGCTACCTAGATGCTACCTGGATGCTACGTACATACTACTTAAATGCTACCTAGATGCTACCTGGATGCTACTTAAATGCTACCAGAATGCTACCTAGATGCTACCTGGATGCTACCTGGATGCCACCTAGATGCTACCTGTATGCTACCTAGATGCTACCTAGATGCTACCTAGACGCTACCTAGATTCTACCTAGACACGTGACAGTTGCAAACTGCATCGGACACACAAAATGATTAAGCAGGTTAAGTGCCTGCTTAATCTAACAAATTCAAGATTGTAAGACACCAATAAAAATGTGCAAAACTCGCCAATTGATTTAATAGCAGTCCCCAAACAATTTAACTTGCGTCATCACAACCAGTAGCATACATTGACGTTTTTCTTCAATAGAAAGATGTTGAAAATTATTTAAACCTCTCTAGCAGGTTCTTCCTCTGGTGAGAATGTCAGCCAACTTTGAGATTGATGCATCAATCTCAAAGTTGATAGGTGCTAGGTGCTTCTGTGTGCCTTAAAAATCACTTAGAAGAAGACAGTGCTTATAAACAATTTCGAGGTTGTTACTGTGCGTTGGTCATTGCAACCGAGGCCACTGAAGATAAAAACAGACTTATGTCTGGGAGAATTTTGGCCACTGGCAGCTACTGTCCATTTACAACTGTGCTTGGCATTTGCAGTCATTCTGATTTTAATCTTTATCACTAGATGGTGACCATTCTTACACATTGTGTCTTTAAGCCTATGGTTGATCTGACTTAATGTGTTAAAACAGATAGCTCTAAAAGAGGATTATTCTCATTTCAACGTCAAAAACATTCTGATTACACACACACTAGTTTTGCCCATAAAGATACATTAATTAGCATGACTGTGACTCTTATCTCAAGTGTGCACATGTGCACAGGTTACTTGGAAAACGCAAATCTTTTGGTCTCTCTTTTTATGGGATAAATTCATTCATTCATTAATGAGCTTAATGCTTTTGACTTCCTGTTGTTTTTCTACCAGGTAATGTCCAGATCCACCCAAACAACCCGACCACCAACACCATCCAGGGTCCAAACGTGGTTCTGTATGGAGGGGCTTTGTACTACAACTGTTACAACACAGATGCTGTCTGTCAGTTTAACCTGACCACCAAAAGCATCATCAGATTAGAATTACCCAAAGGCACAAGGTTGGTGCTTAAAGTATTTCTGCTGTGAAAACATTAGAAATGTGGGAAGTCACAACAGATCAGGTTAAAAATAAATGAATTAATAAATTATATATATGTTTTGTGGTAAAAGTACAGCATTTTAAGAGAAGCTATGAAATTATGGATTGCAGATGTTTTGGAGTAAAAAAAAAAGAAAAAAGTTAAATTTAGCTTCTTTTTTCTCTTTTTCTTTTTTCTCTTTTCTGTAATTATATTCAAAAGCCAGAAAAACAAAGCTTGAGGTTTTCCATTAATCCCATCTTTCCTTCTAGGTATAACTCCAAGGGTAACTTCTGCCACCTTGAAGAATGCTACCCGTACACTGACCTGGACCTAGCCACCGATGAGTCGGGCATCTGGGTGATCTATACCACCACCCAGAACTTTGGCAATCTGGTTCTGTCCAAAGTGAAGCTGGATCAACAGCTGAAGCTCAGTCAAACCTGGTACACTTCTGTCTACAAGCAGAGTGTGACCAACACCTTTATGGCCTGCGGCATCCTCTACGCCACACGCTACGTTGACAAAACTGTGGAGGAGATCTTTTATTCGTTTGACACATCGACAGGGAAGGAGAATTTCAACATCGGCATCTTCATCAACAAGATGTCTCCCAATATTCTGTCCCTGAACTACAGTCCAGTGGACCAGATGCTGCATGCCTATAGCGACTCCAAACTGGTTTCTTACAAGCTTTTGTTTGAGAAAACACATGACACATACACTTACATGCAGTAATCTCAGTTATTCACACCTAAATTCTTCCAAATTCACCAATAACAGTTTTTGGTCTTTTTTTCATGATTTTTCTTCTATCAGTCGAATTTAAAAGAAATATGATTATGAATGTATCACTTCATTTCTCACAAACACGCTGATGAACTTCAGGAGAAACGTTGGTGTTTCATTGAACACATCAAAACGGTATCATTTTGTAATATCGACAAACAAATATCATGATAAAACTCATGATTTACACCCTGTTAAGTTTATGCTTAAACTGTTGGTAGATTCAAGGGTTTTCTGTGCATGTTTGCTTTGAACAGTGCAAACTTCAGAGCAATGTACACTAACTGGACCAAGCAGCTTGACTGGATGTCAAAAAGCCTCCTGAATAAAGTTTATTGGTGACTCAGTCTTGCTTTTAGGAGCCGTGTGACTCATTATAGAGACTGGCAGGTGGAAGAAATCAACCAACTTTACTAAGCTTCACAAAGCTTTACAAAGGCAGGTGTAAACAAAGGTTCATTCACTCAAAGAAAACAGATGCTGGACAGATTGAGGATTTCATTAAGCCAGAAGACCAATGAGGAGCAGTTGAAACACATCGGGAAGGAATTAAAATCTACATCTAAATCTAAAAGCAACACAAAAGAAATGGATAATTTTTAATAAATGAAAATGAAAGTCATTTTTTGTTTGTTTTTGTTCTTTAGCTCTTACAATCTTGGTGGATCCCACAGTCCCTTCCTTATTTTCAGTCTTTAAAGTCTTCCAGCTGCCGGCCTCCACAGCCATTTGTGAGACTGTTACAGAAGACAAAAAGAGCTTGTTAAAATGTACCCTATTTTCAAGTATCCTCCCATGTCTTGTTGCTCTCTGGTTTCACTCATATTTCTCAGACATTTCAGAAAGATTATCACACCAAAGGCAGATATAATGTACACATATATTTTCACAACTTTAGTTTTATCATTCTATTCAGTGCTTCTCAGTCAAAATAACAGGTCTGAGCATAGAAACCTGCTGCTTATCATCCACATCAGTGAAAGGATTAAATGTCTGACGCAGGACCAAATTTCTAACCAATATTACCTCAAGACCACCATGCATCATGTTGTTGGTTCTGTAGAGCATTAAGTCAAGTATATTTATTATAAGCTCTTCCCTGTGTAGGTTAGGCGCTTTGATAGATTTAATATTGGTTTTGCAGAAGCAGAGTTGTGGTGCATGAAACTCTTTGCCTTAATAGCCTGAATTTGGGCGGTTTTGATAAAAGGCATATGAGGTTTTAGGAAGAAGTTCATCACACATACGGCTAAAAAAAAGATAAAATGAGACACCTGACTCATTAAATTCTAACATTAAGTCTTTATTTCTTACTTGTTACTTGATCAGTACATGGACAAAGACATCTAACTTTGTAATTTTTATTTATAATGTATATATAATATATTAAAATTTTACAGTACACATTTGAATGACAACAAAGCAGGTAAGAGTCTTTCTACTGTTGTGAAACAAGCTAACAGGGTAGACTCCCACAATATGAAACAATCCAAACAAGAAAAGAAAAACCAACTTATTGCTTCATACAAATCAGTCATAATGGCAGTAAGAAGAAGCATAAGAGTAGTAGTAACGTACGAGTCAAGATCATTAAATCAAGATGAAGTTACACCCTACGTTTGCCTATAAAAAAAACTCAGAGGGAAGAGAAACAGAAAAGTGTTTTCTCACATTACAGTAGCGTTAGTGTTTGGTTCAGGTAACCTGCTCTATAAATAAAAAGTATCTACAAGAGGAAGGAGGACCAAGGTCTGTACAAACCGATCCGGTGCCAGCTGATAGGAGCTGCAGACTTTCACAAGTCGACCTTACTATTAAAAGACCTTTTGAAGAGGAAAGAAGTGGTTCTTCATGTAAAAGGTTAAATGCCAGAAGAGTGGGGGCATAGATAAGAAGTGCAAACCCTGGTGAGAATGAGGTGTAGGTTGACAATACTGTACAGCACTTCAAAAGGGACGAGATACATTCAGGAGCCCCCCCAGGCAGTGTGGCTAGAAGTGGTGTAGGAGGAAACCAAAGTGTAGATGGCAGAGAATAGCTTTGTGAAGAAACACTGAATGATGAGCAACCTCGATGAGCATGTGGAGGTGTTGGCCTGGCCTCGCATCTCCTCCTCTATATGTTTAAAACATTAAGCTTATTCGATAGCTGAAACAACGATTAATCTCTCATGCTTTGACAAATTCACATTCTTTTCCTTTTTAACATTCATTCAACTATATTTCAGGTCAGCATCTCTCTCTGTTTTAATTGCAAATCTTTTAAGATCTTTGCATCCAAATAAGTAAAACCCTCATTTCCGTCAGCTTGTTAGACTTTAGCGCCCCCTGGTGCTTAGAAGAATGACAACATCTTAAAAAGTGACTTCAGCTGATAGCCCTTTAGGGTGCGGCTGGGTTTGCCTGTGAGAGCCGGGGCACCTTGTGAGTTTTATTTAGTTTTTTTTTTTTTTTTACTTTTTAAGGAGGAGGGGGTTTCTTTTAAGGTGGCTGGGAGTTGCCCTACATTCAGAGCTTGGAGCCCAAATGGCGCCAAAAAAGCCCCGCCCCTTACAGGCGACCTCATATAACGCACACCTCAGCAATTGGAAGCTATGTCCCATCTGACAGGGGACTGAAGAGTTTTTGTTTCTACAACTGAGAGCAGGAAGAAGTGAAGTGATAGTACCTGAAGACTGCACGCTGATGCACCCTAAAAGAAGATAGAAAAAAAACCAAGGGATGCCATGTCTTACAGCTCATAGGTGGTCCAGGATTACAGCAGACAACAGCACACTGCTTCTCTAGACTAAACCTACACTTACTGTATATATGCACTAAAAAGCACTATACTGGTGAGTTTATGGTTACACAGCACATCAAAACACCAACTGACCACAGACGGATGGATTCCTTATGAGTGTTTTTGTGTAGTTTGGTTACTTCTTTGGCACAGTTTCCATTACAAAACCCAGCCCACGCAACTTTTCTTTCAGTAGTTGTGACAAAATGTGAGTGTGTGGATGCGAACAATGTATATTTGTTTGTGTGGGTGGGTTGCTTTGGTATATTCACGCAGAGAGGCTGGGTGCTGTAAAGGAAATTAGCTAGCTAGGTCAGCCTTGTCCTGCTCGGTTCCCACCGGTCTGGTTTGGTTTGGGTCAGAGTGTGATTGTCGAGTTAAGTTGGAGACCACAAAGAGCCGCCTACGGACAGAACCACATTCATGCAGTGGAACTACAGACAAATGAAAGTGGTTGCATCTATGGCTCTAGTCAACTAGCCACATGGAAGGTGCTAACGAATGGCCTCATATTGGATACTACTCATACTAGAATGTTCTAAAACACTTTCACAACTACATGCAAATACGTGGTAATAAATACTTCTACACTATGCTAATGTAGTAACTTGTCTTAAAATGTGAGATGACACACAGAGCTTAAAGCTGCACTCAGTTATGTTCCACGATGCCGTTCCTAATCCCACTTGGATTTCAGTGACCATATTTTAGAGCGTGACCTCAGCAAAGTACTCATGTTCACCAGTCGGGGCCTGTCTGTGATGTCACGTTCAACATCATGTGTCATGAAGGAGAATTTTTTTTCAAAAACTATAGACTATTTGGCTCAAGTTTGTCACATCAGAGGGCAAAAAGCATTTCCACAAACATATCAGATGATCCATGCATCCATGCTAACACTACACATAACGTTATGCAGCCCATAACAAAGTCTTTCAAGCAGCTTAACATATTTAATACAACCTGGATTACATATAAATACGTTCTTCTACATGCTAATATGTTTCAGTCTATCATATGTGATCTTTGCTAGAGATTACTTATTGTTCCTGATTTTCCAGTCCGACACACTCGAAGCTCCAATCATGGCTTCACAAAGCCAAGAGATGTGTCCTGTAACTTTCATGAATAAATGCATTTACTTCTTCTAAACTTTACTAGCTTAAAGTTGTTGCACACACGTAGCCACAGGAGTTCTTTCAAAATACTCACAAAAACATTAATCTTTGAACGTCATCCTATGTTGGTGCAAACTGCTTAATTCATAATATCTGTGTGATCCAGTAAAATCTAGTTCAGAGGATTTTTTTTTTTTTTTTTTTTAAGAAAAAATCTAGACTGTTCAAAATCACCCACAAGCTAATAAAGGACATTAAAATATGGCCAAAAGCCTTCTTTCTCAAAATATCATTATTCACCTAAACTTCAGCAGATAGGAAAGTCAGTACAATGCTCTTTTAGCGCAGCAAAAGCTACATGCTACTGCCCCAACCCCTCACTGTTTTAGCGTCAACCTTGTTGTCATCCATGATTAGTTTGGAAGCATGCAAAACATTTTCATGCTAACTAGTCACACAGAATTACAAAATTCACAGCACAAAGCTCTATGACACTTCTTCGCGAATGCAACGTGTTTTCATGACCGGCTACACGTGTTAGCGGTCTGTTCAGACACTGCAGACTGAATCCACCCTTGGGTTCATAAAAAGAATAGATTTGCTTTTCATCTTTTCTGAGTCTGCCTGAACAGCCGAATCACATGAGCCTGCAGAATGTGCAGATTGTAATTCACATACGCTAACACATACAAAAACTAACACAGCCTAAACTATTACAGAACATTTCTCCACAGGCTAAACAAGAGATATCAGGATACCAATAGGTCAATGTCATGGGATGCTGTCTTTTCTCTGAAGTCAGAAATTCAGAGTATATGATCAAATAATCAATATGCAACACAAATATGCAGTAATTATAAAGAACTATAATTACTATATGTTTGTGATGTGACCCCCAGCATTCATTGGATGATGAATATAGGAATTGGCCACATCATTACCATCATTATTTTCATCATAATTTCCATGCTTTTCCCTTTTTTAGAATAAAGTATTAATCGGTTTACCCTCAATTTTTTATTTTTTTTTTTAACCATACATGGCACCAATAAAGTTTAGTTTATCATTATCCAGAAGGCAGACCATGTTATCTGTGTCTGATTGGTTAATATTTGTTGTTGTTGTTGTTGTCAAATCTTACCTATTTTACTGAACTTGCTCTGGGGTTCTAATCTAAAACTTGGCTCGTGTATACATACCAACACCACATATAAACCTAGTATTCATGCATTTTTTTTCTAAAGGAGGCACTAAAATTGAAAGATGAATCACTACTTCTCCAGTAATGTAAAATATATAAAACATGTTTTACTTTTAAAAGTTACGGCCAGTTCAACTTGCAGCGGATGTCCACGTAGAGTGACACGAGCTGCAAGAGCGATCACACTTGCAATTTCTTCAGTAAATGCGCATTTTCCTCACATAACAACACACAGCTCCAGATTGTCTTCTTCCGCAACATAATGTGAATTAAGCACGACAGCCGTATTCGCTACATGCTATCATGGAAATATAAAAGATGACGCTAGGAGTGCTTATGACTAGCTGAAGTTTAACTTTGTGGACTGAAGTCATTAAACTTCCAAGCTCTTCAAACGACATAGTGTCATAGTTGTATCAAGTTGGATTACAAGGGAAGAAAAATAAGAGGCCCGGGTTAGAGAACATGTATGCTGATATTTGTTTAGAGGTTTCAAGTAAAATCTTACCAAGTGCAGCTTTAAAGAAATGTGCTGTGTTCTACCTATGATCTAAAACAAGCTAACAGTTCCTCTCTAAACGCTACAGGTGAACTCGGCTATGATGAGACGGTGTTCTGCTGTCTGTCGGACTCCGGACGCACCTCCTCGCTTCTCACCTCCCACCCCCGGAGAGGCCACTGTCCTTACTAACTTCACAGAGAGAGATACTTACATTTTCCCAAAATATTAACTACTTTCAAGATACTCATGCATAACATTTTATCAGTTTTTTTTCCCCATGTGGAACGCCTGAAAAGGTCCTCTTTCCTCGTCATATTCGACATCATTTCCCTTTTCATTTATGATGTTAAAAGCAGCTGTTTTATGAATTCATGTTATGTGAATTGTTGACAAAAAAAGGGTTACGTATTACTACTTTTGTGAGTATCTGTGTGTGTGTTGGGGGGGGGGGGGGGGGGGGGGGGGTGAATGGGCGCAAGCAAAGAATGGAGGAAACACTTAGCAAACACAAGAATGACACTTCAAGAACAAAACCAGCTGCTTAAATCTTTAAGTGTTTGGCAAAGGGGAGACGGGGAGGAAGTTGGTGGTGAGTTTGGTGCATTAGTGACTATACGTATGGTATCTTACAGTGATGGAGGAAAGAAGATGGCAGACAAAAGGATCCGGAGGCGAAAGATGAAGACGGAGAGAGCTGTTACTTTTTTTTCCCTTTATCAAACTTTTTTTTTTTCACTCTGCTCTCTATCTGCACACTCATCCTCCATTTTTGTGTTTCTTGCTTTCCCTCTCCATCCCCTCTAAACCTCCCCCTCCTCCTCTCTCTCTTTGTTTCCTTTCACTTTTCAGCACGACACCTCCATGGTTTGGGTGACGGCGCCGACTCCCTCGCTGCTGTCCGAGTTAGTGCAGGCCCGGGAGCGGTTTCCCTCCATGGAGCCGGCGCTGGTCAGGGAGGCTGTCCTGGAGCGCGCCAGGCGAGTCATACTGGCTGAGGGCACTGGGAACGAGGAGCAAAAAACATTTTAAAGTGAGTATTTTAGTCTGTGAAGAAAGAGTGTAATCACTTCATGTAGGGGAGATGGAGGGAGTACATGCTAATGTGGACAACTGAAGAACATCCCTCTTTGTAGCTGGTGAAGAAGACAAGAGCCATGAATGGTTGGGGTTGTTACTTAAAGCTGCGAATGTGTCTGCGCAGAAACACATTGTCAGCGTCATGCATTCAAGGCTCAGTTTGTGCTTTAATAAGCTTAAAAATCATATTGTTTATTCTTCAATAAATCCTGTTTGTTGGTGAAAGTAAGGAAGTTTTTCTGAAGGCAAATGTCTCTAATCAGTTTAAACAAAATGCTACATGTTGTAGCACTTGAACGCACCACATCTAGGATTAATGGTTTATGCCTCCACCACAGAGGAAAAGGCACTTGTGGATAAAAGATTACTGCAAGCTGTGCTGTGGATATATCTTGAATTAGGCTGTGACATCATATCTGATGTTATGTATAAGGTACCACAGTAATACTTAAATCTTTACACGCTGCGGCTGAAGAGCATCAAATATTCTAACAATCACATTACCATAATGAAACAATGCACACTGGTTTAACACCCAGTTAAGAGTTGACATTCCTCTGCTGCGAACTTCCTGGTCTGATCAGGAGGAAACCTCATACTTACAACAATTTAAATCTTATTTACATTTGGCTTCTGCTGATGTATTCTGGTTTTGGTAGCGTCACATTGTGTTGATCAAAGTGTCCATATTTGCTTTTTTCTTATTGGTTGGTTTGTATATGAAGCTCATTCTGCAGTCACTGAAAGGTGATCATCATATCAGCAACTTAGAAGCTCTATCACTGTCTGACATAAGTCTGTCATTTTTACCAACGATCACAGACATCTGATCCTTTCTGTCACGTTGGTCGCCTTACATCTGGGACGGCAAAGAATTAAAAGGTGTTTAGATTTAGTCATTACTGTCATTACTTCCATTTCCTGTCAACAGAACTATTTGCGTCATGAAACAGCCAATCGGATTAATGTCATGGACAGATCAGACGGGGTCTGACACTGGGAGTCATGTAAGGGCAACGTATATTCTCCATTGATGCCTGAGACTGATAAGTAATGCTACGTCGCATATTTGGAGCTGATAGAAATGGACATCTCCATCAGTTCCAGACAAAAACATCATCATTTTTCCTGCTTAATGTTCCACTTTGTTACCTATCTGCTTGTTTTATATAGATTATTTTATTGGGAAGTCTTTGTTTAATGAGGAACAAAAGTCTTAAATTAAAGGTCTTAGATTTCAGTGGTGGAGCTTTAAAGATTAGTTAACAGTTTGTTGGGTTTTTTTTTTAATGAGACTTTTGGAGTATTTCTTTTTTTTGTTTATAGCTTTGCTGTGAACCTAGTCCATGAGGCTTTGCTCAAAGCTAGCAGAACGCCATGCAAAGAGCATTTCTGGTGATGCAATGGTGAAGGGATGGGGAGGGATGGGAAGTGAAGGCAGTATATTTTTCCTCTGGAGGAAAAAAAACGTGTTGCTAAAACAACAATGGGGTTTGATGTCCTCAGGGTAAACGGGACAAAACACCAGAAATGAGAGCAAAAGTAAAAGAAATCACCACAGCCCAAAAGTATTGTTCATAAACAAAAATAATGAGTAGAAGGAAATTGAAAAGAAATTGTAAAATGCCATCGAACAGGGCAGCAGTAAGAGGTCAGAGGTGAACGGGGAGGAGGAAGTACCTGGCCCTCCACTCAACCTCCGATCCTTCACATAAGCGACTGAGAGAACGGGGCAAGGAAGACAGAGGGCAAGATTAACACAAGCCATGTCCCTCTGCAGTTATACATCACTTACTCAATCCTACAACACACTGCTGCTGAAATAACTCTGCACAAGTAAATTACTCCAAAGCGCAAACGTCCTATCATGGCTAGCATCTCTGCGTACTTACTGTAGCCCATTCCCTGCAGGAAATACTTGAAGGCTTCGGTCAGCTTGCCGGGCTGGAAGACAACATGTCAGCCATTTAGGATTGGGAACGATGCATTCATGGACATTCTTAAGGTTTTGCTGGATTATTGTTCATCCATTCCATGTGAAAGTTACCTGTGTGAGCTGTGGAAGTCCGCCAGAGTCCGCCATCTGCCACAAGAGGAGATCAGCCATTAACCAAAGAGCTGACAGCTGACAACATCACCACATTGAAGCCTTTCTTTTATTGCTAAAGTAGTTATGACCAGAGCGCTGTACGATAAATGCAAGAGGGAAAAGAAAGGAAACTGTATTTCCCTTTAATTCCTAGAGCAGGAATTAAAGGGAAATACAGAAATAAAAAATGGAAGAGATAAAAATGCGTCGGCGTCCTTCACATCCACATGAAAACAGTCAAAACTAACGACTCACTCTGGGCTGAAAAACAGCAAGATGTTTTTAAAGAAATCTTATGACCATTTTTTCTCCATAACACATCTCTTGGTAGTTGTTTTTAATCTTTTTGAGCACCTTTTATTTTTCTGAATGAAAAATGTCTTTTTTTTTTGTATTTTATGTTTCTTTTCTTCATGTCTGTCTTGCTGTTTGGTGTCTATTATTGATGGTGTTTACTTTGATTTTCTTTACATATTTATGGTGCCTTTTTACTTTTTTATATAAGTTGTTTTTTATCTTTTATTCAGATTATTAGGATTTTATTTTGATAAGTTTCTCTTTAGTTATTTGCCGCTGATTACTGACTTTCTGATTTATGTTGCTCTTGTAAATTCCCTTTTGAGTCCTTAGACTTGTCTCTATGTGTCTATTTTCTGTTCTTGATGTTCAGGCAGAACTTTAAATGTATTTTGTCCATCCAATCAAAATGTTCTGTATTAGCTGTGTGTGTATAGTTTCATTGTTTGTTACTGGGTGTCAGTGAAAAGACAGAACTGCCGTCCATAATCGTTACAACAGCAAACTAAAGATAGAAAAATGTATAAATATTTTTGTCCCAAAACAACTATCTAATTTGCTCTTTTTCTTAAAGTATTAATTTAATGTTTTATGTGTTTTCATAGTAAACATAACATTGGGCTTTATTTCTGTGTGATATAGAAAAAGCTGATTACATTAGGTTTATGAAATTAATAAAATTAACTGTAAAGTGAGTTAATAATGAGTCTATGTTGTGCTGTGGATAACCAAGCTCACATTTTATCAGCCAACAGACTTTAAAGATACTTCAAGCTGCTGCAGTCAGAAGAGAGGAGGACTGAAATTTACCTTCAGGAAGGTGGTGTTGGTCGGGTCCAGCTTGGAGTTGCACTCAACCTTGAAAACAAAACAACACTTTGGGTTTAGTGAGCAAAGAGAAACGATGCAGTAAGAAGAACATCCAACAAAACCTGCCTGAAATTGTTGCATTTATCATACCGTCCTCTGATTTTACCACTGAATGAATGAATGAATGAATCTCCACAGCTTCCTGACAAGTATGATCACATATTTCTTCTTGTAAAGCAGCAGATTCAAACTAACAATTTAAAACTAAATGAAATGTTGCTAAAAGGCCCAGATTCAGAGCAGTTTAGTGTAATGACCAGATGCAGAAACACTCATGCATGAATCTTAAATTAGTTTCTTAATGAACCAAATTACAATCAAGTCGGCACATTGGCTGGTTGGTACAACTCTGCGCTGGCTCATCATCACTACAAGAATGTCATTATTTCAGAGCCAAATTGACAATTATTTTCCTATCAACTTGGTTTGAAGTGTGTGTGTGTGTGTGTGTGTGTGTGTGTGTGTGTGTGTGTGTGTGTGTGTGTGTGTGTGTGTGTGTGTGTGTGTGTGTGCGCAAACTCAGTCTGCTTCGTGCACGCTTATGTGCAGTAATGAGATGCTTTAAGTCTAATTTATGCCCAAATTTGCATAAACATGGTCGCTGCAAGCTGATGAAATTTTAATTAGAATAAACTCTTTGAAAGAGAGATGCAGAGTCAGACTGATCACTTCACACACAAATACCACTTTGTATGTTATCTGCTGCGAACTTGTGGAAAAAGTGTTTATTGTATATGTGTGATTCCTCTTATAGCAACTTATAGATATTCTGTCAAGACTTGGGGAAGTTGTGTCAGCTAGTGGAGGAAAAAAGGGCAACATGCGTCTGCTCTAAAGACGGTAAATACAAAAATCTAAACTTTCTCTTTAGAATCTGAAGAGAAAGTTTGCTTGAATGATGTGAACATGGAAACTATAACATGCTGTGTGCATGTGACTGACCCAGATGCTGCAGTGTGCTGCAGAGATGAGTCACTCCAGCAGGCTGAGATTCAGCCACAGAGTGCACATGGCCAAATTAGACAGATGTCTACCGATTTTCACACATAATGCATGATCGCACGACCGCATGACAGCATTTTGCTCTCTTTCCTTTTAATCCTTGATAAGCTAGACTGCTAAAAAAAAAAAAAGAAAAAAACACACGCACACATTTCTGCAACAATATGCAAAAAAGTTGCTATTCAATGCTACTGTAATGAAAAGTTTTCATCTGCCAGATGACAATCAGGGAAATTTACAACAAAAACAATTGCAAATGATTGACTGGAGATGCAAATGAAGGTCTCAAATTTATCTCCGAACATGAATATCCCTCTCTCTGCAAATAATATGGCAGAATCAAACGCTGCGGCCTCAGCTGCTCATATCTGCAAAAATTAAATATTTACATGACCTCCATCTGTCACATTAAATAAAACAGCCTCTTCCTCCATCTCTTCCTCCTCTCCAGCTCTCCTTCCTACTTTCCATCTCTCTACGTCGCTCTCTTTTCCAGGCGGTTTTATAACATCCCCTTCCCGTCCACTTCCTCCTCTTCCATCCAGCAGAGGAGTGATTTAATCTAAACGTGTGCGTGGGGCAGATTAACTGGTGCAGAAGCAGACATATCTGGGCCACTTCTAACTAGGAAACCCCAGAGACACAGAGAGGCCATCTGTCCCCTGGAGAACACACGCACACACACATCCACACATATTGTATCAAACACACACACACACAGGAAGACACAGATGGACAGATACAGAGTCCCTGGAGGAGCAGGAGGAGAGACAGAACCAGGTCTCTGCTGGCTGACCTGTTTCTGTTTACCTGAATGAAAACAAACAGACGAGGACTTCATTTACATGCCAAGAACAAAACACTGAACAGAACACGAGCACGTGGGAGGAAGGAGAGCGGGGTCTGCGGGCTGGAGCCTCAGCTGGACTAAAACGTATTTACTCTAAACGGAGGCGTCATCTCAGCAGGGATTCAGGAACATAGCAACCGACGCACGGCACACAGACTGCATATGTGCATGTTTCTGTTCTGTCATCCTCGACATAAATGGCAAATTCCTGCAAATGTTTCTTGCCTTGGCGCCGACAACACGTCTTATTTGCTCATCCGGTTCTTTGCTAAATGTTTTTGTTCATGCAGCATATTTGACATTTTAATTTTGGACTTTTGGTTAGTGTGACTTTAACATGCTTTCTGCTGGTTATTAAGTAACATAAGTAAACATGGGATGTTTTGTCCAACAACATGAGTCATGGACCAAACTTTCTGGTTTTATTTAAGCACATTATAATGATAATATCTTCGGGTTCATGATGTTGATTTTTGTCTTTGCTTCTTCCGGTTTTTGTTTTTGATTTTTTTGCATCACAACAGAGTTTCAGACTACAGAGCAACCAAACCAACAGGACACAGAGCTGAACCACTTATTTTATGTACTTATATGACTCTACAGACATGATGGACTTCTGAGTGGAGATTTCTGAGTTTCAACACATAACTTGCTGTGATCTGTTGGACTAAATATATAGGGGCTAATAGGGCATGGGTGAGGGTTGTTGTGGGTGGGTGAAAGGGGTCTATGGGTGTGTGTGTGTGTGTTTTTATCTATTTTGATGTAAATTGTTTTATTATGTAAAACACTTTGTATTGTTTTTAAGCACGAAAAGTGCTATAGAAATAAAGTTGGATTTGATTTGATTTGATTTGATTTGATTTGATTTGATTTGATTTGATTTGATTTGAAGAGACACGGAAAGGAAAGCATGATGTTACTCACCACTCCCTCCTCAGCGGGGGCGTTGTCTCCCACAACCAGCATCACAGGACACCTACAGAATCCACATCTCTTGTGAGTTTTTTTCAACATCTTACTTGTGTATCATTATTTTTCTTTTTACATCAGTATTTATTGTTATTATAATTAATGAGAAAAAGTTTAAATGTTTTTTTTTTTCATTAAAAAAAAAAAGTTTCACATTTGTTCATACTTTATCGTATCATGTGTCAAATGACTTTTTATAATAAATTTAAATGTCACCAGTCAGATGTTGGAGGCAGCAAGAAACCAAATGAAGGTGTTTCTCTCCTCATGTGGTCATGAATGGATGGCAGCATGAAAACATGAAAGTGCTTCAGACTACATTCTTAAAACAATCTGAGGACTCACTTTATGGTCTTGGCGTTGAGCGCCGTCCCAGTGCGGTTCATCTCCAGGTCCCTCCGACTGAAAGAGGCAAGAATATTTAATATAAAGTTAAAGTGATTTTAGCTTCGTGTTTATTTGTGTTACTGCTTATAGTGGAGAAAAAACATTATGAATGTCAATGACACTTTTAGTTTGGAGGCCGTGCTCGCTCTTTTGCAGATTGATGTGTCCTTTGAAATGACGAGAGTATGCTTTGTGTGTATGTGTGGTTGTGTGTGTGTGTTCACCTGTTGTACATATTCCAGAAGAGCTGCAGATTGAAATGGTTGACATTGTTGTTGATCTGCTGCCGGTAACTCTGCACCAGCTCTGTGTTGCTCACCAGCTCCTCCTGCAGACAAACCAACACACGTATGACTGTACGGGCCGAAATATACTTTTACAACTGGACTCAAAAAGGGTCCAAACATAACATGAAAGTGACCATATTACAAATTATTTATGATGCATATAAAATATATATATATATATATATATATATATATATATATATATATATATATATATATATATATATATATATATATATATATATATACTTACTTTCAAGTGAAATATGTGTGTTTGTAATAAATCTTTGATTCAATGCAATCCACTGGTTTCCATTGATGGGCTTTTGGTCGGGGGGGGGGGTTGGCTTACAGTTATTGTAAACTGGACTAATATGTATTCATTTTAATTGGATTACAATGAATTAGCTTAAATTGATTATGCCTGTGAGGTGCTTTGAGATGGCTGCTGGGATTTGGCACTGAGAATAAAGGTGGATTGAACTTGACTGAACTGAGCCTACCTGGCTGAAAAGATGCGGCAGCACCACATCTGGGATGGTGCTGGTCAGACCAGACAGCTGCAGAAATGACACAGACACTGTTATTACAGCCAGGAATCGACCAGCAGATCTGAGTTAGGAGTAAATGAAAAGTGAGGCACCTTGGTGGCGGCCCAGTCGATCCATCCTTTGCCATTAGGGTCAATGTTTAGCAGAACCAAACCCTCCACCTGGTCGGGGAAAATCAGCTGGGAAGAGAAGACACAGATTAAACCTGCACCATCCACTGGCTGGATGTTAGTTTGCAGGAGAAACAAGCTGATAATGAACTAAAATGAGCTGTTATTAAAGCATAATTTGCCATTATTACTTTATTGCAGCTTTTAAATGAGTGATAGATAAATTTATTATGCAATCAGTTTATTTCTTACAATTACTACACACAAACACAGCACAGTTTCAGTTTAGATTTAATCTCATTTTCAGTCATTCCCATTTAGCTAAATGTGTTATCTGGTTTATTGACAGCTGCTGCTCAATTCAGCGGAAGCAGACGCGCCATGTAAAATGATTGTGTTTAAATGCAGTCAGAAAACTCATTCAAAGCTCTATTTTCATGCAACTACAGATTCCAGCTGAATTTTAATCCAGTGATTTGCTGACATTTTATTATTTTTGGGGTATATTGATGCATTTAAATAGACGAAAATCTAAATGGCTTGTGTGTCCTTGAGTTTGACTTGAGAAATTATCATTAAGCGTCAAAGAAAAGCTGCAGAAAACATTCATATGTAGTGAGCTCAGCAACAGAAAACATCGAAGTAAAACATCTTTTCTTTCACAGCAGAACATGAATCCGACTTACAGCAAACTTGGCCAGGACATAAGCTCCAGCTCCAACTCCAATCCCAACGATGCTTTTGAATCTAAACAAGATCATTGATCTATTAAATACCATTTGAGCTCCTACTCTGATTAAAAACTTTACATCTGAATGGTAACAACTAACAAAAGTTAACTTTCATTGGACTTTTTTATTTGTGATCATTTTAAATCGTGAAGAGCAGATCAAAAGATATAAGATTAGTCATGTGCAGCCATTGGAAGAACGTGGATTAGAAAGACAGCACCAACCCAAAGTGCTGCACCACAGTGGGCAGCATTCCGGCCAGCTGGTCCATAGTGGGATACTGGTACCTGCAGGGAGAAAGGACACAGCATGTAAACGTCTGTTTCTTTGGTCAGATGTGAGCCACATAAATGTGTTTATTGTATACTGTTCATTTATCCAGTAAATTGGCTCACTATCTAACCAGTTATCTGTTAACTTTTAATCATTAATCATTACCTGCTGATTCAGTTTTTTCTTTTGGATCGATATAAAATCTGACATTTTAAGATTTGTTGAGCTGATCTTGCAGGAATCACCAGGTTAAAGCAATTAAAATTACTTTACAGAGGCGAAACAAGACAATTCAAAAGTAAAAAGCATGCACGAAATAAAAAAGAAGAGCTTTTAACTAAGCAGATTAAAGTGTATTTTTATACCCTTGGGGCAACTGTGAGGCTCCGATCTGCTGTCCAGGAGCATCAACGTGACAAACCACAAAGTGCTTCGTGATCTCCTGCATGTCCTCATTATTGAAGAAAGAGTTGAAGCACAGTTTGTCTGGAAGAAAGCAAAGGAAGGAAAGGAAATGAGCACAGGCACCGTGGAGTGAGAGGGAGGTGTACAGGCACAGGAATGTGATCACATTAAATATGCAGAATGCTGAGAGGGTCCTGAAGCTGGCCATCTGTACAACTGATCCTGTGCCAGCACGGAGGCCAAACACTCCACCTGAAATAGCCTACCTGGCATGCAGCCTTTATCCATCTTATTTTATTCACCAAGAAAGATAGATTTATCTATAAACATCCTCAAAAGGAAGTAAAGTGCATAAATCATCATTTTAAGATAAATATATAATGAAAGAAAGTCAAACCGTTGATGGCTGTCGGTGTGTTTCTTAAATTGAAAGCGAGTTACGCTAATAGTCCCGTCACAGTTAGCATAGGTTAAAGCTAACTGCTAATTAATGCTGCTGAGTGAGAAATTATTTAACAATTAAGAGCAGTAAAAGGTATAAGTTTGGAATAACTTCAACTATAAGACAGTTTTGGTTTTTACAGACTTCGTTTTTACATGGGAACTAACTAAAGTTTGGTTTTAAAAGAATCTGGCATTCAGGATGTCGTGAGGCTCAGACGGTTGGGCAGACGCACCATGTTTCTGTACCTAAACACCTGAACTTATTCACTATTACATCAAATTTCCAACAAAGTCTGAGTCGAAACCTTTGCAGCATTTGGCCATCATCATTTTTTCAGCTGATTTAATAAGAACAGAGATAATAATAGTAAACAGAAATATTCACTTTGTTTGTTTTGGCAAGATGAGCTGATTTGTTTTGAGAGTGACTCACTGAGGATTACTCTCAAATTCAGAGCTCCATTTCCTGGAGCGCTATGGAAAACATTCATCTCTAAAATAGCTTTATCTATAGTGTCAGCTCCTATGCTGCCCTCCTCCCGCCAGCTCCGCGGTTGGCCTACTTTCTGTCCATATGTGTCGGACTGTGTGAAACCACGCAGCAACATCGTTTCCTCCTCGGGGCTCTGACTGAGCGGCGTTAATTAAACGGACCAATTAACATGACAACTGGGTTAGGGGTGAAATGCAAGGGAGGCAGGGAAAGGTGGACGCATCCGTGGCTCCACTTTATTGGCTTGTGAAAATACAGATGCTACGTGGTCACTGAGGTGAGAATTCTCTCATCACGAACATGCATCGGTCCGTGCTTGCAGTTTGTACTCCCACTGACTCCCTGACCTACTTCCTCCCTTTGTACTTTCTTTATCTCACTCTCCACATGAGCCTCTTGTTCAATCAGCCCTCTTGTCTGTCCTCTACTCCTCATCTTGCATTTCCTCAGCGGTCAGACTTCATTCTTCGGTTTGTGTTATCTGCAGCCATTCCTCCTGCACAACCTCTTTCCTTCTTCTGCTTTCTCTCTAATCTCTCCTCTTCTCCTCATTACTTTCATTATTGCCTTCTCTTGTTGTCTCGTGCATTTTTAATTGAGGGCCTGGCGGGTTTCCATGCCATCTGCAAGAGAGTCGTTTCTCTACCACTTTCCCTTCCATCCTGTATTCTCCTTCATCCTCTGTGACTCTTTGCTGCCGTCGGGTGATTTGATGACTTGCTATGATTGCTAAAAGCCACGTAGCTCTGCTGCAGCAGAACCGCAGCAGAAAACAGGTTCTGTTTGGGTTCTGCTTGCTCTTATGCAACACCCCTCTATGTTTGCCATGGTGCTTCCACTGGCTTGTATTGATTATGTGTTATTTTTCAGACATGGAGATGGTGGAATGGGCAAACAGGCAGATTTCTGCAGTCATGCCAGCATACCCCTACCGACCCCCGCCCCCATATCATCCTCATCCCACCTCAACCCATCAAAGCAGCGCCGCATTGCTGCTGGTCGACCCCGCCCCTCCTCTCTCTCTCTCTCTCTCTCTCTCGCTCTGCAGGATGTTTTTCTGACCTACATTTTATTGATGCCTCTCACGCTCGCTCTTTCATCTCCTCCTATTTTCTGTTTCCGTCATCACATTAAAGGACAAACTCCCCCTCAGTGCCTTTTTGTGTCCCTCATTATTTTTTGGTTCCTTATGTCCCTCCACACCTACTCATGTGTTCTATTTAACCAAGGAGCTCTCAGCGAGTATTAAGTGCTGGCATGTAGGGCGCGTGGTGACTTTGCGGGATGACATGAACGCGGTGACAGCTGTTAGAACCAAACACAAAGCTTGAGGTGATCTTCAAGCATCAGAAATATCTATATTTGAAATTTTTTTTTTTCTTCTGGGTTGTTTTGTTTTTGCTCATTAAAGATAAATACACCACTGATATAACAGATGAGCTCAGTAAGAATTATTGTTTTTCACTGACAGTGAGGTGTTCAGCCCCAGCTAACAAGTGTCATAATCCTCTTTAATAAAGCCTCTTTGTTGGTTTTAAATTAAGTTTGGGTGTTTTTTTTTCATGCCTCCTGATTTGCTTTTTCCACTGGCAGTAATCTTTTTTTTTTGCCATTTTTAATACTCATGTCTCACATGTAAAAGCAGCAGTTTGGGTGACATTAAAGGTAGAGTATGTAATACTCAATATTCAATATTTCAAAATAAATTAATTAATAAAATAACTACAATCATAATTAGATAGTTTTTTTGAACATGTAGGTTCCAGTCTGTCCATATTTGATGCGTTATTAGATTACAAGTTTGATTAATGACAAATGACAAAAAGCACTTTTTCTTTTATTTAAGAAGGGTCTTAGTTATTTTATTAGTTAATTTATTTAGAAAATATTGAAAATCTTACATACTCCACCTTTAAGCGTGCAGAAGTTTTCAACTTTTTACTCCTAAAATAAACTCAACTAAAATAGAAAAAAATCATTTTTAAAACTTGCCTTCACATAAAAAAAAGCAGTTTTTTATATAAATGCAGTCTTTTATTTAAAGTGTTTTGGAGTCTTGTATGTGCCAACTTCACTCTGATGAGCTGATGGATTTGGATTGACAGCGAATAAACAAGTTGCTGATTTATTTTCTTTCAGGCTGGAGTGCAAGCCGTCTACCAGAAACACAACACACAAATGGGTTTTGGAAGGATGGTGTTGAGCGAAGGGGAAAGAAAGCCTGAACTGTAAACTGGATCTTGAGATACATGAAGAAACTTCTTTTTTTTTGTAATGGATTTGAGCCTTTAAGAGTTACCGTAACAATCACTGAGGGATGAGGAGAAATGTAGCTCTTAAAGTAGGATTGTTTAGTCATAATGGCCAAATTCTTATTCCTGAAACAAGACGTAACGTTTGCTTATGAGACTAAAATGTGTTTTTACTTGTCAGAAAAATATTTGGGCTTTTGTGGCATGATAAATTAGAGAAAAGTTTCATTTTAACAGTTCTGTTTTGTTCCTTTTAATGACACATTGAGTGATTGTTGAAGAGGATCATGTGTGTGTGTGTGTGTGTTTTGCCAATTGAAGCCAGATTTGTAACAAACAGGCCAATTAGCACCTCTTATAGGTGCTAGAAGTGGAACATCTGTGTGCACACATGTGTTTCAGAGTAGATACTCACGATTCAGCCCCACATCGTGGTAGGTGAGGATAGCCGGCTTGTTTCCTTTGGGCGCCCCTCGGATCACCACATGCAGCATCCCATAAGGGGTCTCAACATCGTGTTCCTGCAAAACACACAGAAAACATACACTCACACAGCGGTTCACACACAACAAGCAGATGACCCCTCCAGGGCTGAACAGACATTGTCACTAATTCCTTATCTTACGAGTTGGTTTGTTGTGATCTGACACATCAGCGGGTCTTAAACACTTAGAGGAATCTGGCTTTCACTGAACTCCCTTCTGAGTCAGGAGCAGCCAGTTCACACCGCCTTCATCCTCATTAAGCTTCTATAACAGGAATGTCAGGTCTGAGTTTTATTTGGCAAGTGGGGCGGTAATTAGGGGAACTTTAATTCAAAAT
Organism: Telmatherina bonti; assembly: GCF_933228915.1. Lineage (NCBI taxonomy): Eukaryota > Metazoa > Chordata > Actinopteri > Atheriniformes > Telmatherinidae > Telmatherina > Telmatherina bonti. The sequence goes on along the minus strand of NC_136620.1, from coordinate 13,913,442 downwards.
AATTAGGGATGGATCACGTTAAAGGGTCGAGCTTTTCAGGAAACTGTAGCCAAATCTAACATTAGCTCATTCTCAGAACACAAGAGTTTCTCTGTATTTGTGTCATATAGTCAGTTACTTGCTGTCTGTGGGAAACTCATTTCAGTGGATAAAAGTACTGCTTTTTTCCAGGTGGAGTGGAGGAAAAAAATCTCTCACATATCTGTGTGTGGTTACTTATGTGGATTCAGGCTCCAGATCTGCATTTCTGGTTCCAGTTTCATTTTCAGAAGCAGAAAGGTTGGAAGAAAACTGCATGAGATCTCATTATTTTGAATATTATTTTGCTTCATCTTTTGCAACATGGAAACTCTGAGGATGAGCGTCGTATTTAGAAAGCAGAACAATAAGACTAAGCTTCAGAAAGAAGTCTCAGCGCACAGCTTGAAACCTGACACAAACCAACCACTAATCAGCAAATAGTAACATGTTAAACAGAGATTTTTTTCCATTAAGTTAAGTGGAATGATTGACTGAAATATAAATTACCAAAAACATTTAAATCCATTTTCAATTTTTTTTTTTATCATTACTATCAAGCCAAGTTTATTAGCTTTCAAATTATAATGATTATTTATTAGCCTTGCTTTTCTTCTGTGTTGATGTTTGTGTGCTGTGTAATAAATGAAGCTTCTTTATAACCAATAACTGACAATAATAATGGTATTAAAAGATCGTTTGCTAATAATACAAATATGATATTACAAAGACATGAGGTCAGCTCATGAAATCAATGGTGTCATTAACTGTTTTGTAGATTTTTATGCATTAAAAGTTCTTCACATCCTATATTTGTTGTTTTTTACTATTATTTTTTCATTATAATATTGCAGACTTATTCCTATTATGGAGGCTTTTGGCCATAATGATTGCACAGGAGAAATCAGAAATTGTCTTAGCATTACTCTCTATCACACGAATGGAAAATTAATCATTTTTATGCTGCAAATATATCAAATGAGATGCTTAATAAAATATTATAGTGAATAAAAGAAGGGTCAGATTCCAATTCCCCATCAGCTGATCCCCTTCATCAATCCCTTACATGATTAACCAGAAAAATATAATAATTTTATGCTTCTGCAATGTTCAAATAAATAATTGTATTGCAGTGAGGACAAATATGTGAGACTAATAGAGATTTAACTAAAATAGGTGGAAGGGGAATCACGCAATTCTTCATAACCAGTGGTTTTTATGTTATGACCCACATTTTGTCAGCGACTGCTGGTCACTGTGTGCCAAACTCAAAATGGAGGTACGAGGAGAGCGTTGCCACGAGCTGCACAATCTACACATACACATTTGCGCACACACACAAAGAGAAGGGTGGAGTTTTTTGCATCATTATGCCTGGTTCAGTCTTTCAGCTGCAGTGGAGCCTCTACTGATGCTGCAGACTCGCTGTTTATTTTCTCCTCTCTAAAGCAAGCAGAGACCAACACACACACACACACACATGGCACACCAGCATTTTTGTCCTCTTTGCATGTTCTCACACCCTGAAATATTAAAAGCCCTGCAAAGATTTGTGTGGAAATCTTCCATCAACCTGCTTCTGTCAGTCTGCAGCATCTCTCAACATTCGCCTGTTAATGTTTAAACTTAGCACACATTCCCCGCGCAGCTATTTAAACACCCCTCAAATGACTCACTGCGCCATGAAAACAAAGCAGAATAGTTGCAGATAAATTCACTGCAATCCCCTTTAGCAGCAGATAGTCAAGCAGCCATCAGTTATCAGTTAATCCAGGCAGATTATCTCGATATTTCAGCGTTATTATCAGTGTTATCTGCAATCAGCGTTGTGATTTGAGGCAGTTACAAACACATGAGCTCGCTGTGACCTTCACATGACCAACAGGAAACCACAGGAGGTCAATTTACATTGTTTTATGGCAGTGAAAGCCCAGTTTTTAAAACACAATGCAGGATCATTAAGAGTCACAGAAATACATTTAAGTGGGGTTTTTTTTGTATATTATTATAAGAAAGCTAAAAGATTAAACATTTTGCATGTGTGGCTGCATGACAAGCATGCAACACACACGTTTTAATCATCTTATCGAGACTGCAATATTTTTTTTTTTTTTTTTGTTGCAGAGAAAACCTCTCCTCCACTTTTCTTGTTCGCAGAGGGATGAGCCTTGGTGCATTGCACGGCATCTGTGTTACTACGCCTATGTGTGTCAGTGGGCCAAAGTCAGAGAATGACCCATCAACTGAGACTGACTCTGCAGTTTCTCCCTCTGAATGAGATCAGGAGGAAACCACAGACCATCCCAAATGTTATGCTTCAGCATCAAGACACGAGCAAAAGCATGGAACTCTGAGACATCTCAAAGCTTAAAGAATGAATTGTGACGACTGCGGTGTGTGTGTAAACAACCCTCATCACTCACCCCGTCCCAGCACTCAGGCATGGTTCCAGTATTTGTAGTCTGAGCCGATGAAAAAGAGGAGGGCAGACGGGCAGACGAGCAGCCAGACCTCTCCTGTTTTAAGGGACTAGGTCTTGGTGAGGACTCGCTGGAGGATGGAGAGCTGGAAGAGGATGCCGCAAGCTGCTGCCTTTGTCTGCGCTGCTCGGCTTCGACCACACTCTTATGCTACGTGCCGCTGCCCTCCCCCTCCCACTCCTCCTCTTCCTCAAAACATCCCTCCCTTTTCTCACACTTTGCCTGAGCGGAGAGAGACTGGCTGGCGACAGCAGGCTCAGAGCGCTGACTCCTCAGCCTGCGATTGGCCGGCTGGGCCGTCACTCTGTAGCAGCTCTCTCATCAGCACCACTGCTCTAGTTTTGATTCGGTGCCGTTGCCCTGCTTTCCGCAATGACCTTGTTCCGGCTTCAAACAAAACAAATCATTTTTTGTTCAGAAATCACGCCAAATCTTTCGTATCAGGAGCTCACATCAGCATTATGCAGCTAATTACCAATAATTGACTATTTAAAAGAGGCTTGATTTTACTTCTGAACACAATGGTTGTGTGATGCAAATACAGAGAAGTGCTGTTATGCACGTGATATCTGAGTGCATGGATGTGTACTGAGCGATGCTGCCTTGTTGAAGAGTTTTTGCTGGCATTTTAGAAGTCCAGCAACACTAAAAACACCTTAGGCATCACTGACCTGCTTAACTACAGTCCGGAAACATAACTTCACCATCAACGTCTGATAAGTTTAACATGCACAGTTTACACAGAATGCATAAATCTGATCTGATTGGTTATGATGCTGGCGTTGCTGTGTTGCCTTTGTGTCGTTGATTCCATTTAATGCCTTTGTGTTTCTTAAATGAGTAAAGTTTGATGAGTTGTCCATGCCAGTGGAATTGGCACATGAAGCAAAGGGTCTGTTCAGGATTTTACTTCAAAAGTAAAAGTACAACATAAGCAAATTCAAACCCTTTAAGGTCCTGCTCCATTTGTCAGAGGTAAATTTGCAGTGACTTTGATGAATTTCTTTCAAAAATTGTGGAAATTCATCTGCCAGAGCAATCTCTACCCATTGGTTTGGGTATATAAAACCCAAACTAAAACTTGTTTGTTACAACACTACTGTTTTAAATTCTGACCATTTCACTGTCATAGTGCTGTTATTGAATTATATCTCACCCATTTGCTAACAAAGATTAAATCTGATTATTTTTGTCCAAAACAAACAGAAAAATGCAGAGAAACATATTTTCTCAGGCCTTTTTTTGAAGCGTGAACATAAAAATGTTGATATTTAACCCATATACAATTTTAAGCACTTCAGAAATACTGATGGTAAAACAGCAGCCCAGTTTTGACTAAAACAGAATGGGTGTAAATTGGGAACCAAGGTGGTTGTTTGTTTTTCTGCAGGGCAGAACAAAACGCAGCACAAGAGGGAAATGACAGATAATGTGTACCATGTAATGTACTTCATACCGTCACCCTTTAACTTCAACACTAACAAAAAGGCCAGGGGAAAATGTTTCTTTGTGTTTTTTGGTTTGTTTTGGACAAGAATAAACAGAATAAAAGGTTTTTTTTTTTTTGCAAATGGTTGAGATGTGAAGAAGAAGACGTTAATAATGTAATAGCAGAGAAACGGTTGAAATTTAAAACAGTGTTATGGCAAACACTTAGTTTGGGTTTTGCATACACAAACCAGTTGGTAGCGACGTCTCAGGCTGGTTTCGTTCCACAATCTTTTAAATAAATTCATAAAAATTTACCTCTACCAAGCTGCAGACCAGGACTTTCAAGTGATAACTAGCTGTGTTTAACTCCTAAACCTCACCGTGTTGGGGGAATGAAACAGAAAGGAGTTGTGAACAGGAATGGAAGTAGACAACATCGTATAGGACTTGTTTTATGTTAATAACATCTTGATCTACAGGTTAACCCTTTTTGCCATTCGGTTTTAACCCACTGTGAGATTAGCAGGAAGTAGAACTCCCATGATGATCTATCATGTTGACAAAGCTGAAAATTCATGTAGAATTGTTGCACTTTTATGATTCAGCTGCTGTTTGCAATAAGCATCTCCTTCGTGTTCTCGGTTACTGCAGAGATGCATCCTGTGACAGTGACATCAGATTCATGGCACATATTTCAGAGGTCAAGGGACAATCGGACAACCTTGCAGGGACAGCAGTATCTTACATACTGCAAAGTGATACCAAGGGCTCTGAGCACCAACCACTCCAGAAAAAGTAGTCCCTCACAGTTCCATCAGGAGGAGAATATGTAGATGAATTCTGGTTGATAAGCAACCATTTATTTATCCTTGATTAAGAAATAAAAAAATCAAAACCCATGCACAGTTTTCAGCGGCTAAACTGCTAGTTAGTGGAGATTTTGGAGCTCGGTGTGAATAATCAAGATGGTTTCCATGAGGACTGACTTTTCTTCGAGCTTTGCTTTTGTATCCATACGCAGAAAAACTGTCATAAAAATGTGACCTACATCTGCTCACTCTGGAAGATGGTTGTCAGCTGAGCTGAAGCTGAGGCGGTGCATGAAAGCAAATCTAAAGTCAGCTGGAAAACATGCGTTTGATGTGTTCTAAGATCTTCAGGGAAGCAGATTTCAGCCTGAATCTGTGTTGCGAATCTCCATTTGGAGAAAGATGTAACATTAATGTGGGGAGTAAAAAGCGTACGTGCACATCCACATGGCTGCGATGGTGTCTGCTAACTGCAGACTCTCCTCTCTGCTCCATGTTGTCATTCATCACCCGCCCCTTTGTCCTACCTCTACGACCCCATCCCCCCTTTTCTCTCCCTCTATCTCCTCTTTTCCCAACCGATCTATCCCCCTTTCCTGCTGACAGACCGCTCAGCATGCTGACTGAAATGCACTCATTGCCTCTTTCCTCCCTCTCCCTCTTTGACTTTGTCCCCCTTTCCCCTCCACACCAGAGATTAACTCTCTCCCTGCTGACTCGGCATCGCCCCATCTGCCTTAAACATACAATCTGCATAAGATGTGCAGGATGGAAAGTGAAGCGTGGACGACACAGAGGGCTAAAATATGTGCTGTATTTTCATCCCACCTCTGTCTTTTTCTGCTTGTGACTCTTTAAAATGCTAATAACTCAACAATTCCCATCTTCTTAAACGTATGCACCATAATGCTCACGGCTTTTCTTTCATGATACACCAAGAACATGGTTTCTATGGTTTCTAGGCTTGTTTTTCTTTCTCACACTGCTTTTATTTTACCGTGCGTACCTCAAAGTAATACTCATGGCTGTTTGTAATTTCTAGTCCAGCAAAAATGCTTAGAAATGTAATAAACAAAACATTGTAGAAGAACCACGTGTGTGAAGAGCATCAGTCTAATAGGTTGTAGACGGATGGAAAGTGTTAAATCTGTTTAACTCGCACAATAAAGACATTGGAGTTAACTTCCGTGATTTTATCTTCCTTTTAATCCAAAAATCACTCGGAAAAGATTAGATAAAGATTTATGATAAGCAAAGTGTTTGAATTCTAATGAGCCTTTCCCATTTTTATTCTGACATATAGGTCTATAACAGGGATCTTAAACTGTAGTCCTTGACAGCTACTGTCCTTCAGGATTTAGATGCTTCCCTGCTCCAACACACAGATCACTGGTCTATATGCTTTCATATGGGCTTTGAAAATCAAATATAACCAAACACAACCATTTGAGATGGTGCTTTCAATTGTACCAGATATGCTACGGCAAACTATGCTGCTGGACTTTTGTAAGAAGCAGCCTAGAAACATTGTCAGAGGACAGCAAGTCAGACACTGAGGTGCCATACAGATACTGATCATTTATCAATATATCAATAACCAGTAGAAGTAGGAAATTAACCTGAAAATAACCTTTCAGGTTATTTTTAACAAGTCCTCCGACCAAAGCAGCTGAGTCAGTCTTTTGCTTGTTTGTTTAACCATTTTAAATCCCACCATTTTCAACCTAAAAAAAAGTCCCACTGTAAACAAATTGTTTTACTGGACTACTTTCACTGAACACTGGCTGATGGAAGAGGATCATTTCTGTTGCATCTGCTGCTGGAGTGTAACATGGCTTCAAAAATAAACTGAACTGGCCACTGGTCTGGCATGAGTGTTTACTGGAAATGCAGTTATGATTGCAGCCTGGAGTGGCTGACATCATTTCATCAGACCTCAATGTGACCTTAATGGTATGGCGACTTGAAATGACTGAGTAAATGCATATTTATGTACAAGATATCTTGTACCAGCAGGTATTGCCTCTCCATGCTGCAGGTGGAAACAAGCAATTTAGCCTTTTTTTTAGTAGGTGGGGGTGAGGGATGGTGTTTTGTGTCTGTTTTTCAAAGCAGACACATAATACCTGCAAAACAGACTAAAAAAAAAATTAAACATAGTTTAAAAAAAAAGTCAAATGATGCATAAGTGAAGGACTGTCTTCTTTGAACATGTCAATTGGACATTGGATGACCTTATCAGGCCACATTTTCAGTTCAGCTGTTCATTAAAAGTTTTATTTGCAAGATTTTTCTCAATTTTATTTGTTCTGAATGAATACAGAAGGGATTAAAACAGCGGGGGACGGCAGCAGGTGGAGTTTGAGACTGTTGAGCTGTAAAACGAGGCTAACTGCTTCCTAGCTTCTGTCGTAACACGCAGGCACCAAGGAAAGCTGCTGTCCGTGTGTTTGTGACAAATTCTTCCCTTATCAGGTAAGAGCCCCTTTATAACAGCAACCTGAGTTCGCAACCGGGTTAAATAAATGTTAAATGGGGTCTTGTAGTTTAGTATGACGGACTCTGTAATGAGGTAAGTTCTGTGGCAACTGTTAGCCATGTGTCGAGTAGAAATAGTTAGCTTAAAGCTAACCGTGTGCTATGCTAACTGGTTCACTGTCCATCAGCTCATAGCAATAATAAGAACGATGGAATTTTTTGTGCTGTAATTTCCACTGTGTTTTGTGTTTAATTAATGTACTGTTAAGAGTGTTGTTGATTGTGGAGTAACAAATAGGTTAGAGAAATTTTACAATTCTGGCAACAAGCTAATCCACAGTATTAACGTTTTCTTTACTGTAAACAAATTGTTAACAAAGCAGTACATGTGGTACTACCTGTGCAACTATTTGATGTCCTGGCTTTCAGTTAATACATGCAGAAGCCAAGGAAAGCTGGTGTCCGTGTGTTTATGACAAATTCTTCCCTGATCTGGGATTTTACACATAACAATCAGAAAGGACTGAAACAAGCCACAGAAATATGGAACAGTGAGGAAAAAGATGCAAAATTGGCACAAAGGATGGAGATGTAAGATGCCTGCAGAACAGACAAAGAAACTGCAGAAAGGCTCAATTTAAGCTTCGAGACAACCCTAAACAATTGTACCAACATACAGCGCAGTAGATACGTTACTTTAAGCACTTTGTGACACAAAGATGAAACATGACTACAGGCATAAAAAGATGGCAAAATAAGAAAACCACCATTGCAATGTTATAATATTTATCAAAACTTGCCACAAAAAAGAACATTACTAATTTTGGGAATTATACTGGAAGGCCTTGGATAGGTTTTATTTATCCCAACAAAAAACATGAATGCTTATCTAACTGTGAGTCTTATGGAGAACAGATGAGATGGTGTCATCACAGATCATCTGGTGATCATGTGCTGCATAATACAGCACATTACTAAATATAACTACGCGACTGAAGTCACCTGTTTAAAGGTGCGTGATGTCTTTCATCAGAAGAACAGAAGAACTGGAATGAAAAATCACATCTAAAAACGAAGGAGTGAGGGAATATTTCTTTATTATCCACAGCATTAACCTCTGTGATGAAAGAAAAACAGATAATAAACAATTTCAAGCTCAGCAAATCCAGTATTCAAAAGGCTTCTGTGTCACACATGGAGCTGAGAAAGAAGCTGGAGTGTAAAAACAGAGGTGAGAGGGAGGTGTTTCCAAAGTGCCTTGGTGCTCCTGTCAACACATGCCGCTTAAAGTGTGAAAGCACTGATGAGGTCTTATGAAAAAAATCATGTAACAATTCAAGAAACTTTTTAAAAAGTGGAGCTTCTGCTCTAATTAGTTCAAGCTGATGGAGTCTAACAGCGCCGGGGTTGTTTTGTAGGTGATTGATCAAACTGATTGATCTGTGTTGCAGAGGGGAATGTGCATTAATCTCACTGCCACCATCTTTTAGCTGTGGACAGCTAATGAAAGCACCTCTGGTTTTTCTTTCCTGTAGAGAAAAGAAAAGAGTTTCCCAGGAAATGTGTGGTATGTTTTGCTTTTCAACGTCTAAGCTTTGTGTTGAGTCTTGTTAAGAAACTCATATAAGCCTGCATTGCAATTTTCAGAACCTAACCTGCATGTTGCTGGATGCTGCTTATTACAGAGGATTATAACCTCTGATGCTGATTTCTTAGCCTAATTGGCTGCAGGGCTTCGGTCAGAAGGTATCAGTGAAGTTTATGAAGTTTATTGTAGAACTGTTCGGATGCAGCAATGCCTTCTGGGTACAGAGCAGTTTATTGTTAGTGACTGCTGTACCGTTGTAAACATGTCGAATGTAGAACGTGAAGGAAAGTAAGAGAAACTGCATAAACCTTTTCCATAATAACACACCTATTTCAAAATAAATGTACAAATGCGAAAACATTTAACTTGAAAAACTCACAACACGGCTGATTTCAAGTGATGCAACAGAGACATGAATGGCAGAAGCTAAAGCACCTCATGGTTGGTTGGATTAAGGACCAGAAAAAAAAGTCTTTAGCTTTGATGGGGTTAAATGTCTGGTACAGAAAGGTTGCTATGCTCCAGTGTGAAGATAAAGAGTCCAGAGAACACCAAGCTGCAGTTTCACTGAAATGACACCAAACTAACAGCAAAGATTCATTCATCAATCGTTTTCCTAACCGCTGAGTCCGATCAGAGCCGCGGGACAAACGGCAAAGATACACAATATAATTACCTCCACCAAAAGCAGGGTATCTATCTATCTATCTATCTATCTATCTATCTATCTATCTATCTATCTATCTATCTATCTATCTATCTATCTATCTATCTATCTATCTATTTCTCAATCTGTCTATCTATCTATCTATCTATCTATCTATCTATCTATCTATCTATCTATCTATCTATCTATCTGTCTATCTATCTATCTATCTATCTATCTATTTCTCAATCTGTCTATCTATCTATCTATCTATCTATCTATCTATCTATCTATCTATCTATCTATCTATCTATCTATCTATCTATCTATCTATCTATCTATCTATCTATCTATCTATCTATCTGCCTGTTTGTTTATCAACTTTATGCAAACTGGTGGGGACATGTGACCTGAATCAGTGTATTGGTGATGGACATGAAACTGGTCGTACAGGGAACTGATTGTGCGGAAACAAACACAAAGACTAAAAACAAATGATACGATGATGGATGTTGGGTTAAGGAAAGCAGGTGGTGCTAGTGGAGAATTGCAAACACATGGGAACTCTGGTTTATTTATTCATTTTCTTAACCACTTAGCCCAGTTACAGCTCACAGGAAGCTAGATCCTATCCCAGCAATCATTGGGCAAGAGGCACCCTGGACAGGCCGCCAGTCCATCGCAGGGCTGTGTGGCAACTCAGCTGGACTAAAAATGCAACATCAAAGTGACGACAGAACAGGCTCGACTTCAATGTCTGTCCTTACATGTTTTTTAAAGTCTGTTGGGAAAAGTGTGTTCTGCTGGGCAGCAGCATCAGAATGAGGGACTGAAAGAAGCAGAACAAACCAGTATGTGCTGGGAACAACTGGGACTGGCTGTCCAGAGAGGAATGCTGCACAAGCTGCTGAACATAACACAATTCTTCACATCCTTCACCAACCAGAGTGGGCTCATTTTTCACACTTTATATGAAAAACACAAAACTACAGTGAGAACTTATTGATAAAGTCATCATCTTTCTGATGGGTTGTGCTACAAAGTACCACTATAGTGAGTAAGTAAGTAAATCTTTATTTATATAGCGCCTTTCAAGATAAAAAAAAAAAAAATCACAAAATGCTTCACAACAAAACACAAAAAATGTTAAAACAACAAACATCATGAGGGTCAAGTGGCACTCAATGCAGAATGCAAGTGTCTTGTCTGGTCCCTTGTCTCTTTCTTTTTGTCCTAGATAGAAACCGTGTGGTTTCTTTGACACGCGTTGCTGTTAGGCAACAACGGTACAGAAATGTTCATAATAAATGTAACCGTGTCATCATAACACGTCAGAAATTTGTGTTTTCAAGATTAGAAAGTTATGTTGTGCTACTTTAAGAGAAGCTTGATTGATTTGTTGATTTTATTGAACAACTATTTGTTGCTGTTTCTTCTTACAAACTGGCTTATATGTATACAGTTGTTAAAAACTGGAGTAATGAGGTTTTGTTTAAACTGGATTATGTTTGAATTGTCTGTAAAAGTGCATTGAGATAACTTCGTTGTAAAGATGTGTTAGACAATTAAAACTGAATTAAACTGAACTGGAATAAATTGAGTTAAACTTTGGTTATTCTAGCTTAGAGGACTACATTAAACCTCTAAAGTCGGGGAAAATGATCACTTCATGCTGTCATACTCAACTATTACCTTCATTTAAGTTTCACCTGTTTCTTCAGATAAGTTGTGTCCTAATAAAATCCGTCAGGTCACCATTGATTCCCTGAACATCTAAACCCAGATGCACAGTAAAGTGCAAAAAATATCAGAGCTTGGACCACAGAAAATCTTTGTATGCTCTTAAATATCTGAACACCGACATCCAGCAAGTCTGCATGTAAGTGGGAACTACCTGAGTGAGCTGAAACAAGATGTCATATCTTCAAACTGACAAGACGGAGAGAAATTCACAAACTCTCCAATGTAGGAAGGATATGGTGACAGCTGAAATAACTTACAGTATTTACAATACTGCAAGAACATGTTTTAGTTTTTATTCTAATCTGCTTTTGGCTTCATGTGTGTCACTGTCCAGACAGCAGCCAAGTGCTGTCGCAACTCTAGAAATAATCATTTTACCTTTGAATTCACGCTTGAGCCTGCACAAAGGGATGACAAATAAACGTGAAGGGCCCAAGAAACAAACAAAATAAGACAAAGACAAAAGAAAAGGCAACAGAAAGGAGAGGAGGAGCAATCGCTTACCTTCCAGTCACCTGGTGGCATCAGCTGCTCGCAGCTCTCCTGCAGAGTGACAAGCAGATAAAAGACAGAGAAACAGCATTAAAATTGGAGGGAGATAAGCTGTCTGAGCTCACAAGCAGACATGTTCCTCCCATTGTTGTAGCTGAAGGCCGCTTGTCTTAAAGAAGAGCCGCACAAGCTGTACAGTGTAGGTCCAAACCACAGACACAGAAAAGCCGTTTCCCAGAGGTACCTCAGCAGCACCGCATCCAAACATCTGCAGCTGCTGCTATGGGGTGTACAAAAAGCTCCATCTGTGTTTAACATGTTCTCCTTTCTCTTATTTAAAGGGGTCATCCAGCAAGTTAGCAGTGCATTAAATAAACTGGGGAATATACTAAATCTATTTTTAATCATATGACTGGAAATTGATGCAACAAAGGTCAAAGCAGCTTGACACTGCCCCCATTAGACTGAAATGTGTTCCTGCATCAGCTTCCTGCAACACTTTCACTGTTTTATTGAGATTCCCAAACTTTAGAACAATATTATATCACTTCAGGAAAGGAGTTCTCATGCTTGCATTCATTTATTGTTCATTTCCAGCTAATGAGTAGAAGCATAAATAAAAAAATAGTGGACTGAAAATTCCTCTTTTTTGGGGGATTCTGAAGATAATATGCATATATGTCGTGCATGCATACATTATCTTAACCACTTAGTCCTGTTAAGGGTTGCAGGGAAGCGGGAGTGTATCCCAGCAGTCACTGGAGAGAGGGGGTGGGTACACCCTGGCCGGTCCATCACAAGGCCACGTATGTGTGTGTGGTTTATTATTATTATGTGTCATTGTGAATTGCTGAGGGGGCAGAAGACAAAAAAAGAGGAATGTTTTTACATAAAGTGAAGCAAATATTCTCAGAAATTGTATCAAACATGATGCATTAGGTATTATTCAGGGTTTTAGATTTCTTTATATGGAATTACAAACACAGTTAGTGTTTCAGCTTATCTTTCTTTTCCACAAAGCAACTGGAACTGTAAATATCTGCTGCATTAATACACTTCTGTTTTCATCAGATTTTGGAAGATTGACACTGCATGTTAACTTTAAACTAATACGGACCGGTAACATTGATGGAGCCCCCCTTTAACAATTCTTTTGGCTGTTTTACATCTTGATCTGCCAGAACACTTTTGCTAAAGCACATGTGGGAAACTATGAGAAAATTAAGGTTAAAAAGTGAGGAAAGATGGTGTTTAGATGAGACAGTGCAGCAGCCAGATCCTCCTCGCAATGAGACACCTCCTCAGTGATGTGAGCAGACCAGACAATGGTTTTCCGTTTGCCGTAACGCGGATGGCTGTCAGACGCCATGAAGTGCCGTCTGACTCCATTTAGGCTGCTATCATTTTATTTATTGGTCGGTGACAGATGACAAACTGGATTCAGTCAATGTGACATCGGATTTAATGCTTTCCAAGTAGGCATGGTTTTCGAACTGACTGAACTCTTGGAGAGCATCTCGCTGGAGAGGTGCTTATTCTCTGGGGAATATGGACGTTGCGGCGTCTTAAAAGGACAGGTTCACATTTTCCATCTAAATTTATCTTATAATGATCAACTCTTATATCGATCAAATCCCCCGGCATGTTGGTCTGAAGTTATTCTTATGCCTTCCAGGAATGATTCTTTCCTAATGCGCGTCCAAGTAAAACCTAAACTAAATATTTTCATGTAAAACACAGTTACAGCATTCTGACATCATGAAAAAAATCAAACTGATTCCCTTAAAAAATGACGTGTTTTCAGCAAAACATCATTATGAAATGTGACAGAAGCGATACTGACACAAAAAGTCGATGTGAAGTAATAAATAACTGCACAAATAAGCTGTAGATAATAATGGCATGAGTTAATGATTTGGAGACTTCAGTTGTGTTTCCAAATGATATTATTTCAGTTTAATTTAATAACATGAATTTAAATTCAACAGTTTTAAAATAATAATAATAATAATATGTGCAACAAATGAAGCACACAATACAATATATTATATATTACTATAAATAAATATTATGTATATTTATACTTATACCTGAATTTAAAGTTTAAGAAATGTGAAAATTGTCACATTTCATATCTTACACATCATTATTATATTAAAAATCAAACTAACGCATCCCGTTGTATTGTGTCGTGTTGTATTTTTTGTATAGTTTTCTATATCATTGTGTTTCTTTTTAACAAAAAACCAGTGTTGCTGTGCAGACTGTCATAAAGTAGAACTGTGCTGGCTTTTGGACTTTGTGCTGATAGTAACTCAGCTGGTTTCTTTCCATTTGTAGCCAGCAGATTCTTGATTCTTCAGCCCACACACCGGTTCTCCACTTGTCTGTAATCTATCTGAAATTAACTTGCAATAAACAACCATTTAAAACAAACAAGAACACTGTGCAACAAGAAAACAACTTGATGTCAGAGTGCTGCAGTCTTGTTAAATCTTTACTTTCATTTCACAACTAAACGTAATCGATCATTGGTCACAGTGTTCCTTAATGACCTGATTACTGCATAGAGACAAGCATTTAAAACGTAAACCCATCCTTTAAATGAAATGTATTCGCATCAAACATGTTTTTTTTTATTCATAAATAAATGCATCCTGATGTGCAATAAAATAACATGCTTAAAATCATTTTCAGGATTATTTATTTATCTTTTTTTTTTCTTTTTCTTGATGGAAGTTTACTCAACCCAACGTGTTATTTCAGCACGCACCATTTATTTGTGCTCTGCTGCCTTTTTAAAGCCTAAAGCAGAGCAGGAACATCTGGCTATCTAGACCAAACCAAAAGATTTAAGGACATGCGTGTGAGGTTAGATTTCAGAGCAATTAAAAAAGATGGTGTTGACATTCTTCCACTGTTAGGCTTGCACAACTAGAAGCTTGTAAAGTCAGGTGGGAATTTCTGAAGATACTTCTGAAAGAAAAAACATGACAGCATTAAAGATGGACACTCCACATATGCAAAGTCAAAAGTAAAAAGGTGGAAGGGTGAAGTCACATTATTGTTAATTCATGTGATGACTAGAAAAAGAAAGGACAGGAGTGGCACACAAAGTCACACCAGGGACACCTAAAGAAAAAAAAAAGAAAGAAAAATACATGACAAAAAACAAGATCTGAAGCTGCCCTGGAGAGGAAACTTGTCCAGTATGTGTTTGTATCGTGGAGCTGGGTGTGTGAAGGGAAGAAACCTAATAAACTCATCCGTCATGTCAGGGGGAGTGTGCAGCTCAAAGGGCAACTTCAGTCCCTGTTATATTCATGCAGACGGATCTTTGCATTCAGAGGTGAAACATCAGGGATGACAGTACAGTGGTCGGACCAGCAGGTGGCACTCTTCTCCTTCTTTTAACTCCCACCCCTGTCATGGTGCAACTTTGGATGTGTGTGTGTGTGTGTGTGAGTGTGTGTGTGTGTGTGTGTGTGTGGCATCTTACAACATGGAGGGTGGAGATTATAGAGACTGAACATTAAAACCAATGGGAATAATGTCTTAAAAGTGGTGTGAGGGCGCTTCTAGCGATGGCAATGTTCACAGATGGTGAAATGTGTCCGTCTGCACGTTGATAAGATGCTGTGATGCATTCTGGTCTCTTTTTCTCTGGTCTGGTTTTGTGGCCTAAATTCAAGGTTTTAATATCTTTCCTATTTTCTTTTCTTTCAGCAGGATGTCTCACCAAGACTAAATCACTGCAGCTCTAAATTTAAGTCTTCTGGTCCAGGAGGATGAGCGACAGACTTGATTAAGTGGATCCTAATGATACTAAGACTTTGTGTCCAGAGAATAGAATATAATTATTCATTCATTCATTCATTTTCCTAACCGCTCAATCCAATTCAGGGTCGCGGGGAAGCTGGAGCCTATCCCAGCTGGCTTTGGGCGACAGGCAGGGTACACCCTGGACAGCTCGCCAGTCCATCGCAGGAGAATATAATTATGTGCAGCTAAATGCAGGGACGCTGCATGTTGTTGCAGACTTTCCGTTGCACTTCAGACCAGTCTGCCACACAGTTTACCCTTTAGAGATAAAGCACCTTTTGCTTGTGTAGCCTGCAAGGAGCTACAGTTGTGCTCATATGTATTCATCCCCTTTTATTAAAGAAAAAGGCTGAATTTACAACAGTTACTTAAATAACTGGAGACTTAAAAAAGGAACAAGAACAAAATTTGCAAAAATATAATTTAGTAATATAAGACACTGTTTTTTCATTTAATTGAGTTGAAGAAAGAAAAAAAACCAAACAAACAAATTGGTCCTGGACAAATTAGAGCACTTTTCTGTTGAACAGTGGGACAAAATACCTGTCAACAGGTGCAGAAGTCTGACTGAGAGGAACAGAAAACACCTGACTGGAGCGGAAACATTAAAGGATTGTTCAACTGAATATTAGTTTATGGTGTAATATGTAATAAATTATCTTATTTTTTTTGCTTTTTAAAAAAAAAAAATTTCTATTGAACCAGAATTAGAAAATAATAAATAAATCATAAATAAATAAATAATAAATAAAAATTTTATTTATTTATTTAGGCAGCTGTTTTTTTGTTTTTTCATCTTTAATGAAAGGGTATGAATAAATATGAGCACAACTGTAGTTAAAAGAATGAATCATCTTCAGAATACAGTAAAATATGTGAGTCAAAGGCAGGTTGAAGCAGAGATCCTCACATTGTTAAGTGAGGCTAGGTAGCTCTAAGCTAGTTGGTTATCAGTGGTATTCTAAATTACATTTCTACAACCAAACGAGTTTGATATGGAAGCGTCAAAGCTGATGGTTTAACCTGAAAAAAAGTCACTTGGATTTGTTGTTATTTATCTCAACAACTTTACCTAAGTAATCCATTTCTGCCTGTTGGGCAGGAAAAAAACTTAGCAAAGGCTTGAGGGCTTTCTGGTGCAGCCAGCAGGAATCCTGACTCATGTTTGGAATATAACAACTCATATAATATATATATTATTTCATATATAATTATATATAATAAGCCCCTGTTTAGATCAATTATTACAGGAACCTGTAAGCAGTTGGAAAACAGTAAAATCTTGGATCTTGTTTGCAACACATCTGCTTGTAAATGGGATCTTTAAGATCAAACATCTTTATTTCATTCTGTTGGTGGGTGCATGTTAGTGCACATGCATGCATGCACCAGTTGAATCTATAATATAAAAGAAAGTAATGCACTTCTGTCCAATTTGGAGATTTTCTATATAAATCCATAGAAAACAGGTTTAAATGTCAAAGGTTCTTGCTCTGCTGCAGAAAACATATGTTGTTGCACTAACTCTTGGTTTAAAACCCGACGGTGCTTCAGCCTGGTAATATGTAGATTAGAGTCTTTTGACTCTGTCTCTGGGGACAACAGCAAATATTTGTGCGCTTCTGTGGCACAGTGGACAGTAAAAGTCTGGGTCAAGGTTGATCTGTCGTGATCTGAGGTCACTTTGTTTGAAAACAGGAAATTGTGTTGTCAATTTATTTTGGCTGTATCCTGGTTTCGTGAAAGCAGATTTATATTTATATAAACTTGCCTTTATTATCCAGTAAAACAGTACAGTTTTCCAACACTTTGCCAGTTTTACCTGGGACCAGTGAGTAAGTGCTTTCTAAAAGAAAAGACGAATAAAAGAATATATGCTTCATGAATGAACCTGAATAATTGAATCTTGTATTCTGGTTTTATTCTCAGTTACTGCTGTGTTCTGTGTTTGGTGTACTGTTCCTCAAATGTTTCTGCTTATTCTGGTAGTTACCGGGATGACCCCGCTGGTCCGACGGCGGGTCTGGCGGAGCCAGTGCCGTGCGATGACATGCCAGCGGTGAGTGGGGCGGCGAGGGGGAGGGGGTTGGTTAGGGGGCGCGGGGCTGGCGGGGCACGGGAGCCCCTCCGTTGTCTCCTCTCCTTTATCCTGCTGTGTTGTGAAACAACAAGCACAACAAGGTGATTATTGGGAAACAACAGGGGCAGACACATCAACAACATACAGTCAACATAAAGATGCGATCATCTTTAATGTGTCCCATTCTCTGACGCAGTGCTTCTGGATGTCTGAGCAACAGCCTCGGTGATCCTTTCAGCCTTTAAATGTCCAAAGAAGAAATATCTTGTACCATTTTATAGCTTCTTTTCTCTCCCTGCATCACCAGAAAGGTCAGACTGAAGATCTGCAGCTTCCCTTTAATTGGAATAGAGGGGCAGGCTGTGAGTAGAGACCTGCTGGAGCATGTCTGCATGCAGTTTTAAACCAGTATCATGCTACATCCATGTCATGAGCAAAGCTGCAGAGTAGAGAAGGATGTACATTAACTGACACGTAGCTTTCGGAAATAACGGATTTTTTTTTATGTCAAGTACAAATTTAGCTCATTCGCATATTTATTTTAAATTAACAATTATATATGTTTTTAAACCATAAAAAAGTGCAAGTTGTGCCTTTTTCCTTCAGAATTTAACATTTCTTGAACCAACGTGGATCCAAGTGCTCCATAGCAATGTTAGCGTTATAAAACTCATGAAGGTTTTTTTTTTTTAATTGGCCTCAGTGGTCACCGTTTTCTCTCTAATAGCACCATGACCTTATCAGGAATAATAGTAATACAAATTATCAATATGAAACATTAATATGACATACATGACTAATCTGAGATACAGTGCATGACACTCCCACCACTGTGCATCACTGTTGGAAACATGACATGGAGACTTTGTCTTTTCCATTTGCTCAGTTTTGTTTACATGTTAGAAACATCTTATTTGAAGCTGCTTTGGATCATATAAATGTACCAGTTTCTCATCCATTTAAATCTACTTTTGTCAGGGTTTGGACTCTTTGTGTGTCTTCGTTTCAGGTTTCCTGTTTTATTTTGTAGTTTTTCCTGTTTAGTTCTCTTGGTTCTTGTTTTGCTTTATTGATTTCCTGTTGTAGTTCACCTGGGTTCATTTAGTAGATTCATTACACCTGTGTCTCATGATGTTGTCTGTATATATGCTCCTGGTTTTCAGTTCCCAGTTACTGGATCATTTTATTGTTAGTCCCCTGAGTTCCTCTGTCTAAATGAAATTAGTCTTGAATCCGTATCCCTGTTCCTTTGTCTCTGCGTTTGGGTCCACCGCCGTCCTGACAACTTTAGAAAGATTATGGAATTTATCAGCTCGTCTCTGAGTTTTCATATGAATTGAGAGCAGGATTTTTCCAGGCAGGTTGTGACTTTTATCGGTATTTTTGCCAGGAGATAATCACACAGTAACTGCTCTCACAAAGGTCACTTACTTGTTGCTGCATAACAACAGAGCTGCCGACTTTAAAACAAGAGAGGCGGCAGATAAAACTATGTCTGAGCAGAAGAGGCCTTTGAATGTGCAGCAAACCTGGCAGCTCATTGAGCCATGCAACATGTACCCTAATCAATGAGACAGCAATCAATGGCCTTGATTATTTACCAGCAGCAAGCCATAATGAGCCCGCCTAATGACCTATAACTGGTGAAAGGCAGGTGAGGGCACTCATATGGATGCACGGGATATTGTTATCATAAAGCGAGTTTTAAAAAAAATCCTGACATCTTCTATCATCATTTCTGAGACACTGGTGCAGTGAGTCATGTCTGAGTCATTGCTTGCATTCGCTGCCTCTCCTTGACTCTTTCAGCACGCATTAGAGAGTCAACAGAAGAAAACAAATAAAAATGCAACAAATAATGCATTTATCTGTTCTTATTTTAAGGATTTTCTTGGCTTTCATCATTTTGCTCAGCACCATGCAGTTTTACAGCAATGAGTTATCTATCTCAAAGCTCTTCATGCTTCAGTCTTGGATCCTCTTGACACAGCTGGCAGAAATAATCAACAACTTTACTATTACAGGGTTGTCATAACATTTTAAGTAAATAATGAAATCGTCTATTTTCTGGTATAAGTCTTGCCTTTTTAGTCACGTCTGCACTTGGCGAGTCTCCAGCATTTCTATCATTCCTGCATCAGAGGAATCCACGAGTCCCTGATTCAGCCTCAGCTGCTACCTGTTGCTTATTTACCGGATAAGTGGACTGGAATAAGTGGCATTTATGTAACCGCCTACTCCCAGCTCTCTGTTTTTGATTCCATCAGCCTTTCACCATCCTCCCTCCTTCTCTCTCACATACAGCCTAAATAAGCTTTCATCTTCTCAGTGTTGTTATCAGAGTCATGGTTGGATGGAGTGTATTAATTTTCTCCAGTGCTGGTAAACAAGCATGTTGTTGTAATTATAAGCCATCACAGCTAATGAGCACAAACATCTCCATCTTAATACGCCAGGAGTTTTAGAGAGTGTGCATGAGAGCACACATTAGAAGGGATTAATGGAATGAACAAGGAGGACTGACCACGTCTGAGTCCACTCCTCTCTTCTCTGGGAGTAGAGGCTTCTCCTCTGTGAACTGCTGCTCCTTCATTCCCGCCATCCTGGACAGCAACCTGCAATCACCATAGCAACATGCAGATCAGCACAAACTGAGGTTATATCATGAATGTATCACATAAAGTCATTTCTTATCCCCCATGTATGAATTAAAAAAAAAAAAAACTAGTGTTGCATGACAGTGAGAGTAGTGACATCTTCCTTTATGGGTAATTTCACAAATGTCCATTGTAAAATTATGGAAGGACTCAGATCAATAACTGAATGTTGTATTGAACTGAAAGCAAATAGGTAAAACAATAATTGTAAAAATGGAAATGGAATCCAACTGGAAATGAGTATACACCACTTTGAACCTCCTCTTCTAAGGTAAAATATGTCATATTTCAGGTTAAAACTCAGGATTTACCCTTTAAAGTCCAACCTCAAAACCACTGGGCCGAAAAGTCCAGTTTTTAAAAAAAAAAAAAAAAAAAAAAAAAAACTTAAGTCTTTATTTGGCCCTTAACAAAATCTGATTTTTTTTTTTTTTTTTAAACTGTTTATTTTTTTGGCATTTTCACTATTTATCACCGTGTGATAGGTCAAAATTATTGCAGTGTAATCTCCTGCTTTCTTGTCCACCAGGGGGCGGAAGAGCAGTATTATATTGTGTACAACAGGGTTTTGAGTCAAGTTTCTACCATAAAGTGATGCAAAATGTCACAGAAACTGTATGTACAAATATAAGTTTGGCTTCATAGGGTTAATCTTCCCGTGACTCTTCAACGGATTAAGCAGTTAATGGATGGATGGTTAATCTTTCAAATTAAATTTAATAGTTGCTCCAAAAAGCTTTCAGGCCCTCACATCCATTTTGGAATATTCAGCCCACGTGTCAGAAATCTAAAATTCAACTCTCATTAGTAAAGCAGCAGTTTTGAACCTAACATGTTCTGGTTTATTCAGATCAAACACAAAATGAAATTTTCCTTTGTTTATCTTGTGAAAGATGTGCTGCCGGAAAGCTTTTGCAGCATTTTGCACAGTGAATATTCATCTCTGCTTTGGTGCTTACCGCCTTTGATTGTAATGAATAAAAAACATTAAATGTCCAAATCGTAATGTAGAATTTTAGTTTTTGGTTTTTTAAATTTGATTAACATAATTAATATTAGCCCTGCGACAGACTGGCAAGCTGTCCAGGGTGTACCCTGCCTTTTGCCCTAAGACTGCTGGGATAGGCTCCAGCTTCCCTGCGACCCAGAATTGGATTGAGCGGTTAGGAAAATGAATGAATGAATGAATGAATAAGTAATATTAAGTTAATCTAGAGACACATTAAGTGTCCAGATACTAAAGGATATCTGAGGAGACTGAGGAGAGACAGGCATCCACGGAAACTCTTGCTGATTTTCTATTGTTATGTAACAGCGAGTACGCTGATCTTCAAACTTTATTGTGGTTTTTCCAGCTGCAATAAGGCGGAACAACGGAGACTCCAGAGGATGAGGAAAACAGCGAGGAAAATCTTCACAATATCCTGCGTGACCCATCCCAACCTGCATTTTACTTGCTTCAGCGTTTGCCCTCAGCAAGATGATACAGGTTCATGCAGGCCAGAACCAGTGAAATGAGCCTACAGTCTGTACCCTCAGGCTAGGTGGCTGCTCAATGAGCGCTTCAAACCCCCGTAGACACATTCAAAGCCGCAGTTGACATGGATGCTTACTGACCGAGATTACTCTGTAAAAGGAGGAGGGTGGAAGTCCACAGACTTCTCTTGCAAAGATAACAGAAAAACTGAGGCTGAATAAAAGTCTAATTAGGCTGAGTTGCTGTGTTTCAGGACAACGCACAGTAGAGTCAGACAGCGTTAGTGCAATTATAGTGTTAGAGGATGACTTCAGTCCACCGACACAAGAACACCGAGGAGCATGATCCCACTAACAAGACACGGGGCTAATTCAGTTTCTGAAACTGGAACAAACTGGAACATTTATTAATTTTCCAGGAAAATATTTATATATTGTTTCTGCGTCACATCAAATAGCATTGTTAAGATTGCCAAACTGGCCAAATAAGCTAAAACTTTAAAGCCCTAAATATAAATCGACCCTAAAGACAGCAGCAGGG
Source organism: Telmatherina bonti (assembly GCF_933228915.1). Lineage (NCBI taxonomy): Eukaryota > Metazoa > Chordata > Actinopteri > Atheriniformes > Telmatherinidae > Telmatherina > Telmatherina bonti. Next base: position 13,891,181 of record NC_136620.1, on the reverse strand, counting down.
ATGTGCATTCACACAGCAGACCAAACATCATTCAGTTTCCAAGCATGAGTCAGCAGTTCCATGTAACTTTCTGACCTTAAGAACACGCGTTTCTGACTTGTTTTGATGGCACAGTGACATTTATCAAATAAATTCCTGAAGCCATTGCTGTCCTGAACCAGAGAGAGACACTTCATAACTATTGTTCAAGGATGCTTCATTTCACCGCAGACTTCTACTTTATGGACCACACCGCATGCCCCAAACAGGACGCACTGTAGCTTTTTTTTATCAAAGGAACACAACTGGACATTGTTGGAAGATGGGAGAAAATAAAAGAGAGGACAAATATGAAAGCCAACATTAGACTGACTTTTACTCACTGGATAGAGCTCAGAGTAAAGGTAGGATGCAAGACGGATGATGATAGTCATCATTTGAGATCAACTCACTGAGATGTGCTTCTTTAAGAAGCCCCAAAATCTTCTCAATAAGGAGAAAGGCAGGAGTGGATGGTGCAGTTACTTGCCCTGCTTTCAGTCATGTGGAGTTTGACACCCACATACAGGAACTGTTTTTCAACTTCTGGATGTCAAACCAACATGCAGCTACACTTTCCCAAAAAATATTTTTCACCTCTTGGTTGGACATTGGTAATGACATGACTTGGTGTGATTAGGTTTAGGGAGTAACAAATCTCTTTTCCAGGGTCGGAGAGTAACCATGGCTTGCCACTTACACATTAATGGAAACCATTTCATCACTTTTTAGATGCAGTTTCATTCACAATCACCAAATGTTGGACGTTATATCTAATTATTTTCGACACAGACAGGCAAACTCTTAGAGATTAGACAATGCATGCATGACTAAATGTAAAGGGAAGTGAAAGACTAAGAAGCACAAAAGACAAAGTAATAGTTTATGAAGAATCAGTTTTACACAAAAGGACATACATAATTGAAAGAGTGATTAAAACAAGAGGGTATGTTTTTGTATGTAAAGACACCAAACAGAACGTCATAATGTGACCCTGGAACGCCACTCACTGTTGCAACCGTGTGCACCTGCTGGTCACAGGGACACTGGAGGACCCTTCACTCTCACCTCACCTGTTCTACCCCTCAGGTAAACAAAATGAAACCTCAAAATGCCCCCCTTCCCCACCCCTTATCAAATACCCAAAAATAAAACTATGAACCTGTAGAAAATGTCCGCAACACCTCTGCAGCCCAGAAAGCAACTGAAAGAATTTCCTTTTTTCTGCCACCAGCTGTATAACTCGTCAAACTGGCATCGATTTGCACAAGAAAAGTGAAAGTCAACAAGCAATAATTCACATCTCCTCAGTAGAACTAAGCAGAAATATAAGTAAGAAAGAGATTTTGGGGGAAGGAGATGTAGCAAATAATAAGACTGGTTTCACCAGGAAGCTAAAAGTAGATGGATCAAACTTTTTTGAGAATAAATTCACCTTTATTCTGGTATCAAAAGCACACACTGACCATCTCTTTCCCTCCTTTCTTCTTCCTCTTTCCCTCCAACCTCTCTTGTCCTTTGCTGTTCTCCTGGTAGTTACTCAGCATTATCTGCACAGTTTATCTGACATCCTTAAAGAGACAAACCCCAGATGCCACTTACAGTCTCTCCAAACAGCTGATGAAGTGTTTCTGTGTGTGTGTGTGTGTGTGTGTGTGTGTGACCCAATGGTGTTAGATCTATCTACTTAACAAGAAAAAAGAAAAGAAAATCGCCCACTCAAGGAAATGACGCGCAGCATCCATACACAGATATTTAAAGTCACACCAGTCAGAATATGTGAATTACTGTCACTGCACCACTGGCAGAAAGACACAATGGGACTTTATGGGCACAGAGTCCAATAAAGTCTCTGGTAAATGAAGACGATACATCTATTATAACAGGGATGCTGCTAGTCATGTGGGGGCCCGAGGTACAACTGCTTTGTGGGCCCCCTCCAAACAAAAGCGAGAAACCAGAGCCAGTTTGAATAATTGATTCGTCTACTGAAATTATTATAAGCTGTAAGATGAGAGCAGTGTGGCTGCAATACTCAAATTCTGTGTTTTAAAAATACTCATTTTGATTAAACATGTGGGGGAAAAAATGTCCCTGGAGTTAAAGATAAAAGCCTCATCTGAGAGATTCAGTTTTCTTTACACTGTGATTTTAGTCTTCTGTTGGTTCCATTGTTTATCATCATGTAGTAAATTAAGGTACCTCAACCACAGAGGCACAGCGGTAAAAAGTACTTAGAACCAGGAAAGCATCATGATTCTTTCCACATTTACTGCACAATATAAAATCCCTTTTTAAAGGGAACAAATGAAACAAACTTTACTTGGAAACAGGCTGAATATAATAGGATGAAGGTTTTGTGATGTAATCTGCCGGTTTGATGACTGTGCTGTTTCATAGCTCTGTGGTCATCAGTGCTTTGGGCTTTCAGGAACCACAAGAGGTCATTTTCGGAAAGGAGGATGGGGCTGGAATGTCTCAGTACAGTAGAGCCAGCAACAGATCCAAGCTGGTGTCAGATTGAGGAGCAGCCATAATTGATCAATACATCCTATTGATCCAAAATTAACATCTCTCAAATCTGACAAAGGCTGACATTGTGACGTTCCTCAGTATTAAGTTTTACCAATCACCCATTCTCAGAATTACGCATACACACACACACACACACACACACACACTTATATATATATATATAATATATGTACATATCAAGTGTAATGCTGTTACCACTCATCTTGTTATCTTAAGAAAACAAACTCTGTTTTCTCAAGATAAAACATTCTGTTGTAATGAGAAAAGAGTCGTCATTATCTTGAGATAACCAGAAAATTAACTCGTTTCTTAGAGATAAAGATAAAAATAAAAAAAAGAATACAAGTCAAACACAGCTGCTGTCTGCTTCTGTACTTTGCAGCTCACTTCACTTTGAATTTACTTGATTTAACAACAATGTTAAGAAATTAAATCTGTCATTTTGTAATTTTATTCGATCAGAACACAGAATGATGCAGCATAATGTTATAAAATACAGCAGCACTGTTAACAGTCCCCCTGCAGACCCCCCCTGTTAAATTTGGTTGTTATATATTTGTACCTTGTTAATTAGCTCTTGCTTGACCATCTTCACCGACTGACCTTATTCACTACATAAGACGGTAAACAAACTCTCTTTTTAGCAGCTTATAAAAACAAACAGCAGTCCAACTTTAAGCCAGACTTTGTAATCATATTCTTCTCCTTCCCTGCTCATCACCCCTCTCCGTCTCCCTCCCATCGTGACCAATTTATTAAATGAGTCAGGGTGACCTTTCTATAGACTGGAATACAGCCATGATGAGTATTAATATGAAGAAAGGAGCCCAAACATCACCACGTCTCACTCAGTTTCAGCTTCCTTCTAATGTGGCCATTTCATCTTCACCAGCCTTCGTCTGTTTAGATAAACTGAAGCGCTGACTGGCATGCACGCCCAATTTCACTTTTGGTGTCACAAGTATCACTAGTAAGCATTTTTGGTTATATTTAGAGCATTCATGCACACACAGGCAATGTGTCAGAATAAGTTGTTTATGCTACAATGGAAGATTATTTTAAACATCAGATATGATTCGAAAGAACACACAGAAAGCATTCTCTGCTTGGTGTGTAGGAGGTGTTGAGAGGACAAATGAGACGCATCTGGACCTTCAGTTGAACCACGTTGGCCAAAGTCTCATCAGAAACGGTCTTCATGGAGGGATGGCTGTCAGAAGCCACTTTTAGGGAAAGGAGTAGGGAGGAAAAACTGAGGAATGGAAAAAGAACTGAACTCAGTGTCGGTGAGAACAGGTCTCTTAAGAACTATAAGTGCCTTCAAAGGCGCTACATGAATCTAATCCATTATTATACTATTGTAGTGATGAATTCTCCCCAGAGCCCAGACCTCAACATTATTAGAGCGCTGCAGGATTATCTTGTCAGTGAATGGAACAAAAAGCAGCCAATGGCCAAAGAAAAAAAGGTTAACAAAGTCCTTCAAGGAGCCTCGCGAAATATTCCTGAAAACTACTTGAAGAAAAGCTTTTTTTAAAGGAATCTGAAGGTTCACAATGTGCTAAAGAATTTTCAAGCTTGTCATAATTACACAAAGTTTGTTTTGTATTTACATCTATTATTAAACTCTTTCATATGTTCAATTACTGTTGGTTTCCTTATAGAGGCTATTATGAATTGGCTTTCATTATGTTTTTTTTCTCTGTCTGTAAAGCATCTTGAGATGGCATTGCCGTGATTTGACGCTATATAAATAAAGTTTAATTTAATTGAATAATAAATTTTAAAAAAAACCCTGCGGGGTGGCTGAAGACGTTTGCACAGCTGATGATGTGCTGCAGTCCAACAAGCCAGATGACAACATTGTTAAACATTATTAAAGTAAGGTTAACCAGTAACTTTGGCCGATATTTGGACCACTTAGCATTCAAGAAGTCATAACAATACAATTTTTGTTATTATTTTTTGGTAAAACTGCACGATGACCTGATTTTCAGAACCTTTTATATACTTTAACATGTCATCAGTGAGTAATTATCAACTTAAAGCATAAAGATTTTAATGTTTCACAGTTTGTAATAAATATTTGACAAATCTCAGCTTGTTGGTAACATTAAAAAGCTAGAATGGTTAGAAATTTCAACCCTGTTCTTTGCTGTTATAGTTCTGATCTAAGTGTAGATCAGGGATCTTCAGTCCTGGTCCTTGAAGTGTTCCTGCTGGAACAAACCTGACTCAGACTGGGTCAAGCTCTGCACATGTCTGCTAAACACCCATTGATCTAACTCAGGTGTGTTGCAGCAGGGAGACTTGGAAAGCCTGCTGTGCACCCGGCCCTCGAGCACCAGGACTGAGGATTCCTGGTGTAGATCAACACGTTGGTTCCTTTGGGTTGAAAATGAAAACATTAAAAAGCTGCTTGGCGAAGGGAAGATGATGCATGTTACATTTCCCGTCATCGCGTCTGCTGCTCCCTGCTCGGCATTGTCACTGTGCTCTCTGCTTTGTCTCTGATTCTTTTTGTTTCTCTGCTTCTCCAGTTTGACAGCACCTCTCTTCCAGACTCCAAGCGTCTTCTCGTCTCATCTCCACAACATTTTACCTCTCTCCCTTGTCACTCCATCAAGCCTGTCTCTCAACTCCCTTCTGTCATTTCACTCAACGTTTTCCTTCTCTTCCACGTCATCTCATCCTCCCATGTCTGCCTTTTCCCCCCAGTCGGTTTCATCACTCTCTTTTACCACCAGCTCTATTCACTCTGACATGCTTATGCAAGACAGCTGCATGTGAAATCAATTACCTTTTGCGTTACTTTGGTTATTTTTGGTGTCATGACGCTATTGGCGCCAGTGGAAAGATACTGGTGCCATCTTTTTATTCCCTGTCTGGCGTGTAATTCTGCTTCTATACATAGAGAAGGGAAGTAACTGTTCTTTTAATAATGAAAGCATGTTATTATAGGTGACTGCAGCAGGAGCCTTGTTGGTCCCCTGAGGATGACTCCACAGTATTTTGGTGAGTTTTATTGAAATTTCCACTTGGCATTATCTTTAGGAGGAATTTGTTTCAGCCAGTGGAAAAATAAATAAGGCCAAATTGTAAAGACAAGACATTTTTTAAGTTTGAGCAACAGCATAGTTCTGCTCCTCAGAGGAAGATCCCTGTAGGATTCGTGCTTGACTTTCTTTACAAATACCATTGTCTGAAACAGAGTCACTCTTCATATCATTAAAAAAAAAAAAGGCACCTGTAAGGTTGGTAAATGTTTCTCTGGTACAGTCTGTCATTTGGGCTTTCTACTTATCCTTTATGATCCTCTGGGATAAACCAACAAACTACACACACTGTATGTGGTAACACTGATTGTCTAGGCAACTAAAATGATGAAAATAAACATTCATCTTGAGTTAAATTGTGTCTTGTGTTTCATTATTAGCAGGCGGAGAGCAGTTCTTTCTCTCTTCAGCTCCCGGTTAGCTCGGTTAGCTCTTAGCTACAGGCCGGTCAGAGTCTGATAGATGTCAATCATCCACCCTCAGGCTCACAGCCTCCCTCTCAGCTCTTTGCCCATCTTTGTATTTTCTGGGGGAGACGACACGCATGACGGTGCCAAGATGGCGATGGTGGGAACCGCCCAATGAGCTTCAATCAGCTTTTTTCTTTTTTAAACCTATGGGTGACATCATTGAGGCTCCGTCCATCTTTTATATACAGTCGATGGTAAAACTATGTTGTAAGTCCTCTAAAATTCATTATAATAACAGTTTTCTGTAGAGACATATCTGCTTTTACATGAGAGATTTAATTCCTATTTAACTCGAAATGGAATGGGCCGCCATCTTGGTTCTTTTTCTTGTGTCTTTGTTTAGATGGAAAAATGAGCTGGAATCAGTGATGAATGTGCTGCATCTGCGGTGGGAGTAGCTGAACTTATGAAGCCTGTTTTGGCCAGTCACCTCCACAGTTTAGATTCATTTCTTTGCATCTATGTACAACACTACACTCACTTTGGCATCCAATCATATCACTTCACTGCTGACATTCCACATGTCTACACGCCACTTTAGTTATTTTTGTTCACTTTTTTAATAGTCATTGGCATAAATATTTTTATTGTGTTGAATCTTATATTGTAATTGCTTTGAGCCAAGAACATGAAATCCTCTTTAAAAAGATTTTTAAAGAATGACCTTGTAAATACTTTTTTGAACTTAAATCCAAAATAAGAACGTGGTTTTTTTCTGATTTTAAATCTAAATTGATTTATTCCACAAACACAATACATTCATTCCACTGTCAATTCCAGTTGTTCTGCGAACATTCGCTCCTTTATCCTGTTGCCATGGCACATATTTTGTGCTGGCAGACACAAATTCCCCTTCCAGTTCTACATATTCCTACTTCTCAGCCAACGAAAGTGAAGCAGTACGCTCATGTCGAGCTGCTGCTTCAAAGCTATAATCAAAATCAAGGAAAAGTGGCATTTATTCCGTGTTCTATGTAAATATGCCGTGTCTGCCCCTGTCCACTCAGGGACCCTTCCCAACTCCAATTTCTTAGCAAAAGTTAAAGATGTTTAAATGTGTTTCAATGTAAACCTCAATTTGGAATAATTTCCATGTAAATGCAAAGGAGAATATTTTAATTCCAAATTATTTCATTCTGAATAAGTGATTCTAAATGGAAAAAAGACTGTGGACACTAGGTTGGAGGAAACAGGCCTAAGGTTTCTGTCATGATATGATGTTTTGTGTGTCTCCTTAGTTCTGGTTTTCTGTTTTGGTTTGTAGTTTTCCTTGTTTAGTTCTCTCATGTCTACGTTCCTGTTCATTAGTTCACCTGGTTTGATTTTCTGATTTGTTTCACCTGTGTTTAGTTTCTTCTTCTGTGTATTTATACCCCTTGGTTTGCGTTGTCAGTTGCTGGTTCATTTTGTTAGCTCTGCCCTCATTTTTGTTCATGGAATTAAAATCACGAATGATTTCTGCATCCTGGCTTCCCGTCTCCTACATTTGGATCCTCATCTCCACACCAACTGTGACAGTTTCTGGCTTTAGGCAGGATTTGGTGGTGGAAAGGGAACCAGTTCAGATGGAAAAACTATCAAAATACTTGCTTGAAAACCCGAGTGATTTATTGGTAGGTTAAGCAACAGAGGAAATCCTGGTGTAGGAATATTGAGGGAGGAAAAAACCAACAAGATGCAGGTGTGAACAATCGAAACTGGTGTGAATGAAGAAGCCAGATCACAAAAAAACACAAGGGACTAACCACTAAACCTGAACACAAATTTAAGAGCAACAAATTATGAGTAATCCAAGAGGAACAGAACAAAAAAAAATCCAAAACAAAACTAAACAAAAACCCAGCCTGAATTTAGAAAAGCTTTAAATCCCATAATACAGTACAGGTCTCCCAGTTCGCTGTTTTCATCAGAGTTGCACCAGATTTTAGCAAGATTTGTGGCTGCGAGAGTAAATTCAGATTTAACTGCTGATCTGAAGCTGCTTTATTTCAGCTGTTAATATTGATCACACACACACACATGCACACACACACTGAGGTTAATTGAGGCTGCATGACTCTTAAAAAGAAAAAAAGTTATAATAGTAGATAAACATCTATGAGTCTCAGCTTATCTACCAGAGAGGCATATAAAAACCTTTTACTTGTTGAGTTTACAGGGTGTAAAATCATTTGGTAAATTAGTTGGATGAATTTGTGTTACCTAACAAATGGATGCTGTAAAAATTGACTTGGAAGTGCAAATACTTTTTTTTTCCCCATCACTTTGAATCCACTCTTCTCTTTCAGGCGTCTCTGCTGCTGAAAGAATGAGGCCAAATATTCTCTTAAACACACCAAATTACTTTAATGGGATTCACAAGTACATCATTGTGCATTATGAAAATGAAAATGCCGACTGATTTATGCAGTCACGCAGTGAAACTCTTCTTCATTGTTTTTCTGGCTTTTAACGTTAAATTCCTCATTTTCCAGGAAGATAGTTTGATAGTTTGTTCTCTTTGTGAAATGTGATGTTCTTGATGCATGTCTGCAGCTGACTGTCAGGAAAACATTGCAATCTTTCATGAGTTCGGTATGAGACGCGTATTGACTCACTGAGGTTTTAACAAGCATTCTGACCTTGCTCAGCCTGACCTTCATGGTTGGTAAGAGTAAATTCTGATGACAAATAGAGACCTAGCGATAACTTGAAACAGAACCCCAAAGGCAGATGTGTGCCTGCATCACAGAAGTAAAAACACAAGTGCAACGTTTTCATAATTTTTTTTTAGGTGAAATTAAAGGGAAAAAAAAAATTTGATAACCACACAGTCTGATTGTTTTGCTTCTTGTTGTATTACTGCTATATTAGCAGATGATTTGGGTTTGTTAAAGTCACTTAAAAATTTCACTCTTGTTTTGTATCTTCTTTAATATTTTTCTCCTTGTGTGTGTGTGCGTGTGTGTATGATGATTTGTGTTTCTGGCATATTTCACATCTGTTGTTTACGACCATCTGTGTTTATGCGGTGTCTTGTTTGCATCTGTCTGAATATTCTGTGCATTTGGGGGGTTACTTTGCTTTGCATCATATTGTTTAAATGTTTCATTTGTTTCAATTTGTTCTCTTATTAGTTAGTTTGCATCTTTTTATGTTTGTTACGTAGATATGAATTTCTTTGCTTTGTGTTCTTATGTGAAACTCTATAGTTTCTTTTAATCATACGCCAGATCCACATTCACTTCCAGATGATGCATCACAACGTGTCACTGAAGTGGTCCTGCTTGTACGAACCGAAACATTGTTACAGTTAGGTGTTTATTTGTTTGTTTGTTTGTTTGTTTTGTCATCTTTCTTGTTTTTTTCTTCAAATCATGAATGGGAATCTGCTTTATTTAGCTTTGGCGGCTTTGTCATACAGTGTTGCCAGTAAGGTCGTTGAGGTGACCGCTGAGGCATGTGGCCATCGCAATCCACTCTCCACAGAGGAGGGCTGAACTTCAAAGCCTCTCTTCATCCTCTTAACCAACTGCGCTCATGCAGCCAAAGTGTCAGTGGGTGAGACATTATTTACAGGCTTGTTTTTGTCCTTTCTTTTACAACAAAAGTCTGCTGGATAAAACTAACAAACAAACAAACAAAGGGAAAAGAAGGAGAGACTATCTTCCGTTCGAAGAGAACGGCATTTTTGGGGAGTTTTGAAGATAAACCAGTCTGTATTTACAGCGTCTCCTGAGGAGAACTAAATGGACCTGTTCTCCCTTTTTCTCTGCCTCCTTTGCTTCTTTTTCTGTCTTTAGTTTTTCCCAGACAGGGTTGCTATGACAACCCAGCAGGGTCCCTTAGCGTTTGGCTCACCTTCTCTCCTTTTTTGTTTAAATTACACGTTTGCCAACATTACATTTGACCTTCTTGAACAAAATTAAATTGAAGCTTGAAGTTTAGTTTATTTGTTTCAGTCATAGATTATTTGTTTGTTTTTGTTTTTTTTTTATACATAAGGAAACCAACAACCAAAATACAGATATTATCTGTATATTGATGTCTGGTTAATAACCTCTGGCTAATAACCCTTAAATGCAATGCTTTATTTATTTATTTATAAAAGGTCCAAATATATATATATATATATATATATATATATATATATATATATATATATATATATATATATATATATATATATATATATATATCCCATAAATTTATTTCCCAGTTCAGCTGATGAAAGACAATGAAGTTGCATTTTACTGTAAATTAAGCATTAAATTTATGAATGGTGATTGGGATGTATGATGACTTTACAAAACATTGAATGAACGAGTTGTGATGCATCACCTGGAAGTGAATGTGGATCTGGTGTATGATCATTCAACTAACAGCTAAGTATAAACCTCAGGCTTATACCATGCGGCGTAAGAGACAAGCATGTCAGATGTTTTATCTAAATAAATGACAATCTCAACCATGTCATTACAGACTACATTATTTCTCCTGAGCGAACTAGAGAGTAGATAGTTTTTTACTCCATTTAATAAAGTTTTGAAACAAAAACAATTCAGAAAGCTTCAGTCTAAAATAAAGACTTGTAGTTTGGATAATGAAAAGATCATCTTTGTTGTCCTAACCATGTAAAAACATGAATCAATAACCCTCATCCTTTTATCCATATCCTGATTCGAGATACAAATGTCCTTGTTTGTACCTGTTGTCATAACTACACTCACTACAGGGCAATCACGGTTAAACTTTTTGCTTTTATTGTTAAATAAATGGGAACTGATCTGTAAAAGATAATCCTAAAATCATAAAAATGTTAAAAACATTAACATTCTTTGCACAACATTGCACGCATTATTCTAAAAACGCTCCATCATCAGTCTAACAGTGAGTGAATTCCTTCTTTGAATCCCATTATGTTGCCTCGCTGAAGCATTATTACTCTCTGCTCTCCTGCTTTAAATTACACATAATGCCCCCCCTTGTTCTCCATTCACGAGTCTGTCGTGCCAAATTACACATTTCACAGTTACACCATAGTAACCTTTATTCTCTTTGTTTTCCTTTCCTCCTATGTGAGGAGATGGGCTGTGAAACTTCTCTTCTCATGTCTTTCTTTTTTACAAGCATAAGTTGCTCAGAGAGATACATGGACGCAGATTAAATATACACAGCTATTTACCATCATTCCCACACAAAATACATCAAAACAACTTTAGTTTCTATCCAATAGGGCATGTTGAGTAAGGTCAGTGGTGTAGGACAGGGTATACGCGGGTATACGGAGTATACCCACTTCTTTTTTCAGTCAGCATTGACTTAACCCACTTCTAAACCCCCTGTGATGCTGCTTTTACAATTACAAATTTTACATTTACAATCCCTACACATGTACCTACGTCACCCAGAAACTCAGCTAAGGTTACCTCTGCTACAGCTGCTTTAACTTTAGTCTGAACATAGACATAATAAAGATATATGTCTATATGTCTATGAGCCTGTCTCTCTCTGGTCTGTGTGCCAGTACTGGTTTAGTCATTTCATAACTCTTCCTCCCTGAAACCAAAGAGCAGTAATTATGTAATAATTAGCAAATATACTGATAGATTTTGGGGGTAGTAGGCTTACATGTCACTTTTTCTGGAACAGCGTCTTTCTGGGCTACTTTTTGGTGAAATGTTGAGAGTATACCCACTTCCTGAGGGACCACTACACCACTGAGTAAGGTAACAAGTTTTTTCTGTTTTCGACATATATGAGTGATTCCACAACTCTTTACAATGTTCAGTTTTCCATTTCCCTGTTTTGCTTTCCCCATCTGTTATGTAGCGTTTGGAGGAGTTACACAAAAGGTCATTTGGTGCTGCCTGTTGTAGTTGCTCTTGCAATCAACAAACAATGTTAAGAATGCATGTTTATTACTCATATTTGTGTCAGACTAATCATTACTCAATTAAGTCAGAGCAAAAGTCAAGTTGGATGCTTGACTTATAATTTCATCATGTTTGGCACCTAAACACAGACCAAACAGTTACTGAAAACAAGTAAAAAAAAAATACCCTTAGAAATGCTAAAGAAGGCATGGTAATTAAGCTATGGTGGTGAAAAGGAAATATTTCAATCTTAAGATCAAGTGTTAAGTCTTGTGTAATTGTCTACAAGACAATGCAGGACAATCTGCAAGTTTGCCAAAAAAAATTAACAGTAGTTTGCAGATGATTTACTATGATTGTGTAAATGGCGGCAGGTGTAAACGTGTTGGAGACACCCAATTAATAAGAGGGTTTTGAGTGTTTCATGGTTTGCAGCACAGTGAGTTTGGAGAGAAAACATGACCTACAGCAAAGAAATCTGACCTCCGCTCAAAGAAAGGATATGCAGGAGCAACTTTATAAACAGTCAATGCTTTCGGTAAAATGATGCAAACAGTGGATAAAGGGAAAATATGGTATAAGAACATTAAAGGGTAATAACGGAAAAACAGCAAATAATAAAACGTCTGCAAATAAAACAAGTGGGGGTTTAAGGTGTATGCACTTTCACTTAAGAGTAAAATAAAGAGGAAACATGATGAATGAATATGACGCAGTCTCTTACTTCTAATATTGGCCTAGTTTATTTGTCATTTTACAAAGGATTTCACAAATCGACCCACCTACAAGCCAGCCATCCGAAACTCACCTACAGAAAACTGTTTTTTCAAATAAAATCACGACCTGAGATATTTTGCTACAACGTTGTTAATTTTACCTTTAGCATCGTAAACACACAATCAGCTAATGTGTGTGTTAACAATCTCTGTGCACATACAGAGATTTCTTCAGAGATTTCTTCACACATAGACACATTCAATAATGTCTGTTACTCTGGGAAATCCTGCTACTATAAAAAAAAAAAAAGCACCTTATTTGGTCTTAGTTAACGACTGCATAGTGCATGGAAACCATAGACTGTATATAAAAGATGGATGGAGGCTCAGTGACATCACTCGTAGGTTTCTGAAGAGCTGTATTGAAGCTCATTGGGCAGTTCCTACCATTGCCATCTTTGCAGCATCTCATTTGTCATTTCTCCCGCAAAATACAAAAATTGACAAAGACTTAGAGCTTAGACAGTGGCAGTGAGCTTGGAGGTGGATGATTGACACTGAGCAAACTCCGACCTGCCTGTAGCTAAGAGCTAACCAAGCTAACAGGAGCTAATGAGCTAATGGAAGTAAGCAAGCTAAAGCGAAATCACGATGTTAACCGGTTTAAAACCGCGGTTGTTCTACATTCCTCTCACTTGACGTGGGAGATTGGGTATCTGTCAATCAAAGGGACACACCCCTAAATTTGCATAATTTCAAGATTAAATTACTTCAAAACAGGAGAATTAGGAGAAAAAATTATTCCCTCCTAAATTGGCATGAACCTAAAACTTTTTTTTTTTTTTTTGTACCAGACTGTTAACATGTTTAGTTCTGCTGTGAAGTTGGCTTTTTTTTACATGGGAGTCTTTGGGGAGTTGTCAGCAGTTTTCTTTTGTCATTGCAGGTATAGTGTGACTCTTCCTTGTCAATCTCTGAAAAGCCTGGTCACCAGTAAGGACTGGTTAATTACCCATTAGTTCCTGACTTGCCCTGAAACCATTCCTCAGTCAATTTTGTGTCCAATAATATGAAGTTTTACCATTAATATATTTACAGTTTCTCCTCCCAAAAAACAAAATTGTGTGTGAACAACTCATATTGCATATTCATTGCAACAGATGCACTAACTAGATGCAGATCCAATATTTTGCAGCTTTGAAAGACGCAACCCTCTCTTTGTATATTGTTTTGTGAGGGCAATGACTTTGCACATGTTTTCGTACACAAAAACCTTTAGTAGATCTGGCCGTTAAAGAATTCTGCCTGATGCATCTAAAAGCTCCTCTGTTATTCATATGAAACACTTATTAGTACAGCTTTTTAGTCAGCTACAGAAGTGAATCTTGTGAGGATAGAAGGTGTTGAATCCTTGTTAGTTATATGTCTTTGCATGGCTGATGGGAGGCTAGGGACCAGTGTTTTATCTCCAGTTGTCCAGCACCAAAAGAGCACTTTAGGTGAACATTAAATAGGCTCAGTGAGAAGCTTTCTGTCAGACGGAAAATCAATTGTGCAGCCACACAGAGGGGAAACATCTGATCTGATGTAAAATCACTGAATCGATACTTGGAAAGTGGGTCAGCACAGGGAGGAAGAGAGACGGCAGAGGTACAAAAGAAGGGCAGGCTGTGACAGAAATCAGATTAGACTTTTATAATCAGGACATTAAATAGTTATTGAGGACACCTTAATAAAAGCTGAAACTTTAACGTAACCTAAAAGCTGCTCCGCCACTGATTCAAGCACTTAAAACGTAACGTAAAAGTGCTGCGGCTGAACTGTACTCTTCTGACTTTTCATTTCACTGCCCGGTTTCTGACTCTGATCGAGTGTATTAACTAGACATCTGGCTACAACATTTCAAAGAGGATTGCCCCACTTCACAGGATATGACCCTTTCCTCTTCATCCTCTCAGCATTAAGAAGAGCAAAGACACACAGAGTAGAATGGCAGGTCAAGTGAAGGCAAAATGGGTACCGCAACTGACCCAGGTACTTTACTGTACCCATTTCAGTCTGCTGTTGGTCTGAAATACAACTTCAATATCACAAAACATGTAGGAAAAAAAGGCAAAATAGACACATCAATAAGACCGCATATACCATGTAGGTCATGGAGAATGAGATGAGTCAGATGTAACTGAATCAATTATCAGAGTCAGAAAAACATTTACAGGAAAAAAAAGGGAAATAAATGGACTCAATAGAGTGAAAGGTGGCAAAAAATGTAACAACAGACACAAGTTGTTGGTTCCTTGAAGCTTACTGAACATTTTCAGTACTGAACACATCCTTAACCTGCTTTATTTTCTTTCATTGTTTATTTGATCTTGTCTTTCAGCTTTTGTGTCTTTCTTTCTTTCCTTTCTTTTTTCTTTTATATTTCATTCAATAAATCAAAACATATTTTAAAATATGAACATAAACATAATTTGAACGAAATAAGGAGCAGCAGAAGAAAAGTCTAATGATATCGGCCTCCTTTTCACCCAAACATCAATACTGTATATAAACAAACAGACCAAGAAACTAATGCAAAACAGAGATAAAATAATTCCACAGAACTTGATAAATTTCTACAAAACTTAATCTTTTAGCTAGATAGATGTGTTTCTTGGAGAGTTTCCTTCAGTCAAGCAGAGAGAGACGTTAATCCTAACTGAAATCTCACAGCACCCCCCCCACCATCTTCATCATTCAACCTGTTGGTTTCTGGACACAAGCAGGAGTAGAAAAACCTCGCCAGTGGACATGAATCATTTCATTCAACTTTCATGCAAAACAACCACAAAAACGGCGCTTTCAAATGGTTTCAAATCACTCAACTTCTTCCAACGCTTGAAAAAAAAACTTTAATTATTCATAGCTGCAGGGTGTCTGGAGGAATTTGCTGTGGCTCAGAAGCTTCTCAGAGCAGAGATACCATTGTCTGCAAGCAGGATTAAATATTAAATATCAGCTATCAGCTCCAGACTGAAATGCTTAGCAGCATTCTCGTCGGACATTAATAGCTTTTTTGTCAGAGCGGTAAGACGAAAGCGCTTTCTCTCTAAAAGATGCTGCACACTGGAGCTGGTTTTTACAGACAAAAAACTGTTTATTCATGTTTGTTCATCCTAATCAGCAAGCGTCATGGCAAACTACAGCACAGGAAAAAAAAAAAAAAAAAAGACACAGGCAATGAACGGTCACACAGTGGTGAGTTCACACTTTTGACAAGATGCTCTTTGAAAAATCTATTTTTGCCTCAGCTCTCAGTGGGGGCCGCAGAGTTGTGTGTGAGAGGGCAACGCCCCCCTCAAGGGTCTGAATTTCTGCAAAAGCTGGACTTACAGCCATTATGCAAGAATATGGCTAATGTCAATATGTGTTTTTCAAAGTATTTTATCCATTTACCAAGGAATATCCGAAGTTTTTTTTTTTTCTGGGAAATATTAAACTTAAACATTTCTTTGATGTGACCTGAAAATCCACCTTAAAGTAAATTTCATGTTAGTAAATAAATCTTGAATGTATTTCTTATTATTATATCATGGCATGAGTTGTGCAGACTAAGCAAATGGAGTGGCTATTTAGGAACTGTACCATGTAGTTGCAAATGTTGCAAACTTGACTAAAGCACTGTATTCATCACTAAAGCTGTAAATAGCTTTGTGTCCTGCGGGAAAGCTTGTCTGGGATCCAGCCGGCATGGTTTCATTATATGCCTGCTTTAGAAAATGTGAAATTGTAGGTTTAAATAGTAAAACACCAAAAGCACAACTTTGAGGGGAACTGATTTACTAACTCTTGTTTCACATAATTAAAAGTCTGAATTCATCATTTAATTTAATCAACATGAACACAGAAATTTCTTCATAATACACAACTTTAATAGTACTGTGTTTCAGTAGGATGGGTATTTTTTTTCCAACACTTTAAGCGTGAGGTCAAAGGGGATTTACTTTAACCAAACATTTTGTAGTGTGTGAAAACTGCATCTAAAAATACACAGAAACAAAACAAAATCCTGATATAATATTTCAAAGATAAATTACTTCAAAACATCATTGGTTAAGACGAGATCCAAATTCACTCAAACCCACTGAATCTTAAAAGGTGGTGCGTTTCTTTGTCGGTTATTTGGGAAATACAGGACATGATGTTCTCTGTGTAGTTGCTGTATTTTTATGTCTTGTGACAAAAAAAAAAAGCTCCCTACTAAAGTCATGTCTATATTTGGGTTTTTTCATGTTTTGCTGTGAGACTGTCTTGCAAGTGACAGTCATTGTTCGTTGAACGATGTAACTGCTGTAGAAACCAGAAAAGACTACAAGCTTTTAGACTTTCAAGACTGTTTTATGTCTTTGGAAGAATCCAAATGCATCGCTCTTCAGCCTGCAAATTTTTTATTTCTACTTAGTCATAAATGCAGTTCTCCAAAGACCCTTAGAAGTGCCATTACACATTAGACAGCTGTCTTTTCCACAGCACATTAACACTAAAAGACTAGCAACACAACCAAGACAACAGTTCAGATTGACCCAGATATTTATAACAATGCCCCTGAGTAATGGGAAAAAACTATGACATAAGGAGTTTGCTAAGCTCAAAGGCACTGAGGTTGCATGTTATTAGAACCTTCACTGTTTCATCCATTTGCATTGTCCTTAGCCCCAACAGGTAGGTTTTTGCATGACTGTCTGTCCATTATAAAAAATAGGTAATGATGAATGAAGAGATGATGCCACATTAGTTGAATGGTGAATGGATTAGTTATCTCCAGAACAAGTTTAACTCCATCAAAACAGGTTTTTAGTCATGTTGCATTCTGTGTTGTTCACAGCAGAGCAAAGCTAAAGCACCATGTTTGGTGAAAACATGACTACGGGGAACAAACAGCGCAGATGTTTCAAACTTTTCTGATTTCTGCCTCCAAATCGCAGGAAACACTCAAACGTTTGTTAACCTGTAGGGCAGGGGTCTCCAACTCTGGTCCTCGAGTGCCAGGTTTTAGTGTTTCCCCAAGTGTACAGGCCTTGGGAACTCAGCAGAGTTGAGCTCCTGAGGCCTGTACTACAAAGCGGGGTTAACATGCCTGGAATATCTCTCTGTTACCTTGGCTGACTTATATTTGTTGACTTTGTTCATGTATAAAAATATACATTAATTAATCAGACAATCTAAATCAGGAGTCCCCAAACTTTTTCCTGTGAGGGCCACATAACTTTTCCCTTCTCTGATGAGGGGCAGTTTGTAACAGAAAAAGTGTGATGATTGCAGGAGTGCCTAAATGTAAAAATTTATTGTTTTCCAGAAAGCCACAATCAAATAACCCTTTCTGGATTCTTCACAGAAAAAAAGCCAGGAAATAAATAACACTATTTATGAAATAAATAATAACCAAATAACCCTCTCTGGGTTCTTCACAGAAAAAAAGTCCATGGAACATAAACTTTCTGTTGTGCCGTGCACAGTCTTAACAGGTCCAAGTTCAGCTTAGTTGTCAGAGCAGAATCTCTTACTTAAATGACTCATATGAGCAGTCTCTCAAAGTTCTTGTGTTCCTTCCTTATAATCCTTTTGTAGGTTCCAGTAAGCTTGTAGACCTCGTTGTTTGCAGCTCTCTCTCTCTCTCTCATCAACTTCCCTGTGAAAACCACCAAGCAAGCAGGCTGAGAAACTGAACTAAGTGATGCAGGACCTACACAGCACAACCAGTACCACTACCAGTATGGTTGTGGAGATGGATTTTATCCCAGTAGATTTTATTATGATTATATTTGTTTATACTCAGAATGACTCATTCAAGTCAGAAAAGTGAGCTTACCTTTGTATGTTCATCAGTGTGAACTGTGGGCCTGCATCTGGCTGGTGAGAAGTTGAATGTCAGGTTCCATTCTAGTCACTGCCAGTCTCAAACACTGATGCAGATGTTCATCTGTCAATCTTGATCTCATTGGAGTTTTCAGCAGTTTCATGCGTGAAAAGGTTTGCTCGCAGATATACGTGCTGCCAAAAAGTGTTGACATCTTCATTGCGTGTTTTCTGATGTTAGGGAACCTGTCGTTTGGGAGGGCGGCATAGAAGTCAATGAGACTGTTGGGCTTGAATCCGTCTTTCAGAACATCACAGTTCTGTAACTCGGCCAACTCAAACTGATAAGAAGGCTGGGCTTCATCAATGTCTGCAACAAATGGGTTCTGGAAAAGACGGATTTCTTTTGCATGAACATGTAGTTCACGGAATCGCACACCGAACTCCGCCTTCAGCATTTCCAATGCTTCCACACACTTTTCAGCTGGAAACGGGACCGCTGGGTTCTCTGCAGAGAGGTTTTGTGTAGCAGGGAGATGGATGAAGCTGTGCTTTTTCACTTGTCCCAAAAGCAGCTCTAGTTTCACCTCAAATGCTTTTATGTGGGAATACATGTTGCAAATGAGTTTCCCCTGGCCTTGTAGTTGCAAGTTAAAGCTGTTCAGCATTTCTGTCATGTCTGTTAAAAATGCGAGGTGCCATTTCCATTCTGGGTCCGTCAGCTCTGGCACCGTTTTGTTTTGTGAATGAAGAAATGCGTTAATTTCAGGTAGCAGCTCGTAAAAACGCCTCAAAACTCTGCCCCGGCTCAACCATCGGACCTCTGTGTAGTACAGCACATCTCCGTGCGCAGATTCCAGTTCAGACAGGAATTCTTGGAACTGCCTGTGTTTAAGTCCCTTTGCTCTGATGAAGTTTATGCATGACACCACAACCTTCATGACAGAATCCCACGTCAACACTTTGCAGCACAGTGCTTGCTGGTGAATTAGGCAGTGGACTTGTAGCAGGGCGGTGAGACCCCGTTCTTCCATCTCCCGGTTCATGCGTCCTATTAGACCCCGAGACATGCCCACCATACTAGGAGCCCCGTCAGTTGTGATGCTGGCCAGCTTTGACCAGTCCAGGTCCAACTCTTCCATGGTTTGGTACACTTTGCCGAAAATATCCTCCCCCGTCGTAGTCCCTTTCAGACTTTGGAGTGCTGCCAGCTCCTCGCACATCTCAAAGTTTGCACTAACTCCACGAATAAAAATGAGCAGCTGCGCGGTGTCCTGCACGTCTGTGCTCTCATCCAGTGCTAATGAAAAAAATTCAAATTCTTTTGTCTTCTGCTGCAGCTGGGCATATACATTACCCCCGATTTCTTCAATGCGTCTGGTGATTGTACTCGCTGATAGACTCACGGCATTAAAGACATCTTTCTTCTCGGGACACACCTCCTCCGCGACAGCGTTCATGCATTTCTTGACAAACTCTCCATCAGTGAAAGGTTTACCACTGCTTGCTATCAGTTGAGCAACCCGAAAGCTGGCCCGAACAGATGACTGGTTCAGCTGAGCTTGGCGTACAAATGTATTCTGCTGAGCTAACAGTCCACTTTTTAGCTTTGAGAGTTTGTCTGCTCGCATTTGGCCTTGCAAGCTATCATACTTGTCTTTGTGACGGGATTCATAGTGTCGCCGCAGATTGTATTCTTTGAATACCGCCACCGCCTCTTGACAGATGAGACAGACAGCCTTTTCTTTGCATTGAACAAAAAAATAATCGTTTGTCCACTGCAGGTTAAATGCCCTGCATTCTGAATCAATTTTTCTCTTACCTAATCTTTTCGCCATCATTCCGCTCTCTCTTTGAGAGGGGCGGGTTTAGGATTTTTTTTCTGGGGGTTGCCAGATAGGGGCACAGACTGCACAAGGTTGGAACAGAATGTCACGTTATATGCGTGTATAAAATAGTTACTAACTAATAGTTAATAATGAAAATAGTTCATAACTAAGGAACATTTTATTGCAAAAGTCCAACTTTATTATCAAATACAAATACACATATATGAAAAAAAAAATCAAAATGCTTTCTGGTATTGTTCAGGGGGCCGGACCAAATGTGGAGGCGGGCCGTATCCGGCCCGCGGGCCGTAGTTTGGGGACCACTGATCTAAATGGACACAAATTTAATTTCACTTTAATATGAGGCAGATGTTTCTGGCCGGTTGCTTTCTCAGTGCCCTTCCCTTCCTTATTATTTTCCATTCTGTTTTTTTCAGGCAAGCACCTTTATGAATACATTTTGTGTTAAATATGTAAGGGATAATGCCCTCTGAGGTGTCCATTATCATACTTCGCATCGGACGGTTCATGCCCCTGCGTCGTCCATTTATTTCTGATAATGGAAACCTCGGAGGGCATTATCCCGCTTATACCATGGTCACTCACAAAGGAAATAAAATAAGATCAATTACTAATGTTGTTTTTGCTGTTAAAATAATGTTTTTCACAAGAAAGGGCAGAGCGGACTATTTAATGTCTTTTGTTTCGTTTCCCTGGTAACCAACTTTGAGAGCACCTGCATCGCGTTTGGCAGCAGATACTATTGCAACAAATACCCTATGATGTGCCCACGTTGATCGGGTATGATGATGTGCCTCAGTCTGTACACGGCAGCAAGGGTAATTGTGGGGAGCTCAGTGTGTATGAACATGAGTGTGTGTGTGTGCGCACGGCACACCGTCAGGCGATCGAGTCTGAAAGATAAGAGTGTTGAACGGAAGTGCTGTCATCCTCCTCTTAATGGATTCCAGTGAAAATATTATTTTCTGCCTGAAATGCATTTTTCTTCACAATATGAAGGAAATTGAGGAGGATGTTTATCATGTTTATGTGATGTCTGATGTTGTCAGATATTCTTTCTGCCCGTTTGTCGCTAACATTTCTGTTACCAAGGTTACCAACTGCTGTTTGACCCAGCACACTGATTTAGAACTATTGGGCCATTTGACAGAACTTTTTTTTAACTGGTGTCCAATATCACTTTTTAAACGACAACCTGCAGCCAATCAGAATCGAGTATTCACCCAGACCATGGTATAATCATTCTTAACCGTAACGGCATGACTGGTTGTGCGTTCCATAAATTCATGATTCTGTAGTTATGTCATGTGTGACGATTATTTAACCACACACTTTATTTTTAGATGTGACCTTGGTGAAGCTAAATGGATGGTCAACAATGGTCAGACCATTTTCCAAGAGAACTCATTGGTCAGGAGGCGATGAGTTTATATTCAATCCCTTACCGCAGAAACAGGTAAACTAGCATCATAGGACAGAAAAACCAGGGTTAATCCTAAAGTTACCTCGATAAGGGAAATTCTGGCTTCGTAATAAGACCTCTGATGCTACGCAGATGATTGTTTAGAATTAGCAGGACAAAAAAAGGGCATTTTTAATTTTTCACCCATGTGTAACAAGAACAACAATAAACTGTGGAACAACCGTAGGCTCCAGAGTTGTTCTTGGTACAGTGCCCACTTGAATAAACATTTTACAACAATCAGTATCAATAGAAAAGGTATTTTACCCTTGACCATTGTGTTGGTGGTCACAATGCTTAACATGAAGCAACTGCAACTTCCAAACCAGAAAGGATTTTTCTGCATCACTCGCCCACATAAGAGTGTAGTTGCTGAAGAGCTGAGGTGTCAAATAAAGGTCACCCTTCTTCACATTTGCATAAACTGCAGTGACTTGCATCATTAATAACATCTAACGCTGTCGTAATCAAGAGGTCAAGGGTATTCAGGGGGTCATCTCACTTTTGTCTCTGTAAGAGCACTCTGGATTCATTTGATTTTTTTAGTTTTTTGCTTTTTTTTTTTTTTTTTTGTTAATCTGACTCACACCCACAGGTCTGTGTTCACAGCTGTGACTTTGCTCAGCAAATTTATGAGCAAAGAGTAAAGTTTGACAGGACAATTTATACCGACGAAGAAAGGCTACACAGTTGCATGGGAATAAAACCTGAGACGCTGCTGGCAGTCGCCTTGTAACGCGTTTTTTTTTTCTTCCTAAGGATGACCTAAGGATAAAACAGCATCATACCTCCACCAGCTTTAAAGACGAATTCAGATAGGCTCAACGGCCAAATGGCAAAAAACGATTCAAAGTGAATAAAATCAGCCTTGAATAGATCTTCCTACTACGCAGTGATTTAGCTGCTCTTATTCTTTTGGCAAGTCAGGGTTGTGGACAGCAGATCCCAAAGAACTGCAAGCCTGTTAGTTAGACATCTGAAATTTTAGGGATAATTTACATACATACATACATACATACATGCATACATGCATACATGCATGCATGCATGCATGCATCCATATACATATACATACACACTCAAAAATAGAGGTACCAGCTTGTACCTAAAAAGGTACGAATGCTTGTCTCTGGGGGTGTACTCTTTTGAGAGACATTTCTGTACCCTTCAGTTCTGGTCTATTTTTGTACCTTATCAAGTTCAACCTCACCTTTTCAAGTTATGTTTTTTATGTTTTAGCATTAGGCCTGGTCCATTCCACTTAGCAATATTATCTTATCTTTAATCTAGAAATAATCTTCAAAAACTCAAAATACAGACCAGCCATACACTTAGTTTGCAGCATCTGACCTTCATTGTCTGGTGTAGTAAATGACTGTTAAGTAGTACTACTGTCATCACTCAACTCTGCTCTAGTTTGTAACATTACAGCCATTAACATTACATTTTTCAATGCTGCAGGTACCCTTATGGTCAAAATGGTACGATTTTGTACTTCATGTCACTTTGAACCCTTTTTCGTACTCTGAAGGTGTGCTTCTGGTCTCTTAAAGACCAGTATTGTACTTTTGAGAGAACATTTCTTTAAAATGTACCTATAGGTACAGAAATGTCCTTATCTTGTACCTCTATTTTTGAGAGTGTACATACATACATACTGTTTATACACCACCAGTTATTAGAAAATGAATAATTTATTTATTATGAGTTAATATTTACCACATTATGCTAGAAAAACTAGTAAAGTGTGGTCAAATTTGTCTAATGCTTTGAGATAACATATTACATAATGCTTAGAGACTGAGCAGCTTCTGTCACTATCACACCAGTGATTCATGACACTTAGAATGTGTCTTGTTAACTCGCCAAATGAGAGTCACACTGCAAAGGCCACATCAAATTCTACCATTTTACACTTTCCACTGTTTAATTTATGTTTGCTGAAATACATTTATTAGCAACTTATCCTAAATCATGGCAAAACCAGCAGCTACAGCTAAACAACATTTTGTTCAGCGACATTCAAACACTGAATTTATATTCATTTGGCGTCGGCTGAATGGCACAGTTCGATTGTCCGGCAGATACAACGCGAAATGCAGCAATGTGTTCCTTTTTGTGGGTTTGTTTCGATGATCTGCCCCATTGGGCGGCCGGCAGATGCCAGCAGGGCAGACGGGCAGACGGTGTGTGGTCAGCAGTACACCAATGGGGGAGGGGAATATTCATGTGTCTCCTTCCTGAACCAAACTGAGAACCAGATATGAAGAGTCAAAGCTTGGTGTAGTGAGCTGTTGGGATATTGTTTGTCCTTGATGATTAATGCTATAACAGCAGTGTTTCCCTCTACAGATTCATTTGCATTAATTAATAGTAAAAGCACAAATCATTTTGAAGAATCAGAGAACTTCAACAAACATGAACCATTTGGTAGATCATCTATGATTTGGTTCAGTGACTCCTAATTCGAGTAAGCGATGTAGATAATGAATGAATGAATCTAAAATATGGGAAGTTATTAATTAAGGGGTGATGGGGGGGGGTGAATGATAAGTCAACCTCAAGATTATGAATAAAAAGACTGATATTTTTAAGCAGTTATAGTGAATGACTAACTCCTGAAGTCTGGTTTAATGTCATTATGACCGTAGCAGAAATGGCTTGTACATAATCGCTTAGTGGCCATGGGTTGTAACATTTCAAATTTCCTATCAAAATAATTGTCTAGGTGAAGAAAATGCCATGTAGATTGCTGTTATTTGGATTTTAAAGGTATATTGTGTAAGAATTACTGATGTCTAGTGGTAAAGAAACTTCTTCAAACGCCAAGCGTAGTTGTAAATGGATGGTGGCCATCAGTGGCCAAAATTCTTTCAGACTGTTTTTTTGTTTAATTTGTGAGTGAATCCAGTAGCTTTTAGTGTGTACTGTCTTCTTCTAGATCAAAGGTGCCCAAGTCCAGTCCTCAAGATCTATTACCTTGTTTCTTTTAGATGCATCCCCTCTCCAACACACCTGAATCAAATGAACGGTTTGTTACCAGGCATCTGGAGAAGTGAATGACACATTGATAAGGGAACTGAACCATTTGATGCCAGTGTGTTGCATTTAGGTTGCATCTAAAGGTTTAAGATTAGTAGCTCTCAAGAACCAGACTTAGGCACCAATGTTCTACATGCTTCTAAAGCGTTAATATCCCAAGTGGTACTCTAGAATCTGTCAAAGAAAATAATGTATTTTACTTTACAAACTGAATTGTTGGTCCATTCAGACTCATCAAAGTCAAAATCGTGGCACAAATATAGCAGCTGCCATGTATGTGGACCTTTGAACGGTCCTGTTTTGCAGTAAAGTGATTAGATCACCTAAAGAAAACAGTTTTAAATCGTACTCTATATTGCATTTTTCTGTTACTGATCTTTTATTTTAGTAAATATGACACCTTAAAATTAACCCATCTTACCCTGCCTGGACATTTCAGTGTAAAATAGGATATTGTTTCTCTATTGGCAAAAGGCAATATAAGTCTATAAGTATATATATTAAAGTATGACTAACAATTATTACGTTTACATGGGAGTTTTAATTCCTGTTTAATTCTGAATAAAAGTTAATTCTGCTTTAAACTGATGAAAAATGACCATGTAAACACTCAATTCCTGAAGTAAATTTCTATTCAGAATTAAACCCAATTCTTATGTAAGTAGCTGATTTATTCACATTTTAATTCCGAACTATGTAATACCTCTTTCATCTAAACTCGTTACCTTGTTCTGTCCCAATGATGCGCGCTATTTTGCCTCCCGTGTTTGGTGGTCTATCTTTCTTGTCCTTCTCAGTTGCTGCAAAAAGTGAAGTAGTATGCTCGCGTTGAGAGCATAAAAATAGAAACTGGTACGTATTATGTAGTTTTTACAAGTTATGACTGAAAAGACGAGAAGCAGGGAGCCAACTTTGTTTATTTCCAGTATACGTCATGCAACCATACAATGTGCACCCTCTGTCCAATCAGAACCCTTCCCAACCCGCCGCTATAAAGAGGAATTAAGTAAGGATGTGTTTCATGTAAACCTCCATTCAGAATTATTATTTTCATGTAAACTTGTGGGAGAATACGTTAATTCCCAATTATTTAATTCCAAATTATTTATTCTGAATTAAAAAAACATAATCAAACCATACCCATTGTCATTGGAAAGGCGAGGCTGTGGAGGCATCATACCTCTGCAATGCTCATGTTGATAAAGAAAAGACTGTTACTGCTTACTTTAGGCTAACTGCTTTTCAGGAAAATTCACTTATTAAAGGCAGGTCTGGTCTGGCACGGCCATGGCTTTTATGTTGGGTCCTTCCGTCTAGGTCTGACAATATTCTAAATATTAGTTGTTTCTTCTTTCATTTCAGTTAGTTCCACTTAAGTACTTGGTAATTTTTATTATTTACTATGAAGAATAAAAAAAATTTAAATCTGTCTGTCATTAATAATGCTCTCATCATATGGAGGAACATTTCAGGCTATGTTATCTTTAATGACTGGAAAATGGGAATATCATGATTCCATACTTATAAAATATTATAGAATACTAGGATCTCATGAACAATTCATTTTGAAGCAAAACCAATTGGATCAATTCAGTGCAATGTGATGCAGATGGTATCCATGCTGCCAATCTCCCAGCCTTTCAGTGGACACTTGCCAAAAGCTTTCATTAGCAATGTATATCTTTCCAAGACTGTGTGTAGGTAAACTACATGTACATATCTGACACTTTCCTGAACAAAAATAAAACTTATCTATATTTACCATTTTTCTGAGCAAAGAAAGGATCATACAGTTTTGTACAGACTGATACTCTGTCAGGAGCAGCAAAAAGATATTTTCCTCCTGTTGCCACTGATGTGAGTGTCTCCATGCAGCTGCCTCCATCATATAAACCAGAGTGGAGGTGTGCATTCATTCAATAAGCAATATGTCAGAGACATTGTTCCCAAACTTATTTTTATCACCCGATTTACTGAAGTTTAAGATGATCTGTTGTATATTACATAAAATATACATGGAGACACATGTGGAATATGCTCTTCCAAACTGGCAATCGCACTGGACATCCAGCTCCAAAAATGACATGTCAAAGCTGACAACAGAATAGACAGATCACACATTAAGGTAAAAGACAAAAGTGTGTAAATGTGATGACAATGCATGCTGACATCGTCCACTTCATCTCTCATTACAGCAATATTTTAAAAAATAGATTGAGATTTTTTTTGTAAAGAGTTGTAAACTTAGTCCAATACTGGTGAGACTGGAAATGGGATTGTTGCAAAACCAACACTTTTGCAACAAGCAGTGAAATTGCACATCAGAGGAGGTAGTTATTAATAATTTGGTTTCTCTAGACTATGCTATTTACATAAATAGCATAATTTCAAATTCATCTAAATGTATTTTTATGATTTTAGTGCATTAAATCAGATCATTTGTTTCCCTTTCCATCAATCTTTTATGAACTAAAGCCAATACAACATGCAAACTAACTTTGTTTTTCTAAAGACATAATATTCAGAATTTAAAGTAGAATGATGTAACTTTCCAAACCTAAAAACCTGCATTTTCTTTTGATGTCACAGTTGTAGTTATTATATATGTTCCTGGAGTGTCATGATGTTTCATGTGTTTTCTAAGTTCTGGTTTCCCATTTTTATTTTGTAGTTTTCCCTGTTTAGGCCGCTTTTGTCTTGTTTCCTGTTTTGCCTGCCATTTATTAAGTTTACCAGGACTCAGTTGATTCATTACACCTGTGTCTTGTTCTGTTTCTGTCTGATTTATAGCCCTTGGTTTCAGTTCTAGATTGCTGGTTCATTGTGTCAGTTTGTTGTAGCCAACCTCTGTTTTCTTGTGAAGATTTTGAGATTAAAACATCTTGGTCCTGTCTCCTGCCTACTGTCCCTTCATTTGGGCACAATAGCAGTTTAGAACATGCACAGTGGCTCATTTAGTAAAGAAACCCAAAACGACATTAAGGGAAGAAGGGAGTAAAACAAAGAAGTAGTGGGATACAGTAAAACATAAGACAAGATTTAACTTTAATCTAACTTTTGAAGGCACAGGAAACTTCAGTAGGTGAATAGGATGCAAGATGGAGGCCAAATTAGCGGTAGTTAGGGAGCATGTCATGGAGAAAATCCACCAACGTTCCCCAGAGCTTCTTTTAAGGCACACTAATGTGGCTGAATGAACTAATTCATTTTATTGTTCTTCTTGTGCTTTTGTTGAAGCTGTAAGATCATCTCTATGTTAGAATATCTATGTCTCTGCCAAGCAGCAACCTCTGTTGGTTAAAAGTGAAGCCTATGCGGAAGTGCATAAAACTGCAGTTCCACCTTCATCCACTAGGGGCTGAATGCAAAACATAGCAAATCCCCATAGACTCCCATGTTAAAAAGGCAAACTTCATGGCAGAAATAAACATGTTTACAGCTTGGTACAAAAATTCATTTTCAGTTTATAGGTCAGGTTTGCCTTCATGACAACTGGGGAGGGGGAGGGACTTTTTTCTAACTCGCCCGTTTAAAAGTAATTTAATCTCGAAGTTCTGCATATTTAGGGGCGTGTCCTTTTGACTGACAGGTACCAATCTCCCGCTTCAAGTCAGAAGAACGTAGAACAACCACGGTTTTTAGCCGATTAACAACGTGACTTAGGGTTAGCCCGCTTACCTCCGTTAGCTGGTTATTTCCTGTTATCTCGGGGTTAGCTCAGTTAGCTCTTAGCTACAGAAGGCTCGGAGTTCGCTCAATGTCAATCATCCACCATGACGCTCACAGCCCCCCTCTCAGCTCCACCTTTTTGCCCATATTTGTATTTTCCGGGTGCGACGACGCGCATGCCTCTGCCAAGATGGCGATGGTAGGAACCGCCCACCGAGCTTCAATTCAGCTTTTCAGAAACCTACGGATGACGTCACGGAGACTCCGTCTATCTCTATATACAGTCTATGGTCTCTGCTAAACTAAAAACGTAGAACCTTGTTTACATTCGCATCAACTGGATCTGGAGTATTTTCTCATTCCTCCTGGACTGTCAGCTGCTTCATACAAGACGTTTGGCAGTAGCAACTGATTGTTGAGATGAACTAAATAATCCATATTTCATGGCTGGACAATTTGAGAACTAGGCAAACTGCTCACGCTGAAATTGTGTCACAACACAATGTGTCACCTGGAGCAGGCAGACGCCAAATGTTGTTGAGATGATTTTCACATTCAAGCTCTGGCTTTGCTCCGAAGCTAATTCTCAGAATCTGCTCCAGTGTCTGCTGTGGTTTAAAAATTACTCCTAAATAGATAGGAATCAGATGACAGATGGATTTGTATCATCCTATGCATGTTTGTTTCACTGCTAGATAATGACTACTGATGTGATTTATGGGCATTTGCTGGCTGCTGCGAAATGAATGTGTGAAATACTGGACTGACTGACAGAATGAAACGGATGGACAAAAAAATGCCACAGATAAATCCACACAGGCTGGATAAAGAAGAGACCTGTGTGGCAGTATGTGGTAGATAAAGTGGCTTCATGGTCCTACGTACATGGTCTGCAGGAGGCTCTGTGGAACCGTGCAGCCAGCCTTGGGAGGGAAGTTCCAAAACAATCCAGGCCCCATCTAGCAGCAGGTATAAAAATACAAGAGACAAGATCTACTGTACTGCTTTTGGTGCATTGCAGGTGCAAAGGCAGTAAAAAAGCTTCACAGAACTTTAAGGGAAGATATCATGCAATAAAGCTACACAGAGCAAACACGATAAGTAATTAGACAGCAAGCAGACGAACAGGTTTCTGTGAAAATTGCCATGGAGAAAAATGTGAAGGCTAACGGCTACTCGAAGAAAACTATGACCAAGAAAATGATGTAACCGTGTTCAAATATAAGAAATAAGTGTAACATCCCTATTATAATTTACATAAGTAATAATGTCATCCCATTTGCAACAGACACAAGGAAGCTCCCTAATTAATGCAAAGATCCAGAAGAAGCATCCAGAGAGGGGAAGTGTATTAGCATGCAAAACATGCTAATAACAGTGCAGCTCTTCTAGCAGCTCCGTCTCTGTGCCAACCTCATTGTTTAGCTGTTGAGAATGCCACAGGGTGGGAGGGAAGTGGGGGCTTTGAGTGAGCTTTGGAGTCTCCAGGGAGAAATAAGAGTTGTTCCAAAACAGATGGAAACAGAAAAACAGCAAGCCTCAAAACAAGAAAACTGAGCAGTTTCTATCAAATACAAATGTCTTCACCTCAAACTAAAATCTGACACTTTTTAAAGAAGAAAATCTTCATATTGATAAAAATGTGAATGTACTGCATTTGCTGGCCGCTATTACGGGATGATGTTGGTAACGCATATGACTGTGACACATCACGGTCATGTACACTACGAAGTTTAAAAGTAATTAGCTTTCTGTAGGTGGCCCAACTTCAGACCTCCTATTCACGCCATCGTGCACAGAAAACAACAGCTGACTCGCTGTTTGTTAAAACGGTGCGTTTCCCTGCCATGTAAAAGCAACTTACATTCGTTTTTTGGAGGGAAGGATTTTATGTTTGTTTTGTTTTTTATTTGATTTACAAGTACAAAGATGTATTTTATGGTTCAATAAAAGTTATTGTAAAAAAGGAAACTATCACAGAAAAATGTTTCCAATAATTCTTTTTTTGTGTTGTTGTTGATTTGTTTTTTGCATTCATATCAGCCCTTTAAAATCAAATCCTAGCATGTTTGCTCAGAGAGTCTGGTTTGTTTGGAGACGTGTGACTACGCATGAAAACTCTGGTCCATCTAAAACCGTGGGTCGCTTTGCTTTAAGCAGAGCAAATGTCGGAAACAGACGATGATTAATGTGGCAGAAACGCAACTTGAAGCTGAAGTTTTCTTGTTTGTTGTGTGTCTTTTTTTCTCCTTCAGTAATTCCTGATGCAGTGCCATCTCGGGTGTGGAGAGGAATACGTTATTTAAAGATTTGGTTTGTTTGATTCAGTTACCAGATTAGAAATATTATCAACACTATATTTTCCTCCCACACGTCCAATTCAATAATAAAACCACTCTGATGCAATACTATGATACCATTAATCATCAGTGATGTTTGTTACACTTTGTTTTTATTTTTAATATTTATCAATAGTTTAATACTTTAGCCATGAATGAAAACAATGAATTATAAATACACAATTTCTCGATGGAAAATGTGTGCTGGGACAGACATACGTCCACTTGTGTTTAGCTTAAAATGCTCAGATCTATTGGAGAAGGGATGAAAAGCACCTTAACAACTAAATCTCACCACTGAATGCAAGTCTGAACACATTAAAAATGTGTAGAAATGCAATCCTCCTAAAATCCAACCAGATTTATTGAACTAACTATAACATATCCAAATACATTTAGTACGTTTTTCACTTTATGAAGTCATATTTAGAGGATTTTATGAGTACAGTTACCAAAGATGTGTTTATTGATTTAATGCAATAAAAATGAGCTGCTTTTTTACCTTACAATGTACACATATGTTTACTATTTGTTAATCAGGGTTAAAAATAAACTAAGATATGGTTTTAGAGGCCAATCATGCAGTCTGATAGTAGAAAAAAAAACCTGAAGTCAAACAAAGGTTCTGTGACGACAAGACAACCTAAAAAAATATAGAATACAAAGTGGGATCTGAATAAACTGTTTCACAGTCTGTATACTGTTGTGTGTTTACTGGTTAAAAAAAAAAAAAAAAAGGTTTTCTATAATTTGAATCACTTTTCACTGCATAAAACATGTTATTAAAACATTTGATTCGATTTGATTTAGAAGAGATGTTTCCAAAACTATTACTCCTTTTGCAAACAAGATGCTTTTTTATTTGTTCATCTGTTCATTAAATTTTCATGCTTACAAAACTTATTCTGTATCTTCATAAAGACAAAACCGTTTTTATCCAAAATAAGCAGTAAATCACCTCCCTTCACACTAACAAGTACGTGGAAACACATCTCATGACCACTTACATGTACCTCCTGTTTTCAGAGTGTTGATGACTTAGACGTCATAAACATAATATCCTTTTATCTTTCTTTGTGATAAAACTGAACAATCAGTTTTGAAGGAAAAGCATAGATTGTATGTGGATGTGAAATGTAACAATTTTGCATATTTTAAGACCATTCTTCAATGGTATTTTGAACATATAAGACAGTAACTGCCATGAAGCCAAAATACCTTATAAAGGTTTAAACGAGTTGTTAATCTAATCTCAAAATGTTAACTTCAGCTGGAGTTGGACTCGTTGTTTATACTCCGTTGGTGGTGCTGGGTTTATCTGGTAAATTGTTAGCTGCTGTCCAGTCTCTAAATGCTTACCCCAAATATGGACTACCTGCTGCAGTGATAAGATACAAGCTGGAATTGTTGTGTTGCTCATGAAGAAACAAAGGCAGGGGTGTATTGCTCTTTGTAGATCTATTAATAAACTCCTGGCTATGAAACAGACACGCTCCCAAAGGAATGACGGGCTTTGACTTTCAGAGGACTGACGAAGCACTGGTAGTAGAAAAAAAAGAAAAAAAAAGTAATAAGTCTTACAGCTTGAAAGCAGATTGTAAAAAAATCGTCCCTGCAAGGCGGCGATAAGGGAAGTGCTGCTTGGGAGCCTGCAGTGAATTTATGTAAAAGGACTTGACAAAAAAAAAAACGGGGCCCTCAACTGTGACTCTAGAAAATTTCGGGAGATTCTACAAAAAGATGAGTTTGCATGTTTTTCTTTTGTTATGACCAGATGTAATCATGCTCAAGTGGTTTCAAGCAGTAAAATTAGAATATATGTGCCTGTTTGGTTTTTATATTCAGCAAAAGAGCAATCCACAGGATGAATTTGTAGCACGTTGCGTTACAGTTGCAATCTGCCGGGTGTTGCCGGGGGCATTCTGCAAATGCAGGTGGACTCAGAGCACCTCTAACACAAGCCTGCAGCAAAATCCAATCAACTTTTATGAATTCCACCTCCTACAGATCCATCATTCAACCACCTCAGCCTGCTTTAGCCAAACATCACTAAATTTCTTCCAGGCTCACTCCTTAGTCATAAGCCAGTATTCTCAATAAAATACAGAAGTACTCTCAGGTCAAATATACTGATTGTTAGTCAGCTGTCGGCCTTGTTTTCCACAAGCTGAGTGAATTCAACCTGTCGACATTCTGTCCATGCAAATGAAGAAGCTGCTAGCAGGGGGTGAGTGTGTGTGTGTGTGTGTGTGTGTGTGTGTGTGTGTGTGTGTGTAGGGGGGGTAAAAGTATTGAGTACAAAGCCTCAGCAGCAGTATTCACGCACTCGGTGCCAAAAATCGCTGTCCTCATTTTAACATCCTCCTCCTCCTCCTGTCGTCTCCCAACATGCAACAGCTACAGGCAAATGGGAGGCAGAAATGTCACAGCTTTGGATGTGTTAAAGGTACAAAAAAATCGAAAACTAACAAGCGCGTTGAAGCTTTATGAAGATTTTCAGCTGTCAAAATGGTTCTTTTACAGCTCAAAAGCAGATCCATGAATATGCTGCAGACAGATAAAGCTTTACAGTACCTGTGATGTGGGTAGGAATTTCTCTCGTCGATACTGTGCGGTCAAGCTTCTTTTGTCCTCGTCTCTTCAGCTGCCACAGACTGGATGAGAGAGAGCGTGTGTGTGTGTGTGTGTGTGTCCGTGGTTGCACTAGACAAAATGAGAGAGGGAGAGATGTCTGCTTCTCTCTTTCTCCCTCCCCCTTCCTGATGATAAACACAGAGCACGTGGCTTCACCGATGATGCAGCACAGTCAGGATCACAGCGTCGAAAAGTGAGGAGAGAGAGGACGGATGAAAGGGAGTGATGGGGTGGGGGGTGGATTTTTTTTTTTTTTAAAAGAGAGAGATGTGGATGTTGGTCGTGTCCGTGTGTGTGTGTGTGTGTGTGCGTGCGTGTGTGTGTGTTGATGCGCTGAAGAGCAGAACTCTGCAGCTCTGAGTTGGCAGAGATTACTCATGCTTTATGAAACCTGCCAAAAAGTCTGAAATCATCCAAATCTGAAAGAAAATATCAACTTCTGAATAACCAGCTGTGACACAAAGGAAGTCCAAATAGCCTTGCTAAGATCTTCACACCCACATGCACAAATAAAGCTCCTGAGGAGGACCTGACCATGTTTGGGCAGCTGGGTGCTGAAGTGATGGGAGCACTGATAGCGATGTCATCTGTGTGTCTCTGGTAGATAACTGACTTCAGCACTGTCTTCTATACAGTCTGGTTTGTTTATACAAACACATGTTTCAGGCCCGTTCGCTTAAAACATCATTTTTGTCTCCCAGAGATGTGCAAATGTGCTGCTGACAAGGTTGAGGAAGCATGCAGGACTCAAGGTCAGATGTTTGTATTGGTTTGCTGAACTGAATGTCCTTCAGGACTCAGAAGCGGTTCTGGCTCCAACACTTGCTCCAGCTCTGGGTTTAAACATTTTAAAGGCACATTGTTGTGGTTCTTCAAATTTTCTGGTTTACAGTAACAGTGTTGCAACAAGTATTTTCATCTTAAAGATCTTCTCAAGTTCAAAATAAAAAGGTGTAACCATGTTTTGGTATTTTCATTTAAAATGAACATTTCCGACTAGACCCAGTTTTTTCTGTAAACTGGCCAATATCCCATCGTAGCTACTGGATTACCTTGTTTGGTAAAACTCTTAAAGCAGTGAATCCCTACTGGAACGTGCACATTATCAATCATGGCCACTTTTAAGCAGCAGCACTGAAATCTGGCAGATTTTCTCAGAGAGGGGCCCCCTTAATGACAGCTAAGGCAGCATCCATCTTGCATCCTCTCTGTTGCTCTGTCCCTTTGTCTTTGTAGTTCCTTCTCTTTCTCCAATGTTTCTTTGATGAATCATCCATAGGGCATGTTAAATACGGCCAGTGTGTTGACATCCAGTTGTGATGCAATGTGTGAATCGAAATCCGGCTTTAGACACGGCACCCAGTAAGAAAACGTTCACCTCAGGATGCTGCTGTGCAACAATATGGCTCCAGGAATGTAACTAATTAATGTCACTGTGTCATCAAAACGAGTCAGACCTATTGTTTAAACTCAGAAAGTAATATAGTGCTCCTTTAAAAGTATTAACACTGCAAGATGTGATTTCTGACAATTGCAGGGTCAGACTGTGGGACAATTTAATATGTGCTGTGAAGAACAGATGAGCGTAAACTAGCATAGGCAACAAAAAGATGATAACTCCTGCAACAAGGATTTCAGTGTTAATTCCTGGTTGAAAACCAGTAGATTTGCTATAACTGGTCAACTTGCTGAATGTTAATGCAAAGATAATCATTAGGGTTTACATATTAAAACCAATATACTGGATTACAACATGGGGGGCTCATTTATTTGCAAAAAAGATGGTCAGTTGTTCATAAACCAAAGCATTTCCCAAACTCATTTTCTGATAGATCTGATAAAGCCATCAGAGCATTTTATAGCTGCTCTGGTGGATTTTGAATATAATGTGCTAAAACAAATTGTATTTAGGCCAGAGAGCATAACATCACAAATGCAGAAGCTGAAGTAATGTAGCTTGAACACAATGCAACAACTGCTCCACAGTTCATACCGTATCTCGTCCTTCAAAACACTGCTGCTCTCCATTTGCACCCTGCTTCAAAACAGCTTCTCTGAGGCCACATGAACATTGTTTGCTTTATGGCGATTAAAATATGCACAAAAAAAATGTAGATTTAATGAGCGGCCTTGGGGTGGAGCGTTATTTTTGAGCCTGCACCGTGACTTTTTAAGGGCACACATATATATGTTAGTACATGGCAGTGTCAAAAACGGGGTTGTTTCCCAAAAACATTCTGGTAGCCAATACAATCAGAATCATCTTATAGGGATGGAAAGGTCTTTTAATGGGCACAAAAATAAAAAAATAGAAGATCAGCACTTTAATGTATGAATAAACACATAATCCTGACAAATTAATGCTATTCTCTTATGTTTAGGAACCTCTGGAGATTCATGCAAAATAACATCCAACCATCCATCCATTTTCTGCCGCTTTTCCGGGATCGGGTTGCGGGGGCAGCAGCCAAAGCAGGAACGTCCAGACATCCCCCTCCCAGCCACATTTGCCAGCTCTTAAGGTGCGATCTCAAGACATTCCCATTATTTCAGCCACTTGTATTCGCAATCTTGTTCTTTTGGTCATTGCCCACAGCTCATGACCATAGGTGTTAGGAAAATAGATTGACTGGTAAATTGAGACTTTCGCCTCCAGGCTCAGCTCACTTTCACCATGAGAGAATAGCCAGAGTCGGCATTACTGCAGATACCGCACCGATCCGCCGGTCAATCTCATGCACCATCCTTACCTCACCTGTAAACAAAACCCTGAGATATTTGGACTCCTCCACTTGGGGCATGACCTTATTCCCGACCCGTGGAGGACACTCTACCCCTTCCTGGCTGAGGACCATGGTCTTGGAGGTGCTGATTCTCATTCCAGCCACTTCACACTCAAATTGCTCCAGCAAAAGCTGGAGATCACAACCAGATGAAGCCAACAGAGTCACATCATCTGCAAAGAGCAGAGATCCAATGCTGAGGTCACTAAACCGAATCCCCTCAACACCTCGGCTGCCCCTGGAAATTCTGTCCATAAAAGTTATTAAAAGTTATTAACAGAATCTGTAATAAAGAGCAGCCTTGGCAGAGTTCAACCCTCACGGGAAACTGATCCAACTTACCGATGGCAGTGTGGACCAAGATCTGACACCGCTCGTACAGGGAGCAGACAGCTGGATTTGGAGTATCCCCCACAGGAGTCTCTGGGGGACACAGTCGAACGCCTTCTTGAAATCCACAAAGCACATGTAGACTGGTTTGGCAAACTTCCCTTCAGGACCCTGAAGAATATATAAAGCTGTTCCACTGTTCCACGCCTACAAAGAAAACCACACTGTTCCACCTCAATAGAGGGTTTAACTATCGGATGGACCCTCCTCTCCTGGACCCCTGAATGGACTTCACCATGGAGGCTGAGGAGTGTGACCCCCCCCTGTAGTCAGAGCACACCCTCTGGTCCCTCTTCTTAAACCACGAGGACCAATTGACTGAATCTTTGTTAAATTAGGTAAGTCACTGTAATGAGGTTGAATATTTATGCAATTAGTAGTTTTTTGTGGCATGTCTTTTATTTAATTGTCATTACTTTATAGAAATAGGGTTTCAATTTGACATTAAAGAGATTTTTTTTTTTGGTCACAAAGCCAAAATTATGGTGCACATAAGTGATATACAAAAGCAAAAAAAAAAAAAAAAAAAAAAACTAAAACATTGCAGGGGAATATATACTTTTTATAGACACTGTATATACTGTATATTCCAGATCATAAATGCAAAGATCTTTGTATGTGTGTGCGTGTATGTGTGTGCGTGTGTGTGTGGCAATAAATAACAAAAAATTTGCTTTACCAGACAACAACAAGCACAGCAGCTGGTTATCCTACAGTGAGGTTGAAGACCGCTACAGGGTCAATCTCTCCAATCTCTTGTCGTGTCCATCAGCCGACATGTACCCTGCAAAGACGGCCTTAAGCAAAAAAAGAAAAAAAAAAAAAAAACAGCCCACTGAATTATTGCAAATTGCCAAAGTTTACATCAACTGAATGTTGAATGAGATTCAACTTCAGGGTTTTATTCGGGTGTGTTTCCGTCACTACAAATGGCTTTGGTCTAGTAAAAAAGGAGGTCTAAAGGTGAAAAGATCTGTTCATCAACCTGCTGATGTCCAGAAGCAGTTTTTTCTGATATATTTGTGTCATGTGAGATCATCTGTTATCCGCTGACGCATGTCACAAAGCTTTCAGAACAAACCTTAAAATTGGCTTGCTCACTGCCTGGAAAACTGGACTTGGATTGTCTCTTAAAGGCAGCTTCAAGCTCACAACCCACCAAGAGCAGCTTTGTCATTTCAGACAGTGCTGAGATGTGACAGTTATGTAATGTGAATTAAAACACTGTTAGGACACCACCGTCCACAGTCCTGTAGAGATGCAAATCAGGTCACTTATGATTATTTCCAAATAGGTGATGTATAGCCTTAACAGCTCATGAATGTTTTTTTATTTTTCATTTGAAACAGCCAGTGATCTGCTCGACTCATGGAAGCTTTGCTTTGGGGAGTAAGAATCATCTGGGCTAAATTAGTGTTGGCATTTCTGTTTTGCCTCTTGACCTGTATTCTTGTTTCATGTTCTTAGTCTTTTCCCTTGGGCTGTCTTTCCCTAAGTGGATTTAGTTAGCTAATTACCACACACACTTTATGTGTGTTGTTGCCTCCCAGTGCATAAATTCTCCTTAATTTGTTTTGTTTAGTTGCAAATCCTCTTAGCATTTTTACTTCCTCCACTACCTCCTCATATCTAGTTTGATTAAATTCTGCGAGGCTTTTTCATGTTCTGCTTCCAAGTCTGTGTTTGGGTCCTCATGTCCACTGCTTCACACAAATGAAATGTTAGATTAGCCTAATGGTTTAGGAAAAACTCAGTCTTTCCAGGAATTCATGGCAAATACAATCATAGCTATCAAGGGAAATTCAGCCAATACTTGTTAATTCTGCACGTCCTTGCAGTTTTGTCCAATCACTGCAACTTTATAGTCATAAAAATCTCAGCACTCCTTTGTGTTTTCTGATATACAAACATAATTTTTTACTGCTGTATCTCTGACTATTAACATGCAGATGTGAGCGAGAGAAATACATTGCAGCTGCTGCCTAATATCACCACAAAGCAGTATGCACATGTATTTAGTGTTTAGTAGGGGTGGGAAAATCGAATCGAAAAATCGGAAATCGGGATTTTTTTCTTCACAATTTTAAAATCGATTTTTCTTTTTTTTTTGTTAAAGAATAGATTTTTTTTTCAAATAAAATTAATGCACTATAAGATTTTTGTCATTTTTATTGTTTTTATTGATCTTTTACTTGTCTTCTTGCGTATTATAGCAGCAGAATGATGGTTTGGCTACTGTGTTGTTTTTTCCTCATTGAAATGAAGAAAAAGTTTTATAAATTTGTTGTTTTTAATCTACAAAAATTAGCAATATTGGAGAATTGTGAGATTCGCAATTTAAATCGAATCGGCACCCAAAACATCGGAATCAAATTGAATTGGGACAAAAGCATATCATCACACCCATAGTATTAAGCACAACTGGTCCCGCCTCCTATACGGAGGCTACAGCTTCTCTACAGTATTTTAACTCTACAGTACAAATCTGACCCCCGCTCATTGGATATATTATGATGTGTGCTGAATATATTTCATAATTTATTTTCAGAGATGTGTGGTATGGATGGGGTTTAAAAGGTAACCTCTGTCTTTAGAGTGCAAAATTTTGTTGCATGTTTTAAAGTGACAATAAATAATCTTACTTTAATCTACTTGGAATAACCAGCCTAGATTTGTTGCGTGTCAACCCCTTCATCACTTTGACCTGCTTTTCTGTCTCACAGCCTAAAACTACTTTCTGAGGGTTGAACAATAAAGTGGGAGCAACGCTGTGGGAGAACAAGAGCAAAAAGTCGTCAATTGACAAACATTTTTCTACTGGAGAATGTCTGACATGCACAAACAGATGAGGAAATACACAGTAAGTTCCACTGAGAGAAACATCACAATGCATAACATACTTCGATCCCCCAAATGTCTCTCTTTCTTTGTTGTGCTGGCTGTTTGAACAATAGCTTCCAGTTTCAAGAGGACTCAGTCAAATGGTGAAATACTTTCCCAGCATGCTTATTTCAATAAATAATAATGTGAAATATAAATTAAAAACATTTTAAATGAACTGAAGCTGCTTTTTGCAACAAACAAAAAAATTATACAAATTTTGTAGCATCTGTACATCAAAACTGACCCAAAATCAGAAATTTTAGGTTGCATAAACATTAGGGCTGTGACGATATGCTTTTGTCCGGATTTTTTGGGTGCCGATTCGATTTAAATTGCGATTCTCAAAATTCTTATTCTTAAAAAGTTTTTTATATAACTTCTTTTTGCTAGTAATTTTTCTTGATTTCAGTTAGGAAAAAAACAACACAGTAGCCAGATCATCATTCTCCTACTATAATACCCAACAAGACAAGTATAAAGATCAACAAAAACCAATAAAAATGACAAAAATTTTTACAGTGGATTAATTTGATTTATAAATTGATTTTTTTTTTTTTGTTTAAACAAAATTATTTTTTTCAAATAAATAAAATTAATCCACTGTAAAATTTTTGTCATTATATATATAAATATATATATATATATATATATATATAGCCCTGCGATGGACTGGCGAGCTGTCCAGGGTGTACCCTGCCTGTCGCCCAAAGCCGGCTGGGATAGGCTCCAGCTTCCCCGCGACCCTGAATTGGAATAAGCGGTTCGGAAAATGAATGAATGAATGAATATATATATATATATATATATATATATATATATATATATATATATATATATATATATATATATATATACATGTATGTATGTATATATATATATGAATGAACCCTTAGACTGTTAAAACACAAAGAAACCACCAGTGTGCAAACAGAGCAAGTGATTTAAATCTCAGCTTGGGCACATCAGAAAGCCAACCCATGTTTGTCCCAAATGTTCATTCCTATTGACTGAGTCTAAAAGCACTGTCTCTGTGCAGTCGCACCACAGGAGTACACAATGTGTCCGCTGCCAACAGACAGACTGACCCCAGGAGGGATGAGCTGCTGTTATAATTAGAATGATTCATCTCTCCGTTTTATGATTAAAACTGTAATGTTTTAAAAGCCATCCACAGGCATCTATAGAACAGGCTCAATTCAGACTTGTGTTGTTAAATGCATGCAGTTCAACAAACTTACTGTGTCTGCTCTGCATGTTGCAGATTGAAGGAATCCATTGTCATTTTGCATGTTTTTTCCACTAGTTATTTTGTGTTGGTCTTAAGACACTTTTGCATCTGTTTGCAGCCATTCTGGAAGGATATTTGTTGCACTTTTTGCATGTTAGTGGTCAGTTTCGTTTTTCTCATTTTGTTCTTATTTGTCATGTCATGGTTTAGCTTACATTTAGAGAGTTTTCTGGAAGAAAATGTGGACAGAGGAATTTTTAAAAGGATTCTTGGATGGAAATGAGCTGCTTGGCGGATGTTCGTCTGAGTACTTTTCTCGTACAAAAAGGACAAAACCAGCATTGCACATGAAAAGTATTCTTGCTGTACCATTTTGAATAATTTTGCTAAAAAGCAACATAAGACTACAAATGCAAGCATTTTAAAAAAGATTTAACTTTTTGAGTTAGCAACAGGTTAGTCTGTAAACACGGACAAGACGCAGTTCTTCAACCATGTTCTCCCTCTTTGCTTCTTGTGTCACTCTTCTTAGTTCTTCCTCTAAAGCCTCTTTGTTATTCAAGATGACGATGCTCCCTCTCCTCATCCTCTCTGCTCTGTAATCAGGAGCTCTGTATTCTCACTGATCAGTCTGGACCTTAATTCCCTGCAGAACTGCAAGAGAACAATAAAATTTCATATAGGAGCATAAATTAAAACACTTTACCTGTTGTCATAGAAGATATTCATTTATTCATACAATTGTATGTTTTCTGCTGAGTAACCTTTATACTTTACATATTACCATAGTTAGGATTGCGAAATTATTCTGCCTTTTTCCTAGCAACATCCACTATTCTGATATTATTAGTACAATGGGATGTGACATGCTTTGCTTTCTATCCTGTGTTAAGCAATTATCAGGAAATATCAGTTTTCTTCTCTCCTGTTCTTACCTTCAAATACTGTCATCTAATGCAATTAAAAACCCAATAAAGCGTCTGTTTCTGTCATGAGTAGCAAATCAGAAATAAAGACTGAAATAACAACAACAACTATGCCTTA
Organism: Telmatherina bonti; assembly: GCF_933228915.1. NCBI lineage: Eukaryota > Metazoa > Chordata > Actinopteri > Atheriniformes > Telmatherinidae > Telmatherina > Telmatherina bonti. The sequence continues at coordinate 13,849,369 of NC_136620.1, read as the reverse complement.
ATCACTGATTTTACTAGTGTAATGTCAGATCAAATCACTTGGGAACCTTGTGGTTGTGGATCAATGACAGATTTGACTTGTTTTGCCTCCATGCTTTCACACATTCAAGACAAACAATCTCCACGGTGCATAACACAGTGAGAACACCAGAGACAGACATCTTACCAACACTCCAGGCAATCAGCTGTCAAGCATGGTGCCATTTGAAACCTTAGAAAACCATTCATGTTCAAAAGCAGCTGAATTTCAGTCTCAGTCACATAGAAGTTCAACAAAAGTAAACCCCATATGGAGCCCAGTGTTCACAAACCATTTTGTTTTTGTGGCAGACTTTTGTAAGAGGGAGAATGTGTTCATTTGAGGTTCTGTGCTGTGCTGAACTCCCCAGTAAGAGCTCTCTTCCTTATACAACCACTCTAGTTGCTAGGTCACAGGAGCAAAATGCTTGTATTACAATAACTTTGTATCCTAGTGAGGATGTTTCTACACCAGTGTCTTTGAATGCAAAGGTGGTTTGCTTTCCGATCCGCAAACATGGCAGTGCACTTCGTTTGTCACTATCAACATCAGTAAATTAGTTTGGTCCTTATAAAAAAATATTATTTATTTCCCATGGACATTCCTGGTGAAACAAAAGGTCGGCTTATTGTAAATCTCATTTGAAAATACTGAGGTCACTGTGACGCCTGTGCTGCTGCCATGCTGTTATGGTCCTGGAATAGAGCAGAGGAGATCGATACACAGTGAATGTGTCCCAGTTTGATTAATTGGCCTGCTGGCTTATACTGGGCATAAACAGAGCTTTAACCCTGAGTCCTTTTCCCCACATCACAGCAATATGACCCAATGGAATCAGGGTGACAGTCATGAAACAGTTAGCGAGTCAGAAAGGTGTAAACTTCTATTTTTAGGGCTGATTGCAAGTAATTACATGTATGTAAAGATTGTTAAATGTCTGATAATCATGAAGCATCGCTCAGATTCATGAGTGGTTTTTTCCACTCATGCATGTGTTGCCTGCCAGGTTTTTTGTAAGTTGATATAATAAGGATATAATAATAAGGACGTGGTATGTTACTAATTTGAAGAGAATATAGAAGCAAATCTTTGTTGTGATGCTGTGCTGTAAAGCAAAAAACAGTTGTCATGTGATGCCCATCCGTATAAAAGATGGCGGGAGCCTCCACAATGTCGCATGCAGGTTTCTGAAAAGTCAAAGTGGAGTGGGCGGTTTCCACTGTCGCCAACTTGGAAGGGTCACATTAAAAAGGACAAAAATGTGCAAAGAAGAGGAGGGGTAGGGGGTTGTGAGCGTGGGGGTGGATGATTGACATCTATCAAACTCTGACATGCCTGTAGCTAAGAGCTATCAAGCTAACTCCGACCTAACAGGAGCTAACCAGCTAACAGAGGGAGGTGGGCTAAAGCTAAATCATGCAGTTAAAAGGCTACAGACCACGGTTGTGCTACATTCTGCCTTAATGCAGCTAAATCAGTACCTGTCAATCAATGCCCTTTTTTTTTTTTTTTTAAACTTTTTTGCTCTTTTAACAATTTGCTCTGTTTTGGAGCCCCTAGTGGATGAGGGGTAAACTGCTTTTTTTTGGCACATAGGCTTCACTTTTAACCGCTGAAAGTTGCCACTTGGTGATGCTGGAATAAAAGCTATAAAATGCAGCTTCTCATTTTCACAGTGCTGCAGGGAAACAACGTTCATACAACAACGTTCAGTGCCATCAAAACAAGTCAGAAGCACATTGTTTTAAAAATGGGAACTTCTGTATTGTTGCTTTAACTTGTCAATCAATTGGCACATTTACACAACAAAATAAATGCAGTTATTACCAGTCTGTCAAACATCGGATAGTTCGAAAGCATGTCAGATTGTACTAAATCTAATTTTACAAACAAAGTAGGGGATTTATTTTCTGAGGAGACACCAGTCTTTTAGAGCCACCAGTGGCTGGACCAACATACGGCAGCAACATGCTGTACCGAGGTCCAGTCTGGCTCTGTGGTTTCTGTTTCCAGTTAAAGTCAAAGACACGGAAACAGTTGAACATCTGCTCCAAGGCTGCAGGTCAACCGATGGGGAGTTGTGTCTTTAACGGTCTACACACCCTTAGGCCTGGGATATACTGTACTTGCAGCTGGCAACGTGTCTGCATAAGTATTATGGCGCCCACCAGTTTTCACCATGTCCTCAGCATGGAGGCCGGGCACATCGATGCAAGGTAAAGTGTCATGTGAGTGAGGTGCAATATTGACTTAAACGCTAGAGGTGCTCATGCAAAAAAGAGCATGAATATGAGATCGCAGGTAAACACAATGGTGGATAGTTTTTAAGAGCGCCTCGTGGACCTTGTTTGCAACTAGCAGATGTACAACGTTATCAGCGGATGGAGCTTTTCACCTGTTCAGAGTCCTATTGCTGTTTACTGCCACCTAGGGGTGACCTCCAGTTTTTTTTTTTTTTTGTGCAGTTATGTCCACCATTTTAGCAGGCAGAATGATCATCTGAATGCTGTGTTTTGCTGAGCAAATTTATTTTGTCAAGGGGAACTTTATAGATATAATGCTCCCCTTGATGTTATGGATTCTTATTTTAATTTTCTATTTATTTTGCATAATCGTTTGTTTTACAAAGTTTATACTGTTGGACCAGACCGGAGAGGATAGAAGAGGGACAGAAAGAGAATCGAAAGGTAGAAAAACAGAAAAAACATCTCATAGAGAGTAAAAGAGAGAGAGAGAGAGAGAAGGAAAGAATAAGAGAGAAAACAACCTACATACACATGCATATACATATAGTATTTTTTGGCCGCAGCATGATTGCATTGTTTGGAAGTGGAATACACAGAAAAGGAAAAAGTTGAATTCTCAGGCAAAAAGCTTAAATAGCATCCTATAATTTTGTTCTGATAATTATTCTGGTGGTGATGATTTATAGAAGAAAGTAACTCCAAACAAATGTAAGCCTTACTGACTTGAATGTCATACAAATAGGCACGTTCAAGTGATCGATAGCTGTAAGGAATTATCCAACATATTAATTCACTTGTGTGTGCAAGCAGTGTACTTATAATTATACTTTTTATCTGACAGCTATTATAATTTGTGCAATGATATGATTATCATCCAACACATCTAAAGAAAATATAAAATGCAGTTTGTTACCCAATCTAGCTAACTCGGTGCGTCTCTTTTTTTCCAAAGATGGCCAGTAATGTTGGTAAAAATGAAACAATGGAAAGCAAACCAGTAGGTGACATTATGTTGGAAACATTCATTTTAAATGTAAAATCTTCAGCTCAAACATTACTCAAATGGCTTTTTTTTTTTTTTATTTTACTTTACAGAATTCATCATATAGTCAGATGACAGAAACATACACATTTATCAAAGGCTGCTTCTAAAAAGCTGCCTGGTTTTCCCCCTGCTGTCAGCCACCTGTTTCAGATAATGAAGCAAGGCCCAGAGTAGAGGACTCACTCCTCCTTCCGCCTCTGACAACATGGCATTGTATGAGGTGTTGCTCCTGTGCCGACAGCAGAGAAGGGGTTGAGATGGAGATAATACTCATTCGGAGAAAATAGCAGGGTATTGCTTGAAATACAGCTAATCTTTGCACCACATCACTCTGATGTGTCTGGCTGCTGGGGCGCTCCTTTCTTCTCCTTATTCCCCCCTTTCTGGACACCAAGTTCCCTTCCTGCTGTCTTCTGTCTCATTTCTCAGCCCTCTTCACTTTGTCTTGTTCTTCTTTTATCTCCTCTCCTGTGTAATATGAGCTCAAGGGGTGAAAGAGTGGAGCTCTATTTAGAAAGGAGGAGATCATGTAGGATTTAGGTAGACTGAAAAGATTAATAAAATGCTGCACAGCAGGCAAGGATAAAGATGGTGTAGTGTTGACAATTAAATAATAACTGTCTCAGATCTGACCCATAAAGAAATGGTAAGAAAAGTCCAATTTTATGAATTTGAGGTCTTTAGTTAGTAGTATAAGAAATCAAGCAGCATTATATACTAATATTTGGGAAGATATAGCATTAATTACCATATGATATGTCAAAGTTTGGTTTTCTGTTTCCTGGTATCTATTTGAGGGCAGAAGAAAAGTATCAGATTATGTTCAACAGGATTTTGTGCAAAGCTTTTACCATACAGTGATGCATTAGCCCTAAGAAACTGTATGTATCCAGTATGTTACGGTGGACTCTATTGGGTTAAAATGTTCTTTTTTCAGAATGTACTTATGTTTGGATTTTTATTTCGCTGTTTGTAGGTTTTATTTCCAGTGAATTCTTACATGCTTGCCTGCGCTTGTATGAATCTAATTTGCAACACATGGCAGGGTCACAACTAGCCATTTGGGTGCCCTAGGCACGTCTGCCTCATGGTGCACCCCCAAACACAAAACCTTTTGACAACCAAAATATTAAACGATTTCCATATTTTCCATCGCAGTTGTTTTTATTTTCAGTCAACCGCCACTATTAAGCCTTAGTTAACTTAACTAAGGATTAAACAATGAGGAACCGCACATTTAGACACATTTAGACAGATGTGCAGCAGAGTGGTGTTCCTCTACAAAGTGCATTATAACCGTGTAATGCATGGATCTGAGTTGTTTAATCCCCTTATACCATGGTCCGACACAGTAAACATTTTAAAACAATTTTTTTTTCTTTTTTTTTTTACAAAACTTGCTAAATATGAAAAAGTATAGGAACTATTTTATGGTGGCTTTGATGTACTTTTTATGCTAAAGAACCATTTAGCTACAGCATGTTTCTCACATTCACCTGTCAAAAGCCAGCTGATCTGGATCCAGTTGAATAACACGTTGCTGAGTAACGCGGTGCTATGGTAACTTCCATAACAGAGTGATTTTACATTGATTAAAACTGCCGAGCTACGTGTGTGTATATAGAAAAATTAGTTGGCATCAGATTTATGACTGACCATGGCATAATTTAATCTAATTTAATTTAAAATCATCATAATTTCCTTTTTTCCTTACTCTACCTTGGAACAAAACAACAATAGCTATAGCGTAAAACTTTTTTAGCTACAAACTTGGACTCCTTTCAATACATAACATCATTACAACTCACTGACATTACCATGTTACACTTCCTGTGGTGCCCAGCAGTGATATAAACACACAGTGATGCCAAGTCCTCCTAAAAAGGATAATAATCCTAATAAGGATAAATTGGAATATAATCATTTATAATGAACATATTCTCCTATGAGTTTACATGAAAATAATAATTCTGAATGGAGGTTTACATGAAACACGTCCTTACTTAATTCCTCTTTAGAGTGGCGGGTTGGGAAGGGTTCTGATTGGACAAATGGTGCACGTGACGTATGACGTACACTGGAAATAAACAAAGTTGGCGCCCTACTTCCCGTCTTTTCAGTCATAACTTGTAAAAACTACATAATAAGTACCAGTTTCGATGCTATTTTTATTATCATTTTTAAGTACCAGCTCAACACGAGGATATTACTTCACTTTTTGCAGCAACTGAGAAGGAGAAGAAAGATCAAACACGGGAGGCAATACAAAGCACGTGATCGGGACAGGACAAGGTAACGAGCATGCGCAGAACGACCTGAATTAACTTTGAGCGGAATAAAGGTTTACATGACAGAGGAATTAATAGTTCGGAATTAAAATGTGAATAAACCAGCCACTTACATCGGAATTAAGTTTAATTCCAAATAGAAGTTTGCATTAGGAATTAAATGTTTACATGGTTGTATTTTATCAGTTTAAAGCAGAATTAATTTTCATTCTGAATTAAACAGGAATTAAAACTCCCATGTAAACGCAGCAATTATGTAACTGTTGTTGTCCCCACACAACCCTGTCACGAAGGACTTCGACAACAAAACAGGTTTAACAGGGTTTATTTAACAATTGAGGGAAAATAAAGGACTCTTACAAACGCCTGAACAGGTTGTTTCTTGCCAATACAGATCTCAAGAGAGTTGGCACTGGGAAGGGGAAGGAAGGAGAATCCAGCATGAAGCTACGACACTGAGTGTGAGTGGAGCAGGGCTTTCAATAGTTGAAGTAGATTGATTGCAGATGTGGATAATTTGAAGAGCTGCTGGAGAAGTCTGGTAGGAGTGGGCACGTCCACAGCAGAGCCAGGTGTGGATGGAACAAACCTATTAAACCCTTTATTGTTTTTCTTTTAATGGCTTTATTACAAATTATCATGCATTCTGTGATGTGAGAATTTTATTTTCTAAAGAAATAGCTAAATTTGTGATTTTTTTCTTACTATTCACCACTAAAATCAGTCTTATTACAGGCCTTTGCATTAAATACTGTTAGTAAAACTAAGAGATGAATTCTAGCATTTGTGAAAACATTTTCTTACGAAGAATTGTTCCATATTCACTAAAAAAATCTGAAATGATGGCCGAATATAAACTTAAGTTTTTAAAAACTAAAAACTGAAATAGGATTAATTTTAAGTACTTAAATTGGATTTCTTTATTTATTTTTAATTTTTTCAGGCTTTAATCCCACTTTCTTGTCATTTCCTTTTTCTGACAGTTTTATTTCATATTACACCTTTGTAACATGGTTGTAAGTATATTGATTAGATAATGTAATGTGAACAGGTTGCATATTTGTGGCAATTTTATGGCATTTCCACATAAAGTTTAATAATTGACTGCTTTTTAATTACTTTGCATTTTTCATTCATTTAATCATTTGCAATTTTTAATTAAGTTATCTGAAATAATTATTTATTCAATGTTGAATACTTTAAAGAAATTATTTACCTGAACAGTAGTTAAATGAAGTTTAATTAAATGTGGCATCCCCCAAGGTTAATTTCTAGGGCCTCTTGTTTTATTGTCTTTTAAGCAGACAATCATTCGGTAAAACTGAACAAATAAACTCAGAATCTCTTGAAATTCATAAACTCACAGGCATAAGAAGCTTCCAGCTATCTATGTGTGATCAAACCCAACATCTATGAGAGAAAAGTGTGTTGTTCTAACAGAAACTTTCCTACATGTTGGCATGTCATGCCTTCCCTTTCTAACCATTTCTACTGGGGACTTTATAGATGGTCATGCAATGTTCATCAAACCATAATGAACCCCAGGAAAAATAGCCGCAGCTAGCTGCTACAAGCTAATAGGGGTTCAAACAAATTAAAATAAAGAATTAACATGGAGTTGACTTTTGTCTTTTTACACAACTATATTCAGTTCTCAGCAGAAACCCAAATTGACTGAGCCCTTTCTGTTTTTCCAACATGAAATTCTGTAACACCATTAACAGTTCAAAATCAATGATATAGATCCACCTCATTTGTCTTGGTTTTTGTTCAGTCTGAGGTTGTACAATGTTCTCTGAGTGCGCTCTTAATTCAGTTTTACGGGAACTTCCTCTTACTGTGTTTTCACCTCTAGATTTTATTCTAATCTCAATCTCATCACTTTTTTTTCTTAACTTTAGTCTTTAATTTACAGTTTTATTCATCTATTCCTACCTCACTAATTTTATTAAAGTTGTAACATTTTTTTATGTTAACTGTGTGCTTGTTATTATTCTGTGTTATTTATTAGTATTTCATATATTCTTGCCTGTGATGGACCGGCGACCTGTCCAGGGTGTTCCTGCCTCTCGCCCTAAGATTTCTGCGATAGGCTCCAGCTTCTCCACATGCCTTAATTGGTCTAAGCAGTTAAGAAAATAATGAATGAATGTATTCTTGCATATTTTCTTAGCTAGTCTGCAGCTTGAGTGGGAAGCACTTTGGGTCAACTCCTTGTTAGATAACTGTAATTTTCACAGTTTTATTCAATGAGAAGTTTAAAACTTGCTCCATTTATGTGAGCATCAGATAAAGCAGCAGTCACTTGGCTCTGCTGTTAGACATTGTTAAGGACCTCCTGTAAACTGTGTCTTTTGTTTTTATCTGTATTAGATATATTGTTGCTCCAACATGACAAAAAACGAGGCAAGTAAACTTAGATTTACTTAAATTTAGTGTGAATGGCCAAACTACAGCTAACAAGCCTGGAACTCCTCACCAGCTGGTTTAGAACTGAAGATGCTTTATAGATGAGAGGTGAAACATTTTCAGGTAACTAAAGGAAGTCCTGTCTTTTTTCAAGCTCCTAGGATTTCCATGAGCTGGATGACTGAGAAGCTATGGCAGGGATCACTAACTCCAGAGCTCTTGAGCCACGTTCCTGTGTCGGAGAAACATATAAAGCCTGCAAGATGCTGGCCCAAGAGGTTCGGGGTTGGTGATCCCTCCATCTACATCAGACAATTACACCTACTTTTTTTTTCTTAAAATCCCCCAAAAAACAAGAATATCAAATATTGGTTATAGTGTCATCAGTGATGAGTTTAAACAAGCCTCAAAGACTGCCTCAAAGATGGAGGCTTTAACTGTGCCTAAAACCACACAACAGAATAAATGTCTGGAGATTCTGTGCTTGCATGCATATACAAAACTGTCAGACAGGAAACTTGGGGAAGTATAAGCGTTGGTCTCCTCTCAACATTTTGTCATGTATACAAATGGTTTCCCAACAAATACCAAATGTCAGAAGCGCTTAAAGCAGACAGAAGCCAGAGGCAGCATTAGTGTCTCATATGTCAGTTTCCTGGACGCTTGCCCTCCGTCTGCCATTTGCTTCTGCTGAACCCTCGGTTCAGATTGCCCACCAGGATCCACAGACAAGTAAAGGAAAGCCTGTGGCTTTGCCTGCATATAGAAAACTCATGACTGAAGTTACACAAATCTTGAGAATTACTCCCTTCTTTTTCTGCTGCCAAGTTTTTCTTTAGTTGCCATACAACTTTATTTTACTGGTCAGGCTGAAAGAACATACAGCTTTATTGTTTGTGTTGGCCAACATTTAGATCCATCCATGTTCAGAACGTTGGCACACCCGTCACTCTTTTTAAAGTTCTCAATTTGCAACCCAGTGAAAGCATAATTTGCAGCCAGTAGTTAAAGTCATTATGGCAAAGTCCAACAGTCTCAGATTTAAACCGTGAGCTTTGACACATTTTAGTGTCGTGAAGGAAAACAGAGTCTAATGATTGGGGGCTAATTTATAAAACTGATTTATGAGCAGTTTTGTAAGTAGTGAGAGGTAAGGCTTCACCGAGGGAGGAACTTCATGAAAGTAATTGTTTATCATAAAGAAATTCATTAAATAAATCCAAGCTTTGATGGGCTATATGTCACAGACCTTTCAGCCACCAAAGAATTAGATAACAAAAAAGAAAAGAAACTTCTGATTCTCATCATTTATCAAGTTATAGACCTACATTAAACCTCTTTTTTTTCAATATTCTTGAAAAGTCATCTTAAAAACAGCATCTCAGATTTCCAGAACTAAATGTCCTCTATAAAAAGTTTCAGTCTGAATTAAAAGTTCACCACCACCTGATTGAAGTTACTAATTAGTTCACCGAATCAAAGAGAAAGAGCCATCCATTTTCTTAACTACTTACTCCAATTAAAGGATGCAGAGAAGCTGGATCCTCTCCCAGCAATCATTGGGCGAGAGGCAGGGTACACCCTGGACAGGTCGCCAGTCCGTCACAGGGCCAACACAGAGAGACAAACAGCCATTCACACTCACACTCACATCTAGGGACAATTTACTGTAACCAATGAACCTAACATGCATTTCTTTGGACGGTGGGAGGAAGGCGGAGTACCCGGAGAGAACCCACGCATACGCGGGGAGAATATGCAAACTTCACAACCTGAACCTCCCCCCCAGCTGAGGATCGAACCAGCAACCTTCTTGAAGCTAGTGCTTGAGTCATGTTCATCTAGAAATGGTATAATATCTCAGTTTCAATGTCAGATAACGTCATTTATTTTTTTTAAATGTCATTATTTTACATTTTTCAAAAACAAAAGATATCTAGTTGAGTTTTTTATGTGTTTTTAGAAAACCTTGAAAAAAAATACTGAGGTCAATTCCTTAAGGTGGTCATTATATGATGTTTGTTTTCTGTTAGGAGTGAAATGTGGGTTTTTGAGATACACATTATTTAATTCTGCTTTTAATTGACAGATCTTTTATTTTACCCAACATTTTGGTTTCAATTGTGGTTTTAATTTATGCCAGTTTGCATGAAATGTGTCCTCCAAACATTATCAGAATTTATCATGGAGTTCCCTGTAACCCTGGCGTTGCAGGGTTCTGGACTTGGGACAATTATCCACAGTTGTGGAAAATAATTGTTTGACATGTTTTCCAAACAAATTTACCTTTAGTTGTACCAAAGATAAAAAAAAATAAAAAAATAAAAAATGAACATAAAATTTAGGTGATGACCCATGGTATCACTTTTAAATATGTGGGTAATTAAGATTCTTGGTACATCACAGTTAAGGTGTAAATTTGGGCTCCTCAGTCCGCTCAAAGGTAAAAACCTTGTTTTGTTTTGGTTTTTCCTCTCTAACCTGTAAATTTTTGCATTATCATGGTCCGGTGTTTCTTGGTTTTTGGCCCTTTTTTATATTTCTGGTTTCAGCAGTGTTAATTTCATTAATTATTTCATTTTCTTAACCATTTAGTTCAATTAAAGAAGCTGGAACCTATTCAAGCAATCATCGGGCAAGAGGCAGTGCTAACCACTACGCCACCATACAGCTCTGTTAATTTCATGTTTGCTTCATTATTGTTTTATAATGTATATTTGTACTTGTTCTCAAGGTTGCGAGAAGAAAATGCCAGCGTGTTGTTCTCACGGTTCTGTTTTGGGTTCTCAACACATCATCTGGGCAAGATTTTTTTAATGTAGTGTCTGAAACATACAAGTAGGCAACATGGTTGAATGGATAGTTTTAAGGAACGGCTGGGGTCATTCCAAAACAGACTTGCCTGAAAAAGTTATTCTCAAACTTGCTTCATCTCTTAATTAAGCTTCAAGTCATTCCTTGAACACAGCTCAGCCTTATTTAAGTAAGTCTGATTCAAGACACACACATTGTACATGTGAACACGCACATATATACTTGTGTTAATTGTTGTTTAGTGTTCTTACAGTTTTTCTTCTCGGAGGTGCTCCTGATGATTGTCTGCTTGTCAACATCAGCCTTTTTTTTCAGTGATATAAGTGATGATATTTTGTCTTTGGCTGATTTTTCCATGCAGGTGTTGGCATCACTCTGGGCTGAGTAGAGGCCTACCCTAAACTGACTTGTGTTTGGTTATTGGTCAGGGCTGGGATTACTTTGCTTTAAAGTGGTTTGAGAACCAGAGACTGACTCTTTCAAGATACATGTTAATCTTACAGATTTGCATTTATCATTTTTCTCGTAAAATAATTAGACACATTGTATACATTTCATTTTTGTGTCCTATTCTTTTCTTCTTTATTAGGACTGTTGGACGGTGAACAGCATCAAAGCCTTTAAGCAGTGAAAGCAACTATGATGACTTGATGCAGGCGTGGAGCTAGAGGTGGCCGGGGCGGCTTCGGCCCTCCTTGAAATATGACTGGATCCTACAGGTCTTTGATACATCACTGAATAATAACAGCAATGTCTTTCCAGACTTGTATGGATCACAGTACCACGATATCAGTTTGAGGACAATTTTTATTTTTTTACTAGGCAGTTAAAGTAATTAATCAAGATTTTCTTACTGAAGCTGAAATGAAGAATGCTTCGTCCTTCAGTATCCACATCACTGATGTTGCCAACTGAGCAAAAGTTACATAATCCAGTTTACTTTAAATTGAGGACAATCAGTTCTACTTGATTTTAAATTGAGCTACTGCATGAAAATGTGTAGAGTTACACAATAGCCTCTAACCCAGTCTGATATTGTTTAGGATCGGGGAATCTGGACAAAGGAGATCTTTCTGACTTTTGTGTAAAAAAAAAAAAAAAAAAATAAGGACAGAGTTCGGGCTAAGACAGATCCCAGCCTCACTGTCAACAGCCCAGACATCTGCTAACATGGAGTTAGCCATTGTGGTCAGACACAAGACACCACCAGACAATACATCACTGAGGGAAGAAGTTCTTAATCCTCCCACATCAATCGCCACAAACTGCACCCCAAAACAACCAATTTACCTTTCTATGGACCTAGTTGAACTTGTTGCAAATAATTTCATTTGGTATTCCAGATCATAAATGCAAAGATCTTTTTTGTGTGTGTGTGCTTAAGGAAGGCACATAATCATTTCCTTTCTTAGTTTATCCCCACCTTCTTTCCACTGGTCTCTCTTGTTCTTCATAATACTAATAAAACAAAGACATGAAATTTTAAACAATGCTGATTCAGAATGTAGATGGTCAGTTTTCAGAGCTGTGATGTGAGTGTTTGTTGTTCAGTTCTCTCTGTCAGTCAATAGTTTCATGCCAAAGGCAATATCAATATTTACATCACTGGTGACCTGCCTCCTCACTCCATCATCTGGTTCCATCCATCATCAAGGTTTTTACTGAATATCAACACCATTCGCACAGAGTGTTTATCTGTGATGTCTTCAGAACTGAGACCATGAAACTACTGTAGCATCATTTGGTTGAGCTGAAGGTTTGTGTGTGTGTGTGTGTGTGTTGTTTTAGCATTTAACTGCTGTGGCAGCTAAACCTGTCTTTCTTACTTCCGATCCTCCTATCTGGCCAGTTTTAGATGTTTTCTACACTTTACAACCTGGTTGCAATCAATGACTCAACAGGCTTTTAAACGACGTAGGAGATCCGTCAATCTGATTCAGGTATGTTGGAGTAGGGAAACATCAAAAACATGCAGGATAGTAGTACTTGAGGACTGAACTGACACACTTTTGCCGACTAATTGCACTATGACTCATGGACAACTCCAGTACTCGAAAGCGACTGTGCTGCATGTTTTAGATGTTTCCCTGCTCCAACACACCTGATTCTAATCAGATGAATCTAGCGGCTTGTCGTCGTGTCCTGCACAGTGACCCATTGATTGAATTTTATGGTAATCAACACTGAGCAATACTCTCATTCTCAGTCCACTTCATTCACAGTAACACATCAATCATTCAGGCATAAACAAGGCACCTAACCCAGGAGATGAACCATTGTTGTGACCACACCATAGACTGTATATAAAAAGATGGACGGAGCCTCCGTAACACCACCCATAGGTTTCTGAAGAGCTGAATTGAAGCTCGGTGGGTGGTTCCGACCATTGCCATCTTGGCAGTGGCATACAAATATGGGTAAAAATGTGGAGCTGACAGGGGGGCTGAGAGCGTCATTGTAAATGATTGACATTGAGCGAACTCCAAACTTTCTGTAGCTAAGAGCTCACCTGGAGATAGCAGGAGCTAACCAGCTAACAAAGGTAGGCAGGCTAACCCTGAGTCACGTTGTTAACCGGCTAAAAACCGCAGTTGTTCTACGTTCTTCTGACTTGAAGCAGGAGATTGGGTCGCTGTCAATCAAAAGGACACGCCCCTAAATATGCCAAACTTCGAGATTAAATTACTTTTAAATGGACGAGTTAGAAAAAAAGTCACTTCCCCCACAGTTGTCATTAAGGTAAACCTGACCTATAAACCGAAAATGGATTTTTGAACCAGTCTGTAAACATGTTTATTTCTGCTGTGAAGTTGGCCTTTTTAACATGGGAGTCTATGGGGATTCGCTCTGTTTTGCAGCCCCTAGTGGATGAAGGGGGAACTGCAGTTTTATGCACTTCCGCATCGGCTCGACTTTTAACCGCCTAAGGTCTATGGACTACACCTAACAAACAGTGAAGTAAAGAACCCATTTCAAGTCAGATCTTTAGGCTTTTTGTTGCTGGCTTTCTGCAAACACACCATTTTTTTCCTCAATTCTTCAGCTGCAACTGTGAAAAATGCTGAAGATAACACAGTCTGACAGATAGAAAATAGTATATTCGCACTAATAAGATGATTCCCAAAGAGCTACTAGCTGAAAGCATGATATATCTCAGCTTGATGTGTAGCGTATCCAAAAAGACTGGACAAGTAGAGGACAAAAGAAGTTCTATGTACAGCAGCTGAATAATAACGGTAAAAGGATGTCATTAAAAGATGGGGGGGTGAAATTCTGGAAACCCTGACACAGTACCAGAGAGACAGAACTGACCTTCAGCTGATCCATTTACTGTTAGCTGAAACCTCATCAGAACCGGTTTCCTCGGTAGGGTGGCAGTCAAGAAGCCATTTTTTAAAAACGGTAAGTGAAATTAGTGATTCCAGCTCTTTGAAATGTACACATTATTTTTACCTTTTATGCTTTAGGTTTCCTGCACATAATTTAAATTTTATTATCTTCATAATACATAATGAGGGGTTGCTCAAGATTTTTGCATAGTACAGGTTGGTTTCACATGTGTTTCCTGTTATAATGAGTCTGCAATGAAACAGCAACACAATGAGAGATGGCAGGAGAAAAAGCAAGTTATTGTAACGAAAAGCTGTTAGTGTTAGTTGAGAGTAACCTGAGCCGTGACTGTTCAGCAGAGTTGTGCATCGTTGCATTTGGAGTTCTGGACTATAAGATCTGTCACAGCTGGACATTTTCACACTACATCGCAGGCAAAGCTGAGCAGCTGCAGCTGTGCTCCTAACCAGCTGCCGTAAACAGAGGAAGACCGGCAGTGAGCAATAAATTAATGGCACAGAGCGTCGAAGCATCTCTTTCCATAAAATCTGCTGTCTGTTTACTGGCTGAAAGTTATTACAGCACTGGACAACACACCCGCTGCTCACATGGACCAAAGGTAGTTTGGTAGGAAATGAAAATTCCCATCTGTGGCTCAAAACAGATGTAGTAGAAAACCCAACACAAGACGCAAAGTTAGGCTGCGACTGACGCGGCTTCTTTTTTTTTTTTTTCTTCAAAAAAAATCTCTCGACTTTAAGGAATTCTTTGTACTTTTTAATTATTCCAAATCAGATTTTACTTTTTGTTATTGGTTTCATAAATAAAATGTAACATTTAGTCACACTTAAGCTGAAAGTACTTATGATCAATTGTCAGTGTTTAAATGGTTGTCAACTGAATATCAACTGGTGATGAAATAATCTCAACTCTGGGTGGATCACTGGGTCTCTGAGGGGTTC
This sequence comes from Telmatherina bonti, assembly GCF_933228915.1. Classification (NCBI taxonomy): domain Eukaryota; kingdom Metazoa; phylum Chordata; class Actinopteri; order Atheriniformes; family Telmatherinidae; genus Telmatherina; species Telmatherina bonti. Next base: position 13,834,257 of record NC_136620.1, on the reverse strand, counting down.
AATGTGGACAGATTTATTGGGTGGTTGGTGTTAATAAAACATTCATATTCATAGAATTTTTCTCAATAAATCAGGCAGTATGGAGTGTGTGTGTGTGTGTGTGTGTGTGTGTGTGTGTGTGTGTGTGTGTGTGTGTGTATGTATGTATGTATGTATGTATGTATGTGAGATACCCACACTGATAAACCCACCAGACACATTTTACCAGCATTTGGAGCCTGGCAGGTGGTCATTAGTGACGCTCCACATCAACCAGTTTCTGTGGACACGCTGCTGTGTTCACTAGAAAAGTGCTTTCTGATGAACATTTATTTAAAAAAAGAACAATTTCATGTTTCACCAAGTTTAATTCAAGACTTGCGAACAGTTTAAGCATCGCAAAATATTTATTGAAACCTGTTTTTATAAGTATAAGAGAGGACATTGAGTGCAGAACAAATCTATGAAATAAGTTTTGTTGTGTTTTTGTGTTTCAGTACATTCAGTAGTTGTACGTTTTTAAATGGTTCGTTACACAAAACAAGACATTAATTTTTCATTTTAGCAATTTTTAATGTTTCAGAATTTATAGAGCAAACAATCATCAAATACTAGCACTGAAAGAGGTGTTTCATGGTTTCAGACACTGAAAGTCGTGAGAGAAACATCTGGATTAATACGTTCAGCTTTCTGCAGCAGGTACAAAGCACCGATTGGACAAATGGAAACAAGACAAGAAAAAGTTCAATGACCATGTTGCCCATAAGCCAGGGGTGTGCAAAGTCGGACCTCGAGGGCCGCTACCCTGCGGGTTTTCTATGCATCTCTGCTTTAACACACCTGACTCAAATGAAATGGACCCAACAGCCTTTGAAATTCAGTGCAATGCCTCATGAATTTGAGTCAGGTGTGTTGGAGCAGGGATACATTGAAGACCTGCAGGATTGTGATCCTCAAGACCAGAGCTGGACACCCGGCCATCACGCATTTACATTCATATTCTATCATTATTTCTTTGCTGCGACATCGTTGATGAGCAACTCCGTTTCAAACCAGAAAACGTGAAGCTGTTACTAATAAACTCTGATTAAAATCAAAATATTTATAAATCAAGTAAAGGTTCGTGTCTGACCTGATTGATCGATGGAAACCATGTGGAAAAAATAAATAGGAATACATACAAGGTTGCTGTCGTAAAGCTGACTGTTTTATGACAGGCTCACTTCCCCTTTAGAGTCTGTCCCTGCTGAGCTCTGGATTCACTGGAATCAAACCAGCGTCTGCGTGTTTAAACCAGCTGAGGTCAGGCCTGGACATCTGTGATCTTCCTCTTGCGGTAGTTGAGAACCAGACTGGAGGCGGTGAGCTGCGAGGCCTGACCCTTCTCCCAGCTCTGGAAGCTGTTCAGGCCGCTCTGACCAGACCTGAACAGCGCCTTCTCCAGGCAGTCCAGACGCTCCACCAGTGCAGACGTGTCCTCGTTGTAGGCGTTCTGTGAGGAGTCCATGGTCCGCCTGAACCGGCCGATGAACGTCTGGAGGGAGGACAGGACGTGGCAGAGAATAGGAGAAGAAAATGTGTAGCGCAGCAGTCATTTTCTTAACTGCTTGTCCAATTAAGGATCTGCAGGGAAGCTGGAGCCTATCCCAGTAATCACTGGGTGAGAGGTAGCTACACCCTGGACAGGTCACCAGTCCATCACAGGGCCAACACAGACACCATTCACGTTCCCACTCATAATTTAGAGTAACCAGTTAACCTAACATGCATCTTTGGAGGAAGCTGAAGAGAACAGCATGTGTAGCGTATTGTAAAGGACTTCAGTTGAAGCCATGCTGGAAATTCCTAATAAAATCTTGTTTTGGCCAGATTACAATCCGAAGAGTGAAATTATCAGACTAAAAGAGGGGCAGATGAAACGGTCGTGTGTGTGTGTGTGTGTGTGTGTGTGTGTGTGTGTGTGTGGGGGGGGGGGGGTGAGGGTAAGCCTTCCAGTGTCTGTTTCCCTTTCTGTCGGTCAAACAATGAGATTAAAGTTAATCTGCTTGGTAACAGCTGAACAGGACAACCAGCAAGCTGGTATGTTTCCTGAGCTGACTGCGCCCTCTAGCTGTGAAACTGGCTCCATTAACCTGCAGCTACATCTGGGCTCCAACAGCGTTCATTATACAGAACATCACAGTTTCTCCGGATTTATAAGACGCTCCATTACAATTTACTGCAGATATTTCTTAATATCTGGACTCTGTTGTCAAAATCTTGAACACAGCTCATGGTTTGCACACAGTTCCAAAAAGTCTTGCTCTTTTTTTTGTGCCAATGAGTGGACTTTTTTTTTTTTTTTTTGCTCACTTCAACACACTGATCACTCATCACACACACTATGCAAAAAGTGAACACAAGGAGAAACAAAACAGCTGATACAATTAATACACAACTGCTGAAAGCTTAAAACACTTTCTGATGATAAATCAAGTTGTGTCCGAATGTCCACACTATTCCTTGTATCACTACGTTGGGCTACAGACTATATAGTAAACTCATTCTGTCTGCAATTCAGACACAAAGCTGGTTATTTTCTCCTTTTTGCAGATCACATGGCAACCAGCTGTCACTATGGCAACCACAATGTCTGAAGCTGTTGCTCCAAATCCAATCCAAAAAATATTTAATTTCCTTATATTTTATTTCATTTTTTCTTTGTTGCACATTCAAAGGATATATTAAATTAATAGTTTTCCTGCCTTTATTCTTGCTATATTGAGCTCCTGCACTGTGATCTATATTGACCCATCTAGTGACAATCAATGTTCTCGGCTTTTCAAGTCATTTTGAGTGCACGACTTTTTTCTCTCTACACACTCGGACACCGCTAGAAAATGACATGACAACTGCATAGAGCAGTGGTTCCCATCCTGGTCCTCATGTATCACCGTCCTGCATGTTTGAGAGGCAACTTTAGTTTAACGCCTGATTTAAATAAATGGTTTCTTCACAAGCGTGCAAAGAAGTTGATGAGATTCATTAATATGAATCCGGTACGGTATCACAGAATCCTGAAAAATGTAGCCGTACTCATACCGCAACTTTTTAATACCATGGTACACCTCAAAACCGGCACATTGCTAGCTATTTTTCTCGATAGATAAGACACTACCTGGTGCATCCATCTCCCCCTCCCCTCAGGTAAAGAGTCTGGGCGTGATCCTCGACAGTTCTCTCTCCTTCACCTCACACATTAACATCATCATCCGCTCTGCCTATTTTCACCTCCGTAACATCCACCGCCTCCGTTCCTCTCTCACTTCTCACTCCACCTCTGTTCTTGTCCACAGCCTCATCACCTCTCGCCTTGACTACTGCAACTCCCTCCTGATTGGTCTCCCTCACAAAACTCTCCATAAACTACAACTGGTCCAAAACTCTGCTGCCCGCATCATCTCACACACACACACCCTCCATAAACCACATCACACCGGTCCTCCAACAGCTCCGCTGGCTCCCCATCTCACACCGCATCCTGTTCCTCACATTCAAAGCCATCCACAACCTCGCTCCTCCATACCTGTTTAACCTTATTCAAATCAGCTCACCTGCCCGCTCCCTCTCTTCTCCTCAGCTCTGGAACTCTCTCGCCTCTCCCCCCTGACCTCCGCAACACCGATTCACTCACAGACTTCAAATCCAGACTCAAAACTCATCTGTTTAGACAAGCCAACTCACTTCACCCATAACTGCACTGTCTTTTAATGTCTGTTTTAATGCTTGTTGTTTTCAACTTATTTAATGCAATTTCATCATGTGTGATGTTAGGCGACCATGAGTGTCTAGAAAGGCGCCCAACAAATAAAATGTATTATTATTATTATTATTATTATTATTATTATTATTTTCATCATCTATAGAGAAAAACTGTAATATCAACTGATGTGTAAAATGAAGGGGCTGACTTCATATGTTTACACTCACAATAATCTCCAAGCAGTTAGTTATACGTATATTTAATAATAATTAAAAAAAAGCTAATATCAAAATGTGCCTTATAATAGGGAGCTCACTTCATATCTCCTCTTATAAGAGACATGTGCTTTTGTTCTGCAAGTTTGCCTCGCCTCCTAAAGGTCAGACAAGCGTGGGAGTGATTAATTTGCAGACATTATGCTTCCTTTATGAAGGGAATAAATCACAATGTGTGACATGTAATATGTGTAACAAGGACCCCTGTCTGATCTATATCTCAGTTTCCACTACAGATTATCATAATCAATTGACTCATGTCAATATTAACTGTGAGCTTTCTGCTGTCTCCTGTGATGTTTGAATTCTTGTGTGTTAATGTTTTTGTACCTGCAGCAGCGCCTGTGCGATGTCTGGATTCTCTGGACTGTCAAAGTGGAGCATCTGAGATCCCAGGCTATAGTAATAAGGTCCCATCTTATGCAGGTCAACCACGTTGGGGTCGGCAGTGAACACAGTCCTCCAGCCCTCTCTGTACACCTTGGGAAGCTCAACGGACAGCACCTTCCTCTTCTTCTCAAACAAACCCTTGCAGAGCCACAGGGGAAGCTCCATCTTTGTTCCCTATGAAGAGAAAGAATCCAAATGAATAGTTCAGGCCCCTGACATCTGGGGGCCAAACAGGGGAAAGTCTACGTGTTGCTTTCTTTTGTTTTATTAAAAAAAAGAAAAAAAAATTATATATAGAGAGAGAAAGAGAGAGAGATAATAAAAGAAGATAAAAATAATAATAAAAGAAAGTGTAAGGGTTGCTTTTTTTATTTAAAAAAAAAGAAAACAATTATATATGGAGAGAGACAGATAATAAAATAAATAATAGATAATAAAATAAATAATAAAAGAAAGTCTTAGCATTGCTTTTTCAAATTAAAGAAAAAATTGAAAAAGAAAGAAAATGCTGCAAGAAAGTGTAAAAATTGAGATCTCTAAAAAAATGCTTATAAAAAAAAGTTACCTTTAATTGCAATACACTATACTCGTGCAATATTTAGTTCAATCAAATGCCAAAAATAAGGTTAAAAAAAAAAAAGTAATGGTCAGAAAATTTCCAGATTAAGGCTTATATAGTCTCCTAAACAAAAAACTTTATGTAATGAAGCCTAAAAAGACTAGGCTAAAGACATACTTTTTTAGATCAGCCTTTGATATATAATAGTGTCACTCATTCACTGATCCTCATTTAATCATCTTTTTTTATGTGTACTATAATTTTATTTATCTTTTATTTGCTTTTACCTCTGTCCAACTGGTCAACTTTGGTTGTTGTAAAGTATTTTACCAATAAAATTTATGCTAAACTAGTTGCAATATCACCGAGTTAACATCACAGATACTAAAATAAATAAATTAAAAAAAAACAAAACAGTAACTTAAAAAAAATAAAATAAAAATAAAAAACATAAGTTACTTAAAAAGAATAATAAAAAATAAAAAACATAAGAAACTTCAAAAAAATACAAATAAAAATTGAAAAACATAACAGAAACTTACAGTAATGCCTATTTTACTTGTGCTGATCCTTACAACATGAATAATTCATCAGATACATATTTGTTTGTGATCTATGTTTTAACTTGGAGAAGAAAAAACAACCCAAAAGAAAAAAAAAGAAGAAGAAGAAAAAAAAGGCTGTTCTGTCACGGCTGCTTTTGGGGCTGAAATCCGGGAGACATTAAAAATTTATTCTCATCTGAAAAGTAATTTCTGAAGCAGTACAATCTAAGGCAGACGAACCTCCAGGATATCCTGCGTGTCGCTCGACTTCTCCAAGAAGCCAAGCCGTGGGAAAGCGCACTCTACCCGGACAGGCAGCCTCTCATGAGAGAGCAAAATGTCGTCGAGGGACAAGAAGTTTTCCTCCATTCCTACTCCAGGTGGTACTGGAAGATACGATTGTGTGTCCATTTTTTACTTACTGACAGCAAAAGAGACACATTTACCAAATGTTTATACACCCCTCGGTGTGGAGAGCTTTGTCGCGATGTTTACACTTCCGTTTCTTTTTTCTGCTTTGGCGCCAGAACACGTGAGCCAATCAGTGCGCAGCAGGGAGATCCAGACCTGAGTAAACGATTCAGATTGAATCGAACTGAGCAGTAATCTGGTCCGTCTGTTTTTATGAGACAACCAAAACCTGCATGATACTGGCTCTCGAGGACTGGAGTCTGACACCTGTGCCCTAAACAATCCAGCACCTCACAGCAGGGTGCAAGATACTGGCAGGCAAAGAATGCATGCGCCATAACCAAGTAGTGTACAGGAACATCTGTGCAGAATATGGACTACAGACCCCTAAGTCCCAGTAGGAAACAGTGATCATGGATAAGCAGCAGAGGAAAGCCGTAGTGATCGATTTATCCATCCCCAATAATGGAAATATCAGGAAAAAGGAGCATAAGAACTGGGGAAGTACCAAGGCCTCAAGGAAGAACTGGAGAAGGCCTAGAAAGTGAAAGCAACAGGACCCATAATGATCGGAGCATTGGGGGCCGTGTCCCCCACACTGGAGAAGTGGCTCCAACAGATACCTGGTGAAACATCAGACATTTCTATACCTCAAGCTCCCAGGACTCTGGTCGAGAACCCGAGCATGAGAGACGAACAGCCACCCGCCCTACCCTGGGGAGATAGGAGGGGTGGTTGAGAGAGGAGTTTAAATATATATATATATATATATATATATATATATATATATATATATATATGTCTTTCAAATATAGAAGATTACATTTAGATATAAAAAAGTTTATTAACGACAGCTAAAACCTTTTAGTTCCTGTCATATTTATTTATTTCTATTGTTTTAATACAAGATAATATTGTGCCCTTTGTCTCCTGTAAGAAAATATCTTGTGCAAAACTTAATGTGACCATTAGAGGTCAGAATATTACTATCAGAAACAAATTGTCACCTTGTATCCAGTAATAACATTGTTCATCAGTCACACATCTAAGAACTGTTATAGCAATAACAGTACCTCCTATAAGTCCTATAAACTAGGTCTGGGAAGTCAACCTTGACTTTCCTTGACTAAATTAGATTGAAAATAAATAGAAGCCAGTTTCGTACGCTGTAGTCATGTCCTTTTCAGTAACATTCTGTCACTCCTGACAGCATTCATTAGATAATAAATAAGAAATGACAGCAAGTCCTCAGTGTAATCTAATGATTCCTCCTCACTCATGGTATCTTAAGATCAGAAATCTTGGCAACAGGAATAACGCCTCGGTCACCTTTTGTATTTTGAAACGATGGCTTTTGATAAGATACAGCATTAACGTAGCATAACTGCTCCTCCCACAGATTGTACAAGAACACCAAAGTCATGAGACTTCTTGCTGAACTGAAAAAGCAAGCTACTTAAAGTAAAACAAGTCATGAAGTATAAAGAAGTCAAATGACATGAAGCTGCATTAAATGGTCATATTGTGTGAGCTGAATAGCAGGCAGCCCTCTGAGACTTTTCATTCCACAACCCAAACTGATGAACATCCATTTCCCAAAGAGATCAACCCCCTCTGATAGCTGCAGGCCAAAACACGCCGTGGTAGGAGCAGTTATTGTTTGGCTGCTGGCCAGCTGTTTTGCGCTGTGACCATGCTGACGTTAACACTGCCCTCTGTCTGAAACCTCCAGAGGTTATGGACTTATTGAGGAGCAGGACTGACCTCGGCACTAACAGGCTTTTAACACTAAACCTGAAGCAGAGCTCAAGAGGTACCATGACCATAAGTGCATCAGTTTTATATGGTTAATGCCACTTTCAGATGGCATTATTCACTGTGACATGATGACTGCATGAAGCAGCTGTTGAACAGGACTTCAGCTCCATGGATGCAACTTTGTGTTTTCATGCAATCAAAGGTGGTAAACACTGTTTAGCAAATCTGCCTCGATGCACAGCAAAGTAGTGCTCTTGGTGTATCAGATCTCTCAGTATGGACTTAAAACATTGACTGTAAGCTTAAATTACTCAGGAAACGCTTGAATTCTCCACATGAAAAAGCATTTTTTAACCATGATGTACAACACTTAAACGGCTACACATTTTCTATCTGTAGAGCTGCTTGTATCATGCCAAAGAAACAAGACTCTGTTGAATTGCTATATTTTCAAAAGACTTCAAATACAGGACAATTCTTCATTTGCATTAAATTTACATCCTCATAGTGACAAAGAAGCTGAAGGATTTTTTTTCTTTGTCATGTTTTTGTAACACTGCATTTATCCATGTTGTCTTTGTGGCGCATAAGCCAAGTGTTCATCAAGAGCAGGTCATTTTTAGGGGTTTTAACTCCAAAGGAAGCGTGAACTGGAAGAGGTCCTACTTCTAGTGGAGTGTCTTGGCAAAAGTGAGAAAATAAAACAAGAATGACAAAGAAATGCCAGTTTCTCTCTCTAGCTCGGAGGAAATGTAGATAAATGATAGTTTGACTAAAATGAACAAGCAGTGTGGGTGGCAGTCGTACATTCACATACTTCCAAGTGTATCTAGATGAATGACTAGTTGTACCAAGAAAGGAAAGAAAGATGAAGCATCTGTTGTTGGCAGAAAATAAAAGTCAGCGTGCTTTTAAATTGTGCAGCTTTTATCTGTAAACTTCCTGCCAGCATCCAAAATTTGGTCCAAAAATCCTCTTAAAGGACAAGTCTCTAGCTTTTCAAGCTGGTTTATTCAACAATCATTTCTATGCTCTTTTTTTTTTTGTAGTATACAGTACTTCACCGGCTGTCGCTGTTACACTCTTCCCATTGGCTTGCAGATTCATTGACACACGCCGACATCGGCTCGTTCTAAAGCCCGTTAAAGCTTTCTAACGTCTTTAATGTTAAAAACTAGTGAGTTATTAATACCCCTCCATTCTGTGCTCCTTCCGTTGCTCCCTCTCCAGGAGCTGTTTCAGGCCATCCTGGGAAATGCACTAAATGACTGAATGGAACGGGCTGGAAATGGATACCTCACATTCGGTTTGACAATAACAAAAAATTCACAATAAAAACATCCTTATCCTGCTGAAAATGTTGTATGTGTGTCACAAAAAGAGAGCTTAAAAGAAGTCTGTCATCTAGCACAATTTATTCCACCATTTGTTTACAGTAGCTTTGTAAATGCAGTTTGCTTGAATGTTGATTCATAGTAGTCTTCACACATCAGCTCTTGGCATTCTGAAGAGTGAGTAACACCTCACATGATTGGAATATTAAACAAATATTGTTAAATATGAGCAAATGAATAAATAAGTCCCGTTCAGTGGCTCCACAGTGGAACTACAGAGTCCTCTTGAGGGTCCGAGTGGCTCGCGTCTTCAGTCGCAGAAAAGCCAGACGTGTTCTAGCAGAAACACAATGTGGGGGAACCGACAGTAGCAGAGACCAAGAGGCGCCTTTTTGAATCACAAACACACACACACACACACAGTCATGGTGAGATTATGAGCCAACTGGCCTCTGGGCACAAATCACAATGCATCTTGATGGCTGTTTTGAGGCAGTCTGCCTCTAAATGTGTGTATTTAACTTCTTTCTAGTCAGTTTTTGCAGCTATTTCAGCTCATTTGCACATTTTGAAGGTTTGTATCTCTTTTTTCGTGGTCTGTAATCTTGTAGTAGTGATCATATGTAACAACTTTCAGTTGTTTTGTAGCTTATTATGGTCATTTTCACACTGCCTGTTTGTTTTAAATGTCTGTAGTGGCTTTTCAGATCATTTATGGTTTGATACAATCATCTGTGTTCAGACTGAGACCGTCTTTCCTTTAAATTTACTTTTCTTTTAAATTTCCTTAAATCTCCTTGTATTTTGTTTTCAGTTATTTTTGTCGAGCTTTTAAGGGTTAGGGGTTAGTGAGTCATTCTGAATGCTTTCTGAGTACATTTTTTTAAAGCAAATAAAAGTCCCAGTGCTTCAAGTCCGTTTTCTGTCTTGAGACTTTTCAGTCATTTTGAAGCTGTTTTTTTTTTTCCTTATTTGCAGTTGTTTTAAGTCGTTTTGTTGCTGCTTTAAATATAAGTTAGTTATGTTTTTACTTTCTTTAAAGCAGTTTTCTATTGTCTTGAGTCATTTTGAGTCTGTGTTAGTTTGTTTTTTTTGTTTCTTTGTTAGTCTGTAGTTGTTTGTTAGTTTGCTTTTTGTTATTCTGTATTTGTATGAGATTGTTTTCTGTGGTTAGCTTGTGGTTATTTTAAATATGCTTCCAGTTTTATGTACTTCTCTCTTTTTTTTTTTTTTTTTATCTCTAATGATGTTTGTTGGCATCTATTTGTCACAATACCTTCATTGTCATATGGGTGTGATTTAAAAGTGTGGTTTTGCACCAGGAGCCACCTGACTCTTTGGGTCCTTTGGTCCCATTCAGTAATCCTTCCATGCAAACAGTCATATGAACAGCGACACGCAGTCACACTCACTCTCACTCTCATTTGAGGCCTTCTTGAAGAAACAATTGATCATGATCACATGAGAAATCTGGCAGATCTGTTAAAGAAAAAAACTGAGAGGTTACATGTGAAATTTACAACATGTCATGTCGCTTCTCGGTAGCTGTAAACATCAGCAAAGTAAAGGGACGACTGCCAGTCGCACACGGGGGGAACATGTACATTTAGACTGTAAACATTTCTATACACAGACACACACAGCACTGTCCCAGTCAGCCCTCTACGATGACACACACACACGCACACACGCTCACAAGGCTTCAGCAAAAGCTATGTAGTTACCAGTCCAAGCACACACACACATAAACGCACCCTTACAGTATACATACACATACCAGGCAAAGCCTGACACTGGAGCATCCCACACACACACACACACACACACACACACACACATACACTACACAGTAAGAGCGTAAACTACATTGCTTCCTCCCCTCTCTTCCCTCTGCTCCTCTCCACCACATCCCAGTCCATTTTTAGATTCCCTCAAACCAAACCATTCAGGAAAAGCTGGCATCCCAATCTGACACACAAGCGACCCTCTCTTCCTGCCCGGGTACGCACGAACCCGCTCTAGAAAGCCTTGTGGGAACTTATTTGATTGGATTAACTGGAGTCATACAGGTGAGTAAGGGTGCAGAACTGAGTTGGGAACGATGAGAGAGGAGCACACTGGGAACCAGTCTGTCATGGGAGACCACCGCCAGGTTGGAGGAGTCCTGTTAAGTGAGATGGGAGGCCCACTGAATGAAGTCTGCTTTTCCAATCAAGTGTAAGCGCCTCCATTTCTTCCTCTCCTTTTCTTCTCCTTCTTCTTGTGGTTTTCCTTCCTGCCCCTGCTCAGTTTCCTCTCCACCCCCTCAGTTAAGGCCGTGGGAGGGCTGGACACGAGAAGCAGACAGGCCTGGATCCAGAGACGAGATGGGAGGCCTGCTAAGACCTGAGCACGTCAGGGGCGAGGGGGGGGAGGCGGGCAGCTGGCCATGTTTGAGTCAAAGTGGGGAGCAGATGAAGCCCTTTGAGGGATTCTGAAGAGGTGCGAGGGGGAGGGAGGGAGGGGGAGTCTGGGGTTGGAAGCGGTATCATCAGCAGATGTACAATGAAGAGCTCAGCAGAGGCCCCTTAACGTATGGTGCTTTTGACAGTCACACTCTTTTTGGTTCACAAAGAAAAAACTCTTAGGAAGATGGATTCCGTCAGGAGATTATGCGACGATCACTTTGATTGTTTCATCGGATTTGGTTGCGTCTGTGTCCAGATATCCATGGTAGGACCACAACTGACCTGGAGACAGGAAGGAGGGGAGAGACAGAGACAGACGGAGGGACAGAGATAAGAACCAAACAGATTTAGATCAGTGAAGCCTTATAGCTTTACTCATTTGTTAAGAGACACATTAATACAATAACGTTTATTTTACTCGTGTATTTTTATTACTCCATGTCTGTGTCATGACTCCATACTTGCCTTACTGTGTTTATGTCCTTTAGTTTCTTCACTGTACTTATTTACTCTGTTGAACTGGTTCTTTATGTTTGGGTCCGGGAGGCAGACGCCCTCTCTGACATTAAAGGGGTGCTATTCTGGTATTTGGAGTTTTCTGAGCTTTCTACAGTGTTACAGTGTTGAATACTCATCAGACATGTGGACGGCACCGTTTTTTATCACCTAAATGCATGTTTGAGTTTGAGTTCCAGCACTCTCTCTGTTCGGTTTCCATGGTGATGAAAAACGCATTGTTTTAGAGAGTTTTTTCTACTTGGAAATCCTTGTGACGTCCCGGGGGATAAGGTTCGGTGATTGGTTACCTTCTACTGGTTAACAAGGGCATGTACAAATACATCAGGCGGGTGGAAAACGTGGGATAAAGTTATTTCCAACGATGGCTGGTGAGTTTACCAAAGAGAGACATCCTGCTGCATTCCTTGCTGTGGGTTGCTGTTTTCCACTTCGTTTTCAGGGTCTGATTCAGGTTCCAACATGTAGGGCTGTATGCTATGTGTTGACATTGTATTTTGTTTTTTTATTGAGTTCATATCAGCCTAATCCTTCTGTTTATGAGACGTTACAATGACGGCGAAAGCAGGTGCGGTGCGCGCTCCCGATGTAGTGCAGTGGCGGGAGGCGGGGCTTAATGCAGAAGAGTCTCAATCCACTCGTTTTGCCCGCAGGCTGATCTGACAGCCTACGGAGAGGGTCGGTCTGAAGTAAATAAAGCCATTTGTGACAATAACTCAATCAATCCCAGCCCTTCTGGTCTCAGAAATAAAAATAAATTAGCCTGAAATGCTCATAATAGTTCCACTTTAAGATGAAGCGTCAGACCTTCCTTTTTGATAAATCTTATCATTATGGGTGGTCTAGGCATCTCTTAGTTATGCTGCCATGATGCGCTGAGCACTCCTTCTCGTCTCTCTGCTCCTTATCTTCCCAGCAGAATCACATGACAACACTGGCATCATGAACATATTTCTCCTCTCTCTGCAGGTCTTCCTGGATAAAAGTTGCAGTGCAGGTATCTCTCTCTTTCCTGGGAGTTTTAAGATCTGATCCCCCATGTTGCATGAGGCAACAGTGAAAAGGGAAAAAAAACTCCCAGGATTCAATGCACTCTGTTGTTTTTCCTTATCTGGGCTATTTCTCATGAATTAGCTTGAACAGATGTGTCGGCAAAGAGTCCTGAGTTGACGCTGTTGTGAAGTGGCGCCATGCTAATAAAGCTGAACTGTACTGAATGACGTTTGAGGCGATGTGATGATGGATGATGGACTGTAAGCAGTCTCTTCCTCTGAACATTTCACATCAACGTGAATTTATAGTAGTGCAGCGCATGAGCTCATACGCGCTTAAAATGTCATCAAATGGAGGGAAGGGGGAGATTATTGTCTGTAAACAACCCATTCCTCCTGAACAACAGCCACACCTCCCACATCTATTTGATTACTACCTCAAATGTTTTTATTGCACCTGCCAATCACACACATTATGTGTTTTAGCTTCAGAGTACAAAGAGTAAGAAAAGCTAACATCATTTCCATCCAGATGTTTGAGGCAAGATGAATGAAAAATACTTTATTAATCCCAAAAGGGAAATTTCAACATTACAACAAATTACCACTATAGATTTATGACTTGCAATTAGTTTTGCTTTTATAGTTCTTCCTGTCTGCAATGAACTATGTGGGCTTGATGATACGACACAAGCACGGCACCCGTATGCACTTAGCAGGAGCGCTGGATAGAACCTCGCTTGGAAATGTTTTCTTAGTCACCAAAAATAGACAAATATTTTGTGTTTTATTTGTAATTTATGGTAATTGCTTGGAATGAACAGGAAGCAGGAGATGATAACTTGCTGCATTGTGAAACTTAAGACCACAGTTGTGCTCATATGTATTCATCCCCTTTCATTAAAGAAAAGGTTAAATTTACAACAGTCACTCAAATAAATGGAGATTTGAATAAGGAAAAATAAGGAAAAATTTGCAAAAATATCATTTAGTAATATAAGACATTGTTTTTTCATTTAATTGAGTTGAAGAAAGAAAAAAAAACAAATTAGAGCACTTTTCTGTTGAACAGTGGGACAAAATACCTGTCATCAGGTGCAGAAGTCTGACTGAGAGGAACAGAAAACACCTGACTGGAGCGGAAACATTAAAGGATTGTTCAACCAAATATTAGTTTTTGCTTTTTAAAAAAAATCTTTCTATTAGAATAAAAAGATAATGTAATGATTTTCATAAAATCTTTATTTATTATTACTTTAGTCAATTCATCTTATTTTACAGGCAGCTGTTTTTTTTTTCCTTCTTTAATGAAAGGGTATGAATAAATATGAGCACAACTGTAAATATCAATCAGTTGTTTAAATCTCTGAAGATAAAGTTTCTTTGAATGATTTTTTTATGCATACATAATTTAGTTACACACCCAACATGTTTCAACTTCCTCATGAGCTGTTCCTCAGCCTTTAACACCCACCTCTTGCTTTAGCGCTACAATCGGTTCTTTTTTTGAACATTTATTTGGAAACAATGAGGCGGGATGTAACGTTGATGCATCAGCGGTCATTGCTCAGTGAAAATACACATTTCACTTTCAATAGTTAGTATTCAGAGTGTGTGCATGCTGTGTTCTCACCTTGAACAGTAATCAGAATGGGCCAGGTGGTCAGTCAGTCAGAGGGGTGTTCAGGGCAGGACCGATTGATCTCAAACCATGAGTCTATACAGCTGCAGAAGCACACACACACACACACACACATCAGTACAACTGCAGAATAACTGGACGAAAAGTGTTTGATGGACTTTATATAATTGATGGTAGCTGTATAAGAGATTTTATCAAGACCTGAGGGCTAAAAATGGTGGACAGTTATCACTTAACTAACATGGAGGCATGTTGGAAGGCTTCCATGTACTCCCACATCAGAAAAACATACACAACCTGCAACGTATAAATGAGACTCAGGGGAAACCTCATAGCAGCATTCACATTATTTTAAACTTCTCCGTGTTTTCTGGTAATACTATTCTTATAACACAATTTCCCTCTTAGTGTGTGTGTATATTTTCAGCAGTATTTTTACGTCGCAAATGTACATGTATGAAATGTACATATTGAAATAAACCAGAAAAAAAAGCTAATTTGGATCACAGCTACCAGTTTCTAAAGTATCTCTCATTAATATTGTGACTCACTGAAAGGAAACAAGTTTCTACTTGTTAAAAAAAAATTGCAATTTATGCAAATAAAAAAACCAAAACATTTATAACTCCTTAAATCTAGTCAGCTTTTTGTACATTTTTGTACATTATCAATAAAACCACAGTTCACACATTCAATAGACTAATAGTATTGCTTAACTAGGTAGGAACCAAAAAGTTAAATAAATAATCCCATTAGTGTAAAAATTATTCATTTGAGTGCAATATTCATATTATTACTTATGTTTCCCCCAAATTGATGGTTATTGACATCAGTTTAAACTTCTTTTTCAATTTCAGTCTGCAACAAATAATTACAGACTATAAAAACAAGCATCTTTTCTGCTTCATTCAATTCAAATCATTTAAATATTGTTGGAGAGTTTTTTTGTTTGTTTTTTTTTTTAAATAAAAATAGATTTAATTGATAAACAGCTTTTAAGACACTTAGGAGTCTTTCCAACATGAAAAATGAAAGAAAAACACATCAGCATGAAGACATGAAGGCCATGTTGGTGTATCTACAGAGGCTACAGCATGCAACCATGTGGGCTTTGAGTCTAGATCTGAAAATAAGGAGAGTTTAGGTGTTTCAGGTGTCTGATGGCCGAGCGCCAAAGCATGACGCTGAGGCAGGCAGAAGGGCACAGTGAGCTGGATGGGGGAGGAAGATCTGAAGGAGTGGGCTGCTGTGGGGATGTGAGGAAGGTCAGACGAATATGGATGGGCGAGGGTATAAGTGGCCTTCGAGATATATATATATTATGTTGAGTTTATGGTGGGGATCTTGAGGAAGGCTGAAGAGGATAGTTACGAAAAGGAACACAAGGTGATGAGGCTGTGGAGAAAGATAGAGGAAGTATGGAAAATTGGAGGGGGGGGGGGGGGGGGGGGGTAGATGTAAGTAGACCAGGTAGTTGATGGGGGGTGACAGGGTACTGCCAAAGATGAGATCCAGACTCTTTACCTGAGGGGAAGGGAGGCCAAGGAATCGTCAAATGCAGAGGAGACACCATCAGTCTAATAAGGAGACTTTTCTTTTAGTTACTGTTTAGATTAGTTTTTTGTTTGTTTGTTTTTATAGTTCATTCTGATTTTTGGTTTGCAAAAAGAAGGTTCTTAAGGTTATTTTTGAGGGCTACGAAAGTTATTTGTAAATTATACATTTTAAGAGTTTTGCTTTATTACTTTTTCATTTGATTGTTTACTTATTATTGGATTTTTTTCTTCTCATTTGTTTTGGTTTGTTAAATTTTTTTGTAATGCTACAGCATGTTGATGGCTAGTTTAAGCTTTTAAATCAGACAGACTTAAACATAAGCATTACGCTTCAGCATGTACCTTATAGTCACTATATAATGTTGTGTTTGTACTAAATACATTTGTTGTATATTATGTGATTTAATTATGTGACTAAATAAATAAATTTAAATAATAAAAAAAAAAAAAGGTAAGTATCTTTTTAACATGGAATCTGTAAAAGTTTTTTCTGTTTAATGGTGTGTTTATGTTTGGGCTTAGAGATCCCACATGGTTTTGTCACCGTTGTGTGGATGTGTGGACCCAAATGCAAGACAGAAGGCCGGAATGCAGAATAATTCTGTTTTCATGTCCAAAAACAAACTGAAGGCAAAACTACTGAGAAGCAAACAAAAGGAACTTGCCAACAGAACCGAAACCAAGAGCTGTAAATACTGGGGAACAGAACGAGACACATGTGACATGGATGAACTAATTGAGTCCAGGTGTACTGAATGAACAGGAAGGCAAAACAGGAAACAACAAAAAGGAACTAAACGGGAAAAACTACAAAATAAGATCAGGAAACCAAAACCGAGAGAACACATGAAACATCACATCATGACAGGTTTATGCTGGACGGACACTGCGATTTTAGAAATCTGACTGTCGGGGGAATGCTCCCACTGCACGACCGGGTTTGTCCCTCGTACTCTATTTGACCCTACGACATGTGTACTCATACTGTACGACTGCTGTCAGCCACAATTATTGACAACCAGGACTACTTGTCGACGTCAGTCGGTGTGTGCCGACTTGACGTGCTCGAGTGTGAACAACGAAAAACAAAGGTTCCTAGTTCCTATGACAACCACAGCATGCCTGACAACAAGATGGCGAGCAGGCAGCAAGTTGTTGCAGTTGTGTGCGCTGAAACGAAAAAACAAAAGAAAACCTCGTGTTCTCTCCATAGCTCTACTAATCTGTCTTCTAGCAGCTGTGTCCACCGCACACGTCTGAAGTTGGGTTGCCCACCATTGTTTAAAGCTCCACCGGCGTCTTCTGCGCAGGTGCGAAAGTAGAATCGTGACGTAACACCACTCACACTGTACGAGCGACGGCGAAAATTTCTGACATGCCAGAAGTTTGATCGGGAGGTCACAGCATTGTCGTTAGAACGTAGCAGCAATTAATCCTTCCTCGTGAGTGTTCTCACACTGTACGGCTCACGACCTCCCGACCGGACATCCCGACGCTACGATGTTTCCACGATGACGCAGCGTGGCCAGCGACAGCAAAATCGTGGTGAAATCGCCTCGAAATCGCACAGTGTCCGCCCGGCATTAGGTCAGAGGTGTCCAAAGAGGGCCGGCGTCCTACAGGCTTTCCATGCATCCCTGCTCCAACACACCTGGCTTACACTGTATGGATCCAGCAGCGTATGAAGTTCTACACAAGATATGATTCATATGAGTCAGGTGTGTTGGAGCAGGGATGCATGGAAAACCTGCAGGATCCTTGAGGACTGCGCCGGACACCCCTGGTTTAGGCAGATGTAATAAAATGTTAAAACTACTTTAGAATATAAAGAAATAAAAGGCTAAATTTCAAATTTAAGTGGTTATTCTGTTTGATTCTTAAAGGAAATTAATTATCAGGATGCCCTGCAGTAAAATCAAATAGACACTGAGGCTCGATTTAAACGTTTCCAATTGTGGAGCAGGCAATTCTACTCTGAGATTTTTCATTATTGACCAGACTCTGTGAAGTTAGAACATTAAAATTAAACTTCAATCCTTTTCATTTTATAACGTTTATCACTCCAGCTGTTCACTTACAGCCTGTTTTTTTTGTTTTTTTGTTTTTTTTTTGTAAATAAAAGCTGGATTTCAGATGATTTTTACAGTTTTAAGTTAAATATGAGGACAGAAATACAGTCTAGTGAACATCCGCTCTGTGATGTCCCTAAACAGTCGGCTACTTCTCCCAGCTGATATCCCAGCCTTACTTCAAACGTCTCACTCTGTTTGTTTTCACAGAATCCACTGAGAGGGGAAAAAAAGCACCTTGTTTGTTACAGGGAGGACTAAGGCTGAATGGTGATGCCAACTCAGCTGTAAGAGTTTTGAGAAGCGCTAGCAGCTATCAGTCGTCGCCACCCTGAACTCATTTGTTTACGCTGATTATCAGCTTACAAATGCTGCAAGGAGCAGCCTTTATTACACAGTTTAACATAACAAATAACCCACTTCCATCCATCTTTTAGTTTTTATTGGAGAAAAATTGCAAAATGATATAACAGGAAGTGACTCAAATCTGTGTGTGTGTGTGTGTGTGTGTGTGTGTGTGTGTGTGTGTGTGTGTGTGTGTGTGTGTGTGTGTGTGTGTGTGTGTGTGTGTGTGTGTGCATTTGTGTCCGTCACCTTTTGTGGTAGATGCAGAGGCACGGCAGTCTGGCTATGGTGTCCCCTTGCTGCAGTTCCTCTAGACAGATCACACACTCACCGGCATCCCTCGCCAACACATCATCTAAAGTGGCAGGCACACACACACACACACACACACACACGTAGTGAAAGATGAATCAGTATGCACCCAAAACATCGACAGTTTCAGACAGCATATCAAACACAGCAGAGAGCAGCAGGGAGAGCGGCTTGCTGCACTGAACAGCAGATACAGTTGATACTTTCTGCTCGTAGCAGTGAAAATGCACAAGAAAGAGCCTTGAGCCAGTTTCTGCTTCTATCACATGAAAGCTTGTGTTTCTCTTTCTTCTCAGAAAATACAGTCGTTGGAATGGATCATATACATATAATACGCCACACTTTTCCCCACATTTGATGGTAAAAACTAAAAGAACTTTATGTTAGATGTTGGATTTGGTCTTCTTTATGTCCTTGTTTACACATTTGTACACAATGGCATTGTGATGCTTGATGGCAAAACTCGCACAGAGTGGCTTTAAAGGTCCAAGACAATGTTGAAAACAACTAAAAACACACCTTTAGCTACTTTCCAAAGTATTGTTACAGTTCGTGTTAAATAGAATTTGGTTCTAAATGGTGGATGTAAGTGAACTATAATTATTTTAAGCGTGGTTAAACTGCACCACCAGAGTATACTTCATGATGAGAAGCAGCAGTTATGAAACATGATGAACAACTCAGTGGCATCAGCTGTCAAACTCTGCTGGCGTCACAGATTCATTAGTGTGGTGGTGGTAGTTAGCCGTACTGGGTCCACCATGTAGGATGTCGAGCTGATGTGCTCTAGTCCAGTCCTCAAGATCTATACTTTGGGTCACTAACTTAGAACTTTGAGGGTCACCATTCTGCAAGTTTTAGTGTTTCCCCACAGCAACGTACCTGACCCTTATTGGAGAACCTTTTTATTTGGACCATGCATGTCATACCAGGGAAACATTAAACCTGCAGGATGGTGGCCCTCGAGGACTGGAGTTGGAGACTCCTGATCTATACTATCCTTAAACTTTTATATGCATCCCTTCTCCAACACACCTGAATCAAATAAATGTCTCACTACCAGGCCTCTGCAGAGCAGAATGACATGCAGAAGAGTGGTGTGTTTGAAGAGGGATGCACCTGAAACTTACGGGCTAGTAGATCTCAAGGACTGGATTTGGATGTAGACATATCTAGTAGTAAAATGGTAAACTGCAACTCCCCATCTTATCTATACCAAAAAAGGTGGAAAAGGCCCAGTTTTTATAATAATATTGTTGTCCAACATGGCAGAACACAGATCAGAACCCAAAAACGTTTGAGACATAAACTGCTCTTAAAATGTTTCCGCCTCTAACTTTTATGGCAGTGTTTCTCAGTCCTGGTCTTCAAGCACCACTGTTCTGCATGTTTAAGCGGTAACTCACTTTTACACACCTGAAGAAGTGAGTGTCTCATTAGCGGGCTTGCAAAGAACTTGATAAGGAGGTTTATTAATGTGTGAATCAGGTGTGTTGGAGTAGGGAAACATCTAAGACATGCAGGACAGTGGTACTAGAGGACCAGGATGGAGAAGCACTGATTTATGTGATTCTGGATAAAAATTCTAGTTACATGACTGCAATGTTGGATAAGGTTGTTGCACCATGAATTTCCCTGAAAATGTAGCATTTTTGCGATATTTGTCCCTTCATGAACACCATAGTAAATTTGAAAAAAATATTAGCACACATCCTGTTTTCTTAACTTTGCTTTAACTACTCTAAAGATAAGTAGCACTAACAGCAGTTTGGACCATAATACCACCATTATTTCTGAACTAAAACAAGCTCATCTCTATGCAATTTTCATTAAATGCTTAAATAATAACCATTTCAGTCTGGTTTGTAAGAGGTTTTAACAAAAATTGCAACTGTTTTTTTGTTGATTTTATGCCATTGTGAAGCCTCACTGTAAAGGAAATGGCACAGGAAGGAGCATCTGACCTTTAATTTTTAATTTGTAGCAAAAGCTTTGCTAAAAGATAACTAATATTCACAATCCAAAGGAGAGTAACCTGAATTCTTGTGGCACACCATGTACTTGTTTTGTATTGTGCTAATTTACACATTTTTGCAAACAACATGTTTCTGAAAAGAAAATCACTTTCACAACCCCAAAGGTTTATCATGCTCAGTATTAACTACATATACACATTATGCACATGGGCAAAGTTTTCTATTTAATCTCTGGATTCATTTAGTGTGTAATTCTGTGTTTTCGGAGAGCTTGTTAATGCATACCTAAATGCAGTTAACAAAAAAGCAGCACTGGAAAGAAGACAATGCTACAATGTAGTGTCTCTCCTTTTAATTTGTCTTTCTGAGAATGTACATTATCACGATTTCCTACATCACATCCAAGTTTGTGATTGGATATTGTCATCGAAACCGCCATTGGAACTTAGAGGTGAACTCTGAACTCTGCATTGCCCCCTAGAGGATGTCTTGCCTAATAACCACACCAATGTAAGGTCAGTGAAATCAGTGAAATTTGACAACGTTTGACATAGACGTACCTCCTTATGAATGGAAAAGGAGCATAAATAGGCCCTCAATTAAGCACTAAAGATTCTGTGTGTAACAGAGAACAGTTGTCAGTGGATGAATAAAATACTACATTGTCTCATCCACAATTCAGTCCAGCGACTCTATCCGTCAACACCCCTCAACACGGCTTTTAACACAGTTTACAAGCGAGAAACCTGAAAGTGTAGACTTTAACAGTAGCCGGTTCTCCTAAAATGGCTGAGAAAGCCGCAGTGACATCACGTCTTTACCGTCCAATCCTGGCAATCCTGGCAGGTTGAATATGCCACAGTGAAAGTTTTGGTTTCATGTTTTAGTGAATATCCTTGTTTTATTGTCCATAAATGATTAAGCATTCCACACTTTTCCTCATGTTTATGTAAATCATGTGATTTTAACCACACACAAACACATACCAAACACATTTTAAGAAAACACAGGTCACAGGTCAACTTGATAATATTCAAACTCTACTACAGATAAAGATTATTAGTTAATGTTTACGTCAAACATGAGAATGTTTGAGAATGTGTTTGGCTGCTGGCGTCAGACAGGCAGGACTGAATGTTTCTGGCACTGCTGATCTCATGAGATCTTTACAACAACAGTGTCTGGGGTTTAGTCAGAGCGGCGTGAATGGCCAGGCTGGTTTGAGCTGACAGAAAGATGACAGCAGCTTCCACTCTGAAGCTGGTCGGATGATTCTCCATTTGTGCTGACACTGCAGACTGTAGGTCAGAATCAACAGCAGCATGAATTTATTAAACTGCTGGTGTGAGGATTTTTTTTCTGAACACACTTTTCGCCCCTTCATATGAACACACATGGCTGTACGCACAGCTTGTCTTAGCGTTGGTGATCATTTGGTTGGTGTTCATGTCCACAGTTTGCAATATTCTCATGGTTATTTTCAGCATGTCACTATGTTCCAGTAAAATGACTCCATTTTTCTTTCTGTGGCCTCCACAATCATCCGATCTAAATCCAGGAGAAAACCTTTGGGATGTAGTGAAACAGAAGACTCGCAGCATGAAAGTCCAGCTGAAAAAGCTGCAGAAATAATGTGATCCAATCATGTAGAGCAGAGTCTCAAAGGACGCTTTCCAACATCTCATTAGGAACTGAGACAGCATGAGAGCAAAAGATGCCCTGACCCCGTATTAGTATACTGATCCTAATAAAGTGCTTAGCGAGTCTGTATGTTTTAGTGATTAAAATGTTACATGAAAATTTCAAATTGCTTTAAAGAGACATGCAACATAAAAATGCTGCTCCTCAATCCTCTTTACCTCCCGCCGGCCCAAGCCCAGACAAATCCCAAGGGCTCTTTGGAGTATAGATCAATACATCATCCAATTTAAGGACAGAATGATAGATTATACAATCATATACAAAGCATAGTGTGCGCATCCTAATGAAATAAACTATATACGATACTATAATACATAGAGTAAAAGAAAACAAAAGATTAGAACTTAGGACCACCAAATACCAGTAACATACATTATTATTATTCCTGAAAGATATTTGACATTTGCAATCTATAGAGCAGAACTTTAGTCCATTTATTTTTTCTGCACTTCATATGACGCAACCTTTAAGTTTATCTCTTAAATTTTTAAGTTATATTCACCAAATTAATCTAGAATTAAAATGCAGGGGAAAAATAGGAATTACTTTGGTTAACAGAACCTTTTTCAGGGTTTAACAGATAGATAAGTGACTAAAGATTTTATTCCTTTTTTATGTGTACTATTTTTATATTTGTTAAAGGGGCTATATCATGCTATTTTTAGTTTTCTGACCTTTCTACAGTGTTATAATGTTGAATACTCATCAGATGTATGAACGACACTGTTTTTTAATACCGAAACACGTTTTAGTTTTCCAGCACTGTCTACGTTCGGAAACAATTGGTTTTAGAGTTTTTTTTTTTACTTTGAAATTTTATTGATGTCCCGGGGGAGGGACTCAGTGATTGGTCATCTTTTCTAGGTTGTGCACGTTGACGAGAAGAAAGCCACACCCACCTTTCATTGCTCAGTAAAATAGGGCGGAGCTTTCTCTGTTCGCTTGTTTCTGGCAGAGGCTGATCTGAGAGGATCAATGCAAAATGAATGAAGGGGTTTGTGGAAAAACACTTGATTATTTCTTGTCCTTCTGGACTTGCATATTAAAATAAATTAGACTGAAATGCGCATAATAGAGCCACTTTAAGCTGTTCAAACTTAAGTCAAGCCAAGTTTATTTGTATCGCAGCTTTCATATACAAGACAATTCAGTGCTTTACATGAAGCATTAAAAGAATTACAGATGGTGTAAAAAGCTTAAAAGTCAACGCAAATGACAAAGTCACAATAAAATATTTTAATATTAATTAAATATTTTATTTATTTATTATATCAAAATTATTAAGAGCAAGATCAATTAAAAGTTGCTGCGCAGATGTCATGCAAAGCCACGTGAGAGAAGGAACGTTTTTAACCTGGATTTGAAAGTTGGTGAGAGTTTAATTTCCACTGGCAGCTTGTTCTTCTTGTTTGCAGCATAACAGCTAAATGCTGCTTCTCCAAGTTTAGTTTGGACTTTGGTCTGGACTAGTTGACCTGAGTCTTTGGATCTAAGAGCTCGGCTTGGTTTATATTCTCTGAACATATCAAAGATGTATTCTGGTCCTAAACCATTCTGGGATTTGTAAACAATCAGATGGATTTTAAACAACTGTAGGTAGTTGTTGAGATATACAGACCTGTACATCACAAATTTCATAGATAAGTCTGATTCATCCATCCATCCATCCATCCATATTCCATTGACTAGGGTTGAGTTGGGGAGACAACAGGACCAGCAGAGATGTCCAGATATTCTTGTCCTTAGCAAGGCATTTCAAGGCCAGAGGGGATATATTCCACCCAGAATACATTAGGGCTGCCTTGGGTTCTTCTCCGATCCTAATCAGATGTCCAAACCACCTAAGCTAACTCATTTTGATGCACCGGTGCAACAGCTCTATATCTAGTACCCCCTGCATGCACAAGCTCCTCACTCGATTTCTCGGCCTGGCCTTCACCTTTCAAAGGAAACTTATTACTTGTATATGTGATCTTGCTGCCCCTAGACCAAACCTATAGAACATAAACTCATAGGTGATGGCTGGAACACAGATTGATCAATAAGTGAAAAGAAAGAAAATCTACCATCTTATCTTCCTTTTCACCATAACAGACTGTTCATGAAACGCTTAAACTTCACTGCTTGATACAAATTTGTTGCTTCCCTCTTGGCTGCAGATGGCTTCAGGGTGGGCAGAAGACCAAGTCTTTGCAGGCCAACAAAACAACATCATTTGCACAAGGGAGCAACGCAACCCTCATGTTCCCTAACCAGACAACCTCCTCTCTCTGCCTATTCCTCAAGATTCTGCATATAAACACCACAAACAATAACAGTGGCATGGAGCAGCCATGAACAAGCTGATTGTTGATCCAATAATTGTTGATCCCCCCCTTGCTTTGATTATATAGAGACCTAATGGTCTGCAACATTTACTCTGGTTCCCAGTACTTCCGCAACACCCTTTAATAAATGAATAAACAAAATCATTTCTTTGACAGAGACATACACACCAATCCATTGCCCTTAAAGGGAAACATGTTTGATGCCAGGCTTTAGCAAAGCTGCTTACTTCCTCCTGCTGTCCCTGAACAGGCAGTTGTTAAAACAAGCACTAAAAATCCTACAGAATCCCTAAAGGGTTATTCTGGTTGTAAGCCCCCTCAATGTCCGACAACCAAACACAGACTGGCTGGTCAGTCTTTCATGACCTCCTCAGCAGCTCTGCAAAAGTAAACATCTGGTTTATACAACAGCTACAAGTGAATCAGAGATCTAACAATGGCTGCATTTCCATAACAGTTTTTGCAACAAAAAAGCAATATTTGTGAGTTTCCACAAACAACAGTTGCGATTTGCAGCTGTTTCCACTCAGTCCTCGTCAGCCGCACAAGATTTTACGAGAATTGCGGCTTATGCAAAGTAGCATTATTTTGGTGTTTTCTACTTGCTCCTGAGAATTTGCCACAGCTTTTCGAAGCATTATATTTGTAATTCATTGTAATACTCTGAAATCCACTGTTGTTTGTTCCGTGCCGGGCCATCTTTACTAGGAAATGAACTGATCACATGACCCCTTACATAACGTCCAGGGACACGTAAATGTGAAAAAAGTGTTTTTTTATTACACTTTTGCTCTATGATTCTATATTAAAACATCTGAAAAACCACCTCATGGAAGTGTACAAACATTTTAGCAATATTTGGTTTTTTTTTCTAAATGTGCTTCCATTAACATTTGTTTAAAATTGCAATATTTAGTTTTTGCGCAATTTTAGGGGTAATGGAAACTCAACTAATGAGTCAAAAATTTCTTTCCAATATCCTGCACTGAACTCTTACAAGGAGGCTGGATTGTGCAACACCACTTTGGAAAGAGGACACTCTGATGTCCCATCTTTTAAAAACAGGGAACACTATCCTGCCACACCACCCTACACACATCATTGGGGACCTCCATGGGACATATGAGGCATGCATGCATCAAAGTGAGTAAAAATGAGTAAGTTAGAATTTAACTCGTAAAGTTATCACTGGTGATAAATCACACAAAAGCACTCAGAGCATCCTTTCCCCTTTCCTTGGCAGAAGGAAAAACAAATATAATCATATGCTTGTAAAAACTTTATGCAGTCTTACAGCTGTTGTGTATCATCGCCATTCATTTTAAATCCTTCCAAGTTAATCAGACCAATGCTCAAGCAGGAGTCCTTGACATCACATTTTAATGCAGCTAATGCTTTTTCAGTGAACTTTTGTGAGAGTAAGCAAGCTATGCGGACAGCAGGGTGAAAAACTGTCCAACAATATGGATCGTATTACAATCAATTAACTAGAAAAGTCAGATAATAATAAAACCACTATATATATATATATATATATATATATATATATATATATATATATATATATATATATATATATATATATATATATATATATATATATATATTTATATATATATATATATATATATATATATATATATACATACATACATACACAGGAAAAGAATAGTAGCATAGGATTGAACATTCTCATCATATCATAAATTAATGAACAGGTTTCTTCCTGTGAGAACAAGGACCAATTCTGAGTTACAAATTACTTTTATAAACCTTGGAAATATCCTTTTTACAAAAAAAAAAAAAAAAAAAAAGTTTTATCATGAAATGACAAACAGTCTGAGAATCTGCTCAGACTAAAACAAAATGGCCTTATACACTACCGGTCAAAAGTTTGGACGCACCTTCCCATTAAATCCAATGGAAATTGTGTCCAAGAGTAAGAGTAGTAATCCCACACATATTAACTAAAATAAAATAAAGATAAAAAAATAAAAACAAATACAAAAAGCAACTTTCTTTTGCAACTGCAGCTGTTTAAACTCATCCAGCCACGAGCATCTGGGATTAGCTGGATGAAGCAGGACCGCTAAACCCAGTTTCTAATCTACAGTGAGTCAATTAAGAACCAGGCTGGTCACAGCTAGTCACCAATTATCTGCTCACTTTTCTTTCACATATCATCTTCAACACTAAGCTGATGACCCTGCTTGTTTTCAGGCATGTACTCTGGCTTTGCTTTCTTAACATAAATTACTTACTCTTCTTTTTGTTTTCGGCTTTAAACATAAATTAAATCTTAGGTTTCTTTAAAATGGTTTAATTTTTAAATTGTTTCGTAAATGAATTGTGACCTCAGTTTCAAAGAGGCAACTGCAGGTGAAAAAAAAATGGTAAAGAAGTCTAAAAAATAGTTTAAGAGCTCCGACCTGTATTAATTTATATTTTGATTTCATCACCTGGGACCAAAACACAATATCAGGATATTTCCCTTCCTTCAATATCTACCATCAAGGCCATATATTGCAACAAATTTGTATGTTTTCTCAAGGTAGCAAGAACTAAATTAAATCTGCTTTGGTATCGTATAATAGTTAAAATTCATCAGAAACTTTATTGTCAACAAAGCTGTTTCCATGTCTTCAGCCTAGCATGGAGCTGGGTGTTGCCTCTAGTTTCCTGAATTAGTTTGATTTAATTCACAACAGCGTGATTTCATTTCATTTCATTTAAATTGGATTAAATATCAATTCATGTACAGATATTGATGTAAGAATGTCAATCATATATAAAGACATTCTCACTAAAGTGTTTTTAAAAAGTGTGAGTGGTCGTCTGCCCTCTGTGTTGGACCTTGACTGGCAACCTGTCCAGGGTGTGTTCCACATCTTGCCCCAATGATTGGTGGGATAGTCTGCAGCTTTCCCACAACCCTTAACTGGACTGAGTGGTATAGAGAATTAATTAATCCATAGGAAATTAATGAAGCCCCCCCCCCAGTGGGTTGAGCCCATAAGGCATATGCTAAAATTTCACTACGCATCGGTAGGTCACGTGAGAGCAGGGTCCATTTTTGTGATCCCTCAGCACTTCAGCCAGCTCAGGTTGGGCAACTCCGGTCCTGCAAGTGTTTGGAGTTTCCCTGCTGCAACACACCTGACTCAAATTAATGGGTAATTATCAGACTTGAGCAGAAGTTGACATCAAGCTCCGCACAAGTCTGTTTCTAATAACAAGAAAGTTGAAATTGTGACCAAAAAGCAGAGATCTGCTCCAGTACCTTTTGATATTTATCTTACATGATACAGTAAAGAACCTTATGAGAAACCCTGAATAAATCGTACGAAACTACAGATCCCATTTCATAAAAAAATTACTCTTCCTCCAGCTATTCTTCACATTTCATATCTGGCCGCAAACAAAGCCAGAAAAAACTCAGCGATTAAAATGACAGCATGTTGCCTCTTTGACAGGGAGTGCAAAGTGTATTGAATTTAAGTCCAATATCTCACCTGAGCTTTGATAATCAAGTTAAGAGGGTTGTTCAATCACGCTTCGTTTACCTGTGAAATGCTTTTAAAAATGAGGTCATCTGGATGAAGTCGCTGCCCTAACTCCTCAGTCCTGCTGCGGCCAGATTTCACCGCATTGATCGCAGCTTTGGCTTTCAGGAGTGTGAAAGACCCAACTCAATAAAAAATGTTTTTTAAAAAGTCAAATTTTCTGATTCTGATTTCTTAATTTGTCCCTTTGACAAAATGTAATAAATAGTAAAATTATTTTACTATTTATTACCATGAAGTGTGTCAAAAATCTAATACTGTAATCTTCTGCTTTCTGGTGTCCATCAAGGGGCAGAAGGCAAAAATCATCTCCCACAGGGCTCTGAGCAAAGTTTTTACCATTAAGTGATGCCAAATGTCTTTGAAACTGCATATATATTATACATGTCAGGCTGGGCTCTTAAAACATCCATGCACAGGCATATTTTATGTGATGCTTCTCACTCCAAATTTTCTTTACCAGCATAAGCTCCCATTCAGTGAATGATTAATGCCTTTCTGATCAACCAACTAGATCGCATCAATCAGAGCAGCGTGGACTTTTTTGGTGGCAGTCCACAAACATGCATTTGCATACAGATGGAGACTTCTGTCTGTTTTCAGGACGCTTGTGGATGCGTACTCATTGAAAACAGTGAGGGCAGTGTTGTTTTGTACACCACATGTGACCAGCAAAAGGAACACAGAAGAAGAAGCTGTGATGTATTTAATGGCAATACACAGCACCAGAATTTAAGACGCTGCCTCTTTTATATTTTTTTTAAATGCACATCATAGTGATTTTTACTACCATCGCCATGTTTGCTCATCTGAAGCTGTTTGCACTGCCCTCTAGTGGATGTCTTGCCAAACAACCTTGCGAACATAAAGGACGCAGGAACGTACGAGGGTGACAACTAAAAAACTTTAAATGGACATACCTATTAATGTATGTAAAGGGAGTTTAAATGAGGCTTTATCTAATCTTTATTTTGCACAGTGTAGATCCATATTAAATGTAATAATATTGTGGGTGGCAGAGGCTCAGGTGCTAGAGCAGGTTGTCCAATAACCAGAAGGCTGGTAGTTTGAAATCCACTGCTCCAGTCATCTGTTGTTTTGTCTTTGGGTAAGACACTTCACCCAACCTGTTGCCAGCTTGGGCATCTTGTGTATAAATGTGTATGATTCTTTCTGTGGTGGTCGGAGTAGCCGTTGAGGTTCATTGGCTGCCATGCTTCTTTCAGTCTGGCTCAGGGCACTTGCCAGAGGTGTATAATCCAGGTGCCATAAAGTAAAAGTCATGTCCAGCAGCTGTTCTAACCAGTCACTAAACCAGTTGAATTTGATTAGCTCATCTCCACTGCAAGGCAGATGAGCCTGTTAGTAAAACACCTGATCTAAATGCACAGGTAAATAAAAAAACATGGCAGGACTCTTACTTTTTACACCTCCACTGGCTGCACATGAAGCTTACCATCACTGAGTATGAATGAGGGAAGGTTGAATAATGGATCCAATACAAGCACATTGAGTCCCTTCAGCAACAAAGCGCAGAATAAATCTAAATCCTGACTATTATTATTAATGTTTGCATTTCCATGACAGCAGCAACACTAAAAGAAACTGGGTAATCACCTGTATAAGAAGAAAAGTGATTTAGACATAAAATAGTACAGTAAATGAAAATGGAGATAAGTTTGATATCTAAAAAAAATGAACTAATCTATTTCCTGATCTGTGAACTATGTACAGCATTAAACTGTGATCAGAATAAGGTGAAATGGGATCCGAGTGCTGCTTCCAGGGTCCCTAAATCATTAGTTCTCTCCTCACCTGCCCGCCTCCCTCCTGACTTTCAGCTGTCTCTCCTGCTGGCTGTCTTGCCAGCAGACGTTTGGCATCCAGCACCTTCACATCAATAATGACTTAGAGGAGTCGCTCTTTCCTTTTCTGAATCACAGCACTAAATTCCTGTTTTCTTGTCTGTCTTCCTTTGTCCTCCTTCGACCTAAGATGCTGGAAGTGGACTGCTTTGCCTGCACCAACTTTTTTTTTTTTTTACCTCCCTCTCTGCTTTCTGTGTCTCTGAACCAACCTTGTGACTTTCATGTATTTGCCCCCTCCTTGCTCTCAGCGCAATGGGTTATATTTAGCAGGAGGCATTAAAATATCATCATTGAAAGCCAAAGCCCAGAAAAGATCCTGTGGTCAGCTCACGTGGACTCTGTGTGCTGCCTTTAACCCTCACCTGCTGCGGCAAACCACATGCTGCCACACAACACTGACAGGCAAAAAAAATACAAATAACAACATTGATTTTTATATTTATTTGATGACTACACTGTGAATTCACATTGAAGTAAATCAAATCCATTTTATTTTGACCAGGCGTTGACGCTTCCATGGCTGCACAGCCGCCTCTTCTTGACTTTGGAGATCCAAACTTTCACCTTTTAAAAATGTCTCGATAAACCTTTATCGGTAATATAACCAATGTACTGTAGTTCAGATAGCTGCAGAGGTGACCTTTCTTCCATTATACTTCTATTAAAGATGCAGTTACTGGAAACAATTGCTGCAGCCGCTGTAAGACACTTTGATCCGTTGGAAGTTTGGGTTTGCCTGAATTGCCGCAGGTGGAACTACAGTATTAAGCAGGCATAGCCTTTGATCACTCCTTTGCCTTTTTCCTTATCCTGACACTGGTGTAACACCACTGAGCATAGTTCAAAAGCAGCTGCCTTTTATCCATTTTAGAGCTTGATTAATTAGAGATACTTTAAAGCATTCAAATTCTACAGAGGTATGCAACTAATTCTCCTTTTTTGTGGTTGTTCAGATAATGATGTAGTCTGCATGGGCTTCATGAGATGAGTTACAAAATATATTGTAAGCAAAATCAGCCATCAGTGTTGTAGTTAAGGATTCCTGCTATGTTTCTACGGAGCACCTTTTGTAGACTTATGAAGGCCAAGTCAGACAGACTGAACGTTCCACGTAGAACATTGAAAGGTCCAATCCTGACTGCTTGCTGGACTGCTTGCTGTTGCTAGAGTTGTGCAACGAATGTTCTTATACTGTGAGTCAGAAACAGGGTATATTTTTAGTTGCTTTTCTACATCATACTTGTGTCATTTTAACTGTGGTCTTTGATCTTACTGGGGTAGTAATTATTTTGCAAATAAGACATATAAAGTACATTTAAAGTGCATCAATTATTGAAATTAAGAGTCTAGCGCACCTTGCCGTGCATCAAACATGAGCGTGCACTTTGCAATGGAGGCAGCAGTTCACAGCAGGAATTGATTTAGTTAGTATTTGAAATTTTGCACCACTTAGACAACCCGCTGTTGCATCCATCGTTATCTAACTGGTATGTCACCAACCAAGTAAGAGTATGGGATGGTTGTGGAAATGCAACAGAGATCACAGTTTACCCAAACAAACCACACTAAATGGTCCGATTCCAAGCAAAACCGCTTGGCAAAAAAATGTTTAAAAAAAATTATTTTCAAGCGTTAGATTTAATGGTTACATTGGTAAGCAACAATATGTGCATGTGTGGCACTTTAACTGCTACGTCAAAGCGGAGCATCTAGCAGGCAGATTGCTGTTTAAATGGTATGCAGTTCACTGTTCATGTGCCATGTCTTGACACGGTAATGATGTGGATCCACTCTGACATTTACACAGGCACTGACGCAGAAGTCCTGGTTTGACTGGATGTAGATCTGAAGCAAAACCTTTTATTTAACTGGTCATTGAACAGTTTATGACACATTTATTCAGTCTAGGGCTCTTCATATCAATGCAGTCGCATCTTTCATTTTTAAAAGAGGCTAGTTTTAGCTCGTTCTTACACCTCTTGCTCTTACACATCGAATGCGTCACCATGCTCTGACTACATTTGTACATCTACTGTGTTTATGAGGTGTGCTGATGTGTGGCAAGCCACAGGGCCAGGTGATTGACTGGACCTCCTGAACATGCTGGGAAATGAGATAAGCTCAGCCCATTCTGTAGGTTTTAAGAACCAAAGAGAAAAGAGAGGGAGGGAGATAGAGAGGAAAAAAGAAATTACAAAGAGATTACACAGCAGGAAGAGACAGACAGACTCACTGAGCAGAGACAGACAGAGGGAGGACAGGAGAGAGTAATTTGCTGGAAATAAAGAGTGACAGGATGGGAAAGAGCTCCAGAAAAAGAAAAGAAAAGGAATTATGGGAGTGTTTCTCCTTTTACCCTCTCTCCTTCCGTCTGTTATCAGCCAACCTGGTACTCTATCACTCTGGATCCCATCTTTCTTGAGACAGATTCACTCTCCTCGCTGTCTCTGTCACTCAATCTTCAGCTTGAATTTGGCTGCAGTTCTTCAAACCTACATTACTTTTTACAGCACCGGCCTTGTGGGGCACATTGGCAGCTATTTGTGGAGCTCTAAAATTACTTCCCTGCCTTTCCAGCCTCCAACAACTTCACATGATTTAGATATCATTGTAATCAGAAACATAAGGACCAATGGAGACTCCCACAAGGTGACCTGACCACACGTCCGTGTTCACAGTCAAGCCAAACAATTGTCAGTCAATGAGCTGGTGCAATGAGTAGACACGTCTATTATGAGTCTCAACAGCTTTATGTGCTTCTTCCTATTTTTAAACACAGATGGTCCTGAGGAGCTGTACGGGCATAGAGTATAAGTTGGACATTTGCATGGATGTTTGCACGCTTTAAGCTGCCATTATGAATCTTAAGCCTGTCACGACTACCTTTGTTTACATAGATTCAGTATCTTTAACTTTCATCTATTTAAACTCAGCAGCAATGTTGGAGCCAACATGTGAGTTTGGAGACTGTCAGGACTACTTATTTTTTTGTTTATACGAGTATGCATTCATATGGCAATTCAAATAACCTGTTACTATTGACTTGAAAAAAAGGACTTTTTACGCTACTTGCCTGTGCAGTGGGGCTGCACAACATATTGGACTAATAGCCTGCGTGATATGTATAATACAACAACTGCCTAAACTGTGACAAATAGTAGTCCACATTTGCATATTTTAGGGAAGTGGCGTGGCATTCTAATCGCTGTTGTATATTCATGCCATGTGTGTGACAGTCAGTGAATCAAATGGACTCATACAGTCCTGCATGTCTGCTCCATGGAAATGCTAACAACTGTGGTGTGATGGTGGAAGGAAAGAGAATGTGAATGCAGGCAGTGGTGTAGTATACAGGGTATACACAGGTATACGGAATATACCCACTTCTTTTTCAGTCAGCATTGAGTAGACCCACTTCTCAATCCCCTGTGATGCTGCTTTTACAGTAACAAACGTCCCTACACATGTAGCCACGTCACCCAGCAGCTAAGCTAAGATTACCTTTGTTACACTGGTGCAGTTAGTCAACAGCTGCACTAACTTTAGCCTGAACATAGACTAAATAAAGCTATATGTGTATATGTCTATGTGCCAGTCTCTCACTAGTCTGTGTGCCAGTGTTGGTTTAGTCATTTCATAACTCTTCCTCCCTGAAACCAAAGAGCAGAGATTATATGACAATGAGCAAATATACTGATGGATTTTTATAAGTAGACTAAATTGAGTCTTACATGTCCCTTTTTCTGAAAAAGTTTTTCTGGACCTCTTTTTCTGTTTTTAAAACAAGGACGAACAATTGAAAGCATAGCCACTTCTTGATGGACAACTACACCACTGGATGCAGGAGAACTTGAGGCCAAACAGGATAGCAAGGTAGTTATTTGGAACTATGTTGGTTGGAGGAGAGTTTACACACTATCATGACAGGTTCTACAAGACAAGTCAGATACATGTACCAACCCCAAAGGAACTCACATTCTGTCTCCGCTGATACCTACAGTGCAACCACAAGGAGCTATCCAGCAGCCGATTTGTGTATCGCACCATCGTCCGGCACCATGATTACTGTGAGTTCCAGTAACCTCTGCCGACATGGACACCAGCATGGATATCTGGACCGAGGACGTTAGACAGAGGTGCCCAGTTACTGATGAGGGCATCTTATCTGGTGAGTTCAGTCAGTGCATTAATATAAACTATGATTCATCTGACAGAAACTGCTTTTAACAATCCACTCTGCATTATAAAACACAAATCTTATTGTTTATCAAAAGTTGGTAAAGAAATAGCTTCAAACTTTTACAAAAGCTGTAAATTTTCTGTTTTATCTCGCATCTTTAGGCATGAACTTTAGAAAGTTAGTGTGATCCTCTCTGTGACACACACATACACACACACACATACACTGCTGTAATAAATAGTTACATTAGAGAGACATGGGAAATAAAACATTTGTACCTTAAATATCTGAAACACCAAATGGAAGTATTTGCATCAGGTCAAAAAATGTCTATAGAAAGGTAAGTTATATGGATCTACCAGTTGGTTGTTGTGGGGTCTGGTATTTCAGTGTGCAGTAAGTACATCCCCAGAAATCCTTGCTATCCTCAAGTCCATGTCAAGTTGTACTGTGTCATCAGCTCTACCTCATTAAATAAACTAATACATTTTATATCATATATGCGATTTATGTATTTTCATAGAGCCTATAAGCCTATATAAAAATTACTTTGAGTTTTTCATTATTAGAAAAGCATAATAATAGAAACTTGCATTCATTTACACTGTACTATCCAACCTTTTTCCTACCTTATTAGGTAGTGTACTTTGATGGGTTGACATAAAAAGTTGAGGCTTCACATCTACCTCACAGGGAGCTTATCTTTACATCTACACCTCTGTGTTGAGAGATTTCCTTTTTTTTTTTTATAAACAGAAGTTTTAGATATTTATGTGCATTTTATTAACATTCTATTTAATAAATTCTTCTATTATCTATTATCGAAACTATTTTAAGTGTTTCATTCTTACATAATATGTGGATAGCAACACTGTAGAATCATCCCACCTGCAAAATATAGGCAGCATACTTTCAGTATTTCTTAATCCTGGTCCTCGGGGCCCACTGCCCTGCACGTTTTATAGTTAACACTACTTTAACACACCTGACTCAAATCAATGGCTCATTATCAGTTTTTCATAGAACTTGGCAAGCTGTTAAGTTAATCTGCATTAAATACAGTGGAGTTGGTAGGAACTAAAATGTGCAGGGCAGTGGTCTCAGTGGGACCAGGTTTCAGAAACATTGTTGAGACATCCTACCTTCATTAATTTATTCAACGTTTGATTTTTGAATGACCCAAACATTATTTCTTAAGATTGAGTGGTACTTCAGTTACTTTAGATATTTAAAATAATGGTAACACTTTTTTTTGTGACCCGTATTGTAAAGTGTTACCAAAGTAACTACTTTTTGATGACACATAACCATGAATTGTATGAAAAATACTCACGCTAATTTGTTCTGGTAGAACAAATCAACAGACAAGCCTATAAATTCAGGCTATGGCAGCACATTTTGAAAGAATACCAGCCTAATGTGTGCTGGCAGCAGTAGCAGGGAAAACCTTTGTGTCTGACCCATAGACTATATATAAAAAGATGGACGTAGCCTCCGTGACGTCGCCCATAGGTTTCTGAAGAGCTGAATTGAAGCTCGATGTGCGGTTTCTACCATCACCATCTTGGCAGCGACATGCGTGCCGTTTTGCCCAGAAAATACAAATATGGGGAAAGAGATGGAGCTGAGAGGGGGGCTATGAGCGTCATGGCGGATAATTGACATCGAGCGAACTCCGAGCATTCTGTAGCTAAGAGCTAACCCAGAGATAACAGGAGCTAACCAGCTAACAGAGGTAAGCTGACTACCGCTAAGTCACATTGTTAACTGGCTAAAAACCACGGTTGTTCTGCGTTTTTCTGACTTGAAGCTTGAGGTCCGGTACCTGTCAATCAAAAGGACACACACCTAAATATGCCGAACTTCGAGATCAAATTAATTTTAAATGGGCGAGTTAGAAAAAAATTCACTCCCCCCAAAGTTGTCATGAAGGTAAACTTGACCTATTAAACTGAAAATGGATTTTTTAACCAGGCTGTAAACATGTTTATTTTTGCCGTGAAGTTGGTCTTTTTTAACATGGGAGTCTATGGGGATTTGTTCTGTTTTGCAGCCAGCCCCTAGCGGGTGAGGGGGGAAACTGCTATTTATGCACTTCCGCATAGGCTTCGCTTTTAACCGCTGTAGGCTCCGTCCATCTTTCATATACGGTCTATGGTCTGACCACTGGATCTTGTAGCTCTAGCTTAGTGCAAAGTGACTTGGATACTGAGATATTTTTTCAGCATTCTGTATTGTTTATATTTAGTTCCACTGTGAAAAAGCTTGACTGACTGGGTTGATGTGTAGTCCCTTAATACATTCACTGACAAGTAAATATGACAAGGTTTCCCTACATTACCTTAAAACTAATCTATTGCTGCCATATAACAAGATTATAATTGCTATATAGCTTAATGTTAACATCAGGTTAAAAACAGTAGTTGTTATACTTGAGCAGGGACAAAATCTCTTCTAGAAATATGC
Source organism: Telmatherina bonti (assembly GCF_933228915.1). Lineage (NCBI taxonomy): Eukaryota > Metazoa > Chordata > Actinopteri > Atheriniformes > Telmatherinidae > Telmatherina > Telmatherina bonti. Next base: position 13,797,304 of record NC_136620.1, on the reverse strand, counting down.
CTAAGCTCAATATTTTTAAAAACTGATTGATTAGGAAACTATTTTAAAATTTACTTGAACTCGCCACTCTAGCTCTGCCCCTGATTGATGCACATGCTATTCAGTAAAATACTCCTCTCAAAATGCTAGTGGTGTTAGCACTAACAAAGAGTAATTCCATAAGCTACCGAGTGCTATTTCATCACTTTTCAACTGGTTCATCAATCCAACAAATCCTCTAAACTTTTAAGGGTTCTGCTTCAACCAACTGCAGTTATCAATGTAATAAAAAAAATAAAAAAAACAATCAGGTGTAGCAGATTAGCAGTCATGAAATTGAATCAGTCAACTGAGGGTTGAATAACAGGAAGAAAGTGGGCAGGGAGACAGTGAAGGATGAGCTAATGTGACACACAGCAGAACTACGCAGATGATCAATGTAGCTAAATAAAAGGCTATGGAGTGCCTGGCTCCCACAACTTTATTCTGCTGTACACCAGTAACACCAAGCTAAACATTAGGCTTTGACATAATAGTTAACTTAAAGCTATTTAAATAAGCTAGTTTATGTCCTTAACTCAGACCTTTAGCTAGCTATTTTATTATTTTGCCGTTGTTGATTCATTTTTATATTTGTATTGAATAAATTTCCAAATGTAAGGAATACAATTCCTGTATGGGGAAATATTATCCTCAACTAGGAAGACTTGACTCTGCTGAGGAGCAGCAGTATCATGAGTTGTGCAGGATCATTTCTCTGTTTGCCCTTTATGAAAACAAGAAGTTTACTTGTTTTATTGATATTCTCTCTGTATTTGAACAGAGACTTGGAGTTAGACTTGGACCAGCTGTTCCATAATGCAGCTACACTGTCTGCTTTCGTGCAGGTTTAATTCTACTAATGTCATAGAAGGTTTTTATGCAGCATGAAGAGAACTACCAGCACATACTTTTCTTTTCAAACCCATATGAAATGACTAACTGGATCTAGTATAACTCTCAAATATACCAGCAAAATTCCCACAATATGTTTGTGAATTTATAACTAATAATGGTCAATCCTTCTCGACTTTAAGCTGCGCTGTGGAGTTAACTGGGCTCCAGAATGTAGCCAACTGCTAAAAAATAAACATACATAACAGGGTCAGATGACACCAGTAGTATCGTGTTAAATGAACAGGGTTACATGTTATGGCCAAGGTTGATTTGCCAAGAGGGAGCTCTGCAACCTCATCTGTGTTTGTATTTTTGGAGCTGGATGACTGAATATGTCATGTTCTGTAAAAGTTACTTCAGGAATCCTTATGATTTTCCTCATTTATATTTATGATGATGCAAAAGTTGTAGTTCAACAAAACACGCTAGCCTGTGGACCCACCCACCTTGTCATGAATATTTATCAGTGCAGCCGCAGCAGGAGACCTGGCACACTATTAAAAAGAAACCCACTAAATGTGAAAAACAGTACCTTATCTCAAAAAAACCAAATCATTTTCTCATTTCCTGGCACACCAGTGAGCCAGTCTTTTCTCTCCAAAGAGGTAACCACACAAGCAGACAGAAGATGTCTCTTACCATTGTAAGAGAGGCGAGGCTTGCTTAGACACATGATGAAGTGAACCTCCATCTCATTGGACGCCACAGACTTGGAGCAGACAGGACACTTGAATCCTGGGTAGAAAAAGAGAGAGTCACAAAAAAGCACCAGTTTTATCATGACCTTCATTTCTGCAGCCCATTTTGTCCTGATTGATTACCTGTAACTTCATTACAAACACATTAAATTGAAAGGTGTATAAACATTTTTTTTTTATTTTTTTTTTAGATTTCTTCAGAGAAGCTGAAAGGCGTGTTTCAGATTTTAATAATGATACACATTTATCTTCTGCCACAATAATCTAAAGTGTAGGCGCCCAGATGATAAATTACCCATCAACAGACCACTTAAGTGATGCTGCTCAGGGCTCCTGGTTCGCCTCAAATGTCAAACGATGACAAACAACATGTGGATGCTGCTCCCTGACAGAAAGCCCACCAGTAAGTTCATTTGAGAGGCTGTAACATAAAGATGTTTAATGTAAATGGTAGTTTACTTGATTGAGTTGTGATGAAAATTGGCTTTTGTGGGGCAGAAATCCAGAGAATGATGATACCTGGTCAGATGTAGCTTGAGGCTAGAAAGCAGGACAAATTATAGCTAAGATAATTGCTTTTCAATTTGGTGTAAGACATGCCTGTAAACCTGCTCTCCTTTTGGCCTTTGTTTTGTTGAACTAGCCTGGAAATAGGGGACACAATATTTCATATTTATTTAGACTCCAATACTTAGAGTGAAGGTTTAATTCGCTGGCCTGCCTGTTGTGGAGGTGTGTTCCTCAATTTTTAGGTGCAAAATAGGTAAAAGTTTCAGTTTTAGGTGGTTTGTTACAATCTGGTTATAAAAATATTTTTTTGTTCTCATTGGTTTTTATTCTTTTTAATTTCATTAATGTTTTTGCTTTCAGTCTTGCACATTCTGTGATTGGCATAAGATCTAAATTGCAACTTATATGATTGGTTCATGCAAGAACAGCTTTTCAGACAGGCATCAAACTGCTTCCGAAAATGTTTTTCATTGACAAGCGGACAAACCTGTTGAAATAAATAAACATAATGTTAATGGTAATACTGTAGGTGAACTCAACACAACTGAGGAAATTGACAGATTTAAGAAAAAAAAATGTATTTAACTCTAACTGTATGGGCCCAAAGTTTTCACTCTATAACCATGTTTAAAAAGAAAAAACAATGTAGGAAAAAAAGTTACTGTCTCAGAGTAAGTATCTAAGTCAATAAAGCCAGCAAATGACAGGAAAACTGTCAATTGTCCCAGAGACCCCAGTTCAAAATGAGAGCAGAATTTTCAGGAAAAAAACAAAAGTAAGATTATCAGATTTATGTTTAAATGACACACAAATGCTTTGCTAATGTAAAATGTCAGGAAAGCTTTATAAGTCTCATTTTTGTAAAAAAAAAAAAAAAGTACCATCAGACGTTTATCTTTTTGTACTAATTAGCTTTACTTAGGTATAAAATATGCCTGTACTGTGTGGAAACATGCTCAGGAGCAACTAGCTTGAGAAAGCAGCTAGTCAGTTTGCTAAGCTAACTCTGATGTTAGTACAATTCACAGTATATTTAAACAAAAGAAGTCACCCAAAGAGTCAGGAAACTGTGAATACATGAAAGCTTTTTAATTTTTTCAGCTTGAATTGAATGAATTCAAACAAGAATACAAAGAAAATTCAGAAACTTGACAGAATTGCATCAGTCAATAGAGTGTGTGATACCAAATCACACGCTTGGGGTGCAGCCAGCAGCATATTTGGGGTGAATAAAAGCACGCCAGTCAAACTGTGAACAGGAAACTTTGATCGACTTGCAGAGAAACAGAAATATGCAAAAGGAGCACATGTAGAACTGACACAAGAAAACAGATGAAGCTTGACTGCAACAAATCAGCCTGGAATTGTCTGTGCAAAGTTACCTGCTAGCTCCACCTGTGCTATTGCTTCTAAACACAAATGGCTAATTAGCTCATAACAGCAACATCATACATGGAGGCATGTATGTATTTCAGAAACTGATGGTTTATTGGGATTTTATCACACAACCAACTCTGAAGTTTCCAGAGAATGGTCTGAAAAAAGGAAATATCTAGTTATTCTGAACCAAAATATCTTGTTGGTGTCAGAGATCAGAGGAACATGGGCAGACTGGTTGGAGATGATAAATAGACAACAGGAAATTAAACAACCACTAAGGAATGCAGAATAGCATCTCTGGACACGCAACATGGAGAAGACCACACTGGGTGCCATTCCTGTCAGCTGAGAACAGAAAACTGATGCTGCAATTCACACAGACTCCCCAAAATTGGGCAACAGAAGAAGAGAAGCATTGCGTGGTCTGATGAGTCTCCATGTTGGCTCCACAAAATCAGAATTTGGTGGAAACCACATGAAAGCATGGATCTATCCTGTCTTATATCAATGGTTTAAACACTCACTGGGGTAATAAAGTAGGAGATATTTTAATGGTACACTTAGTAACAGTAGGCCTGTCAGGTTAACAAATTTTGCATGCGATAAATTGTCTTAGAAATTGCGATAAAGAGATTATTGTTGTCATTTTGAGACCATTTTCAACTTAAATAACAATAATGCCATAATAATGGAAGTACACCCTTTTAATGATCAACATACTTTAATTTTTAAAGAACATTTAGCTCGATATGCAGACTAGTTTATGCTCATCCAGTCCCCAGTCTGCTAAAACAGATCAGGATTTCTCCTGGGGTTTTGGAAATGTGGTCATCTGCAACATATAGTCTCTAAACACTATGTAACACAGTTACATAGTCTATGGTCATCTCATATAAGACATGTTTGGATTTGACCAGACGTGGAATGGTGTAGTTGAATGTCTTTGATCGACTTCAGTGTATTATTTTTCATGTCATTGTAAAGTTGTGGAATTGCCGTTTGTAACATGTATGTTCATCCAGGTAATTCATACTGGCTGTGAAATGTTTGCAACATTTTTCAAAATGTCACCTTTTTTAACATTATTAAAGGGCAGAATTGCTTCACCAACATGAGTGCACATCATTTTGTACTGTCCTGTTTATGTTTAATCTGTCGGTTAAACACCACAGTGATTGTGGACTGTCGGGAAGATGGAGCTAGCCTGTTTGTTAAGGGTTTTTTTTGCAGTTGATGGTTGTGTTTCAAGTGCAGATGGAAGCTTGTTGAATTGCTGTGCTTAGTTAACATTGCCTTAAAAATAATGTGGCGCTCGAGAGAGAAAAGAAAGACAAATGAAAATTATTGCTTCTGCAAACTTATTGCGCACATTTTTTCTTATAGTGTTATCAATTGACTTATTACTTATTGTGACTGGCCTAAGTAACAGTGGAGTATGATTTAAACACTTCAGGTCATCTGAGTGTTGTTTCTGACCATGTCCACCACAGTGTTGAACCTTCTGATGGAAACTTCCAGCAGGATGATGCACCGTGTCACAAAGCTCACATCATCCCCAAATGGTTTCTTGAACATGGATTCACTGTACTGCACTGAAAAATTTCACACCTAACGTTGGTTTGGTTTGGTTTGCTGCACTTTATTCAAGAAGACCAAACCACTGGGACAATGTCACACTGTTACAATAACTACTCGCTGGGGGTGGGAAAAAAACACTAATAAAAAAGGCAAAAAGCAGGAAGAGTAAGAAAATCGGACTCATAAATTGGCCAGGACTGTTTCACTTAAATAATGGAGCAGCATGTTTATGCAGTCTTGTGGTTTTTGTTTTTACTTTGCTGCTCAAACCTTATGTGGTTTTCACTAAAAGGTGTCCAGTATGAGCAGCCGGAGAGGCGGTGTACCAACCAACACCAATGTGAATTAGCCCCAGATAAAGGGCAAAAAAAAAACTTTTAAAAGAGATCCTAAAGAGAGGATGAAAACTATTTTGATCATTACTGGTTTGTTTTTTTTGGGGGGGGTTTTTTATTTTATTTTGTCAACTAAAACAAATTGTATTAATATGTTTTGGTCAGTGTATAAGAGATTTTAAGGGCATCTGCTGTGGAGGTTTAATTGTTCAAGACAATAATCTCATATTTACATTAGTTACGGCCTCAGTCATGGCTGGTATAAACAGTGGAGCCCAATAAACATATCAGCTCATATAACAGTACATAAGATGTAAAGTATTGTTTAACCATCAGTAGAAGCTCTTATTATTTACTGTATCTCTTAATTCCACCATGACAAATACTTTACAGTAACGCATTCATCTGTGCATGTTTGTCTCATTTTAATCCTCACACATTTTCACACACTCTCCCACTCACTTTTATAACACTGGAGTCCTCTGAGCAGACTCCTCCTGTGCTGTTTAGATTGGACCCATTTGGCCTAACTATATTAGTTAAACACATAAGAGATAATTAGATCAACCACTGGGCCACATGAGCCGAGTTTGCACACAGCCGAAAATAAACACGACTTCTCTGATAAAAGGAAAGCCCGATTTCAAAACAGCAGCGTTCCTTTTATTTCAGGATCTGTAGGACTGGAATGTGTTTCCTGCAGATATCGGACTGGAGGGGTTGATTATTTTAGTTTAATGAGATTACTGTTTGTTTTTTATGAGCATGTAAAAAAATGCAACATCTTGACTGTGGAAATTCTTTTTCAGTAGAACTGTTTTGGCTTCTTTTTTCTTCTCACTGATTAGATTAGAGTTTGTTGGAGAGATAACACTCTTTAGTGACAAAGTCGCAGCCTTGGAACTGACTAAAATATTTCCATGAGCCCTGATCATGGGTTGGTTAACAAGATTTAAATATACAGAAAACCTGTTTATGCTAGAGCTGGAGCTTCATCTGGGATTTCTTTGAGACATTTTTTTCTCTTATTGCTGTGGGGCTTTACTTTTAAAGAACACTTTGTCATTGTTTTGGTTTTGTTTGTTATCTACATACTTTGTGGTGTTTTGGCTTTTTGGCTTTTTCTCTAGTTTTCTCTATACTGTACAAATGGAAATGTAAAATTGTTTGCTTTAATGTGATTTTATTCAAACTGAACCTAATTGCATCTGAAATTATATTTTCTGCAACAACATTTGAAAGGTTTCAGTGTAATGTTGGCCTTAATGCATAATTTATTTCAGCAAAAAGCAAAAGTTGCCTTTTAGCTTGAGTTCACGCTACAGAAGGTCAGATCAATAACGGTCCACACATTTCACAAACGTAATGGGATCTACCAGTTTACCAACTAGCTGGCCTCTAAACCATTACCATGCTGAGCTGTTTGGCTCTTTCCAAAAAGCAAACCAGTTTTTTCTGCCACAAAGATTTCATACCTAAAATATTTGAGCAAACTGAGCTTTAAACAGCAAAATGACTGCTAAGTCATCCTCCAACTTTCTCAGTCATCTAATTTGAATTGAATTTTTAAAACATCATTAATAATCTTGTTAAACTTAATTTACATTGAATTTATTCCTTGATATTTTGAAAGAAAATCTAAAAATCTTTTCATTTTTATCACATAACTAAAACATACTTTACATTTTTAAGCATTTGAATGATAAATCATCTCAGGAAAAAAATAGTTGGGTGCAGGACATCAGGAAAACTAGTGACATGGAATAACAGTGTTCAAAGTTGCAATGACAATATCATTAAATAAAACTCGATGCTGCTTTGATGGTTTCTTATGCAGAACTCCACTTGCAAATCTCTTATGGCCAGACATCTGCTGAACTTTCTGGCTACAATAACATTGTTTTAGCTAACGCAAGATTCTAGCAACTTCTTCTTAATGGAAGTCCTTTGGTCTCCATAAAAAACACTGGTAATGAGATCAGTGTATTTGTTCATATGTGTATTTGTTTGCAGAGCATATCAGTGCTCCCGTAACGAGACAATATCAAGTCATTCTTGTTGCAGAGCTGTTCAGATCTGTTGGCATCAACAGCTTTGCTCAATGTGTACCAACAGACTGATGTTTGTCTGCACTGCTGGAAAACTAACCGCTTCGCCAACCTTACTGATAAGAGGGAAATCAGCAGATATCAGTAGAGTTTTAAGTTAAGAAAGTTATATAGTTTGACTTTTAAGCTCACCAGAAAAACAGTCAATAGTTCCTCATATCAATTAAACACATTTTTGAATGAGCTCTTTACTATCATTTACAGATGTCCAGGAAACCTTTTTCCAGAATTTATCCTCCTGTCATGGTAAGTAACACAGATTTCATTGTAAATAAGTGCGGGCAGAAAACAGAACTCTCCGGCGCTCAGTTTTACGTAAGTTTACAGACACATAAGTCACGTGACTACCAAGAATGGGACATTTTTATTTATACATCCTTTGGTTAAGTAAAGAATTTTGTTTCTACATAAAGGACTTATTATAATTAAGCATTTAACATATTTTGTTAGATTAATAAATAAAAATATATTGGTTAAGGTTTGCTAATAAAACTTGGTTAGGGTTTGGAAAAGATTATTAGCCACTGCACAATAAGATACATTACTTTGCACAAATTTAACATGTTTCTATGACAACACATACAGAAACTATTACATTCCAAACTCATGCGACGCTGCATGTCTGAAAGGGACACTTAGGGGCTACCCTGTTTGTTTAAGATGAGATCTTGAGCATGAAACATTGAATTTTTGGAAAATCATGCAAAAAAAAAAAAAAAAAAAAGAAAAATTATAAAATATATCAATGAAAGTGTCAAAAATACAAGCAGGCTTCATGTGTGTTCCTAATCTTATAAATAAAAAACTATCTGCAAAGAAAGTGAGCTGTTTTTTCTTAAAAATTGTTCCACGTACAGTAATTTGACAGACTGTTAGGTTACAAACACACAGACAAATTCACTATGTACTCTATTACATGGCAGCTGACCCACTTTTCCCTTGGCTGCTATTTTCAGATGCACCAAAGGGACGTGCAGAGAGAGAAAGATGGAGAAAATGAGTGAAAAAGAGGTGCAGAGAGGAGGTGAGACCGTTGAGGCTTTTTTTTTTTTTTTTTTTTAGGAGAAATGAAGGGGTATGATACATGGCCCGGCAAGATTCTCGCTGTACAATCAGTGTGTGCGCTTCTGCTTTCAACTTAGCCAAGCACCACAAATCCTTGAGGACATTTCATATTCAGGGAGCACATAAGGTCAGATGGGGACAAAAATAAATCACAGCTCTGGATCGTAAATTAATTATGCTGGTGCTTATGTGAGAATATTCCAGTGGATGCGCATTTTGTGAGTACGCTCAGGCTGAATACTTTGTACTGTACACCCTGAGGATTCGGGTATGTGATCAAGCTGTATGCATAAATGCATAGATATTTACATGTATGCAATTTTCTCAAGTACAACCATGATATGTTATCTAATGCTAAACAGGCACCAAACACTGGTTGTTTGGATACTTTATACACATTGACACCAAAGAAAGATTAAGAACTTATTTCTAATCTGTTACAATTTGTCGCCATAACGTTTACTCTGCAGCAAAGTTAACATCGTTAGGAGTTCGCTTTGTGCTTTTTAGTCTGCTGTATTTGAAAGTCATTTGACAGGAAAGAGGGCAGCGAAAAAGAGGGATGTGCCGAGCAGCAAAAAGGGCCACAAGCCAGGTCTCAAACTTGGGTAGACTTTGTTGAGAAGCTTCTGCCTCGATGACTTTGAGTTTTCATTCTAAAAAGTAATTCCAAATTTAGTGTGGATAAAATCAGAAATGCAAGGAATCAGCAGCACGGCGCTCTCCAGCTGTAAAAGAGAAAAGTGCTGACCCAAAAGTAAGCATCCCTTGGCATTCCTTTTATTCACAATTTCTCAGGTGGGGATGATTAAGGCCAAGCGAACACACATATATACACATACATATGGAGAAAACTAGTAATGCTGGTGCTTCAGATGGGCATTGCACCGCTGCTGTGGTTTTATATTCACTTTTCTCTTTTTGTACTACCATATAAATATTAGGGATGGGCGATATTAATAGATAAATGAATTAGGCAGAATGGTGGAGACATGAAACTAATGTTTACAGCATGGTCTCTGCTGGAGTTTGTATCTGTAGTAGTGGAGTGAATGTTGGCAATGGCAGCAAAACAAAGACAAGCAGGGAGTATTTCACCCAGCTGGACAACACAGTCACATGCACATTATGCAGGGATGAAACTAGCTTACCACAGTTCTACCAGTGCAATGTGGTCTCCCTTACTAAACCATTACAAAAACGCTGCATTATACATTAAGCTCACTTCTCGTCACAGTCAGGCCAGGTTTAGAACCCAGCCTGCTTGTCACTGCACGCTCCTTCACCCCTGACCGCATTTCCATCTACCTACTGTACAATACAACCTGACAAGGGATGTTCGACACTGGCTTTTTACCAATGTCTGATATATCAATTTTTTTTACATCTCTTGATTTCTGATACAGATATCAATCGATGCAGATATTTGTGCAGCAAGTTGTGCCAAACAAACCAAAATATCTTTAAAAATATACATGGCATATTTTATATTTTGTCAATTTGAGTTAGAGGAGACTTAAACTAATTCAGATCATTTTCAATATTAGTCGACATCGGCCGATAATATCGATTTGCCGATAATATCGGACATGTCTAATTCTGAACCCACAAAATCTTTAAAAACAGCTAAAAACTTGTGTTTCTGTGTGGGGTGCATGTTAATGACTGCCTAATGATGCTTAAAAAATGACTTAAAATGCTGTTGCGTATAAATACACAAAAACAGCGAACGTTACTGTAGTTGACCAGGAAAGTTTCCTGGTATTGGTGATGTTCGGCTCACCGTTATCAAACCTGTGTGAAAATCCTACTTGCTAAAATGCCACAGAAATGTTTCTGAAAAATGTTTGCAAATTGGCAATACAGCCGTTACACTCATAATGTTTTATTTAAGCAAATTTATTCAGCTTCATCAAACAGCTGTTATATTAAAATGAGGTTTCAGTGTCTTTTAAATAAAACTCATTTTCATTTTACATCCCAAAATGAATCTGTCCCGCCTCATTTTGTCTTTTGTGTTGGCTGCAGGTGTTGTATAATTTACCATTTTTAAATTCAGATTTGTTATTATTATTCTGTTATCGGACAGCTGTGGCACATCATAGTGATGATAAACAGCGAATAAAAGTTGCAGAGCAAAGCAGCACTAAGCTGTAAGGTGATAATTAACATCCTGCAGATTGAAAGCTGCAAAAACAATATGGCTAAAATGCAAAACCTGCTGTTGAGCTTCCAAGTCAGGGTTTCCCCACAGCTTCACCTTTTCTGGCAGGATGGCATCTTACTCAATCATGATTTCTGTCAGGAGGGGCACCACTTGATCAGCAGCCTGACTGGTTAAAAACAAGCTCCAGATGACTCTATACGGTGGCAGAACCAGTTTGCATCACGGATGAAGAGTGGAGCAGAAAACCAAGGTCAAGCTGTTGCTAAAGATGATCATTTGTGGCTCATATTCATTTAAACTCATTTGTCTTTGACACATTGTTTATTTCTGAAGTGTTCCCATTCACCCAGAGATATGAGATGTGATCACTTCTTGAAGTAAAAGACAATAAAAATCATTTTGGCAGAACACAATTAAACTTCTTGGCCCTTGGATTTTTCCAGTACGAGATGGGTCCTTGTAAACTTCTTTGTCAGATGAGGGCTGCTCTTGCTTCAAACAGGAGAGGCGAAGAATGCCCAGAAATGTCTGAATAAACAGGATAATGTCATTTTGGAAAAGGTTTGGAAAAAAAAACAACTTGTGTTATTTACTGACAATAATTTATCCCATTACAAAAAAAAACAGGTATCACAAACTAAACTAAATTTTATTAGCAGTGAAAGCCAAATGTTGATCAAATATTTAGCATTAATCCATCCTAAAATAAGGAAGGAAGATAAATTGGCATCACTGTTGTTTTCAATAGACTTTTTGTTCCCCATTAAAAAGAGAAAGACAGACAGGAGCCTAATGTAAATTATTATTACATGATACATTATAGTTTATAGGATAAATGGGAACAGACTGAAGATTGAAAGGTCAAACAGAGACCTTTGGAATATCTACAAGCAGAAAACGTGATCAACGAATGATCAGTGAATGACAGTTTCTGAGTTTGGGCTTCTAGCCAACATTAGGAAACAGTATTTGATACAATTTGTGTCATAAGCTGGAGAATAACATCAGCTGAAGCAAAGTGGCCATCTTACTGTGCATGAAATATCAGTGTTAGCTACAGTGTGATCACACACTGAAATCTGATTGGACAAAATCTGTTCATATATATATGTGTGTGTGTATATATATATATATATATATATATATATATATATATATATATATATATATATATGAAGCAAAATCATATGAAGATAAAGCAGTTCCATAACACTCTTCACTGCTTTGGCTCTGTAAATAACAAGGTCCTCTATTCTTGTTTTTTATTCATGACGTTGATGAATTTACAGCACTTTAATGCATTACTAACGTTTGTCCAATGCTTAGTCACAATTATTTTGACGCATTTAATCTGTACAGAAACTGCAAAGGAACTGTATGAATCGGCTTATAACAACATTATTGAGTTAGTCCACCAACTGTGTTTCTGATCCAATTCATGATCTGAACAGTGACTGTAAACCATTCATTCATTCTCACACGACTGGACTCCGACAACCCGTTGGCTACGTTCATGTTGCGCAATCAGAGCCGACAAAGGAGGAAAATATCGTCTTGCTTTGTCCATTGTTTACATTTGATCTCCTTTCCTCCGGTGCAGCATTGGGACATCTGTCGGAAGTCAGAATTAAACCAGTTTTGTCTGCAGTGTGAATGTAGATTTTGTGCACCAATCCATTTTAACACAGAATAACAAGCTTAACTGAGACGATCTATTGCAATCTGCTGGTTTCCATGATTTTTTTTTTTTTTTAAATAAATCAGCATTAGCAATTCTCCTCTGGGACTGAATTATTTCTCATTTTCTTTTATTATAACTGAATGAAACTGCATGATTTTCCAATATGGACATACTGAGACTGAAATGATGCCTAAAATGCTCGCTAATATGATTAAACATTGGCCAGCAGTCTCTTTATGAAACTGAAAGATCATCTGACAAAAGTCCACAACAGCCAACAGAATACAAGCTCAGATGCATAAAAACAACAACCCATGACATACTTTACCGCGTCACTATTTATATAACTCAAACTCAGCTGAAATGCAGAGGCAGTGTGTGGCGGACTAAGTGCAACTCCCCAGATGCATCGAATAGATACACCTGATTAATTGACCATCATCATCATCATCAGTGGGAGCACATCTATAAAAGAAGTGTGTTCAGGTGTGTGTTAACACAGTGGACAGGAGGACAGACATCAGCATTGATTTTAGCAAACATTGGGAAAGGGTTACAAGACCAATCTGGCGACCAGCGAGCTCATTCATGACTGGAAAACATTTACAACAGTCTCCCAGGAATTGCCGTCCCTGTAAGTTCATTCCAAGGTCAGACCATGTAAACGTTACTTCACATTACTACATGTTCACTAATGTTCACGTGACTACAACGGGCACAATGACAAAGCAGAGGGCAGTATTTTAGGTCAAAGCTGAAAACTGTAAAAGCTGCATCTCTTCTCATTCATATATGTTTTTTATGACTAAAAAATAGACCCAACAAAGCGTGACGTTATAGTATTTTTCTTTTTCTTGACAGAAACTCTGACTTAAAGAATGTGCATCTTCCTTCTTCTTGCCTTAGTGCTGCTTTGAAGCTTTCTTATGACAGCATTTCTCTTTTACTGTCCATGTATAATGCATGCATACTACTACCCTAGGCCGCTGTATAGCTGTCGCATATATTTCACAAGTAGCTCGCATGCTACGTGGAGAACCTTTTCCACCATAGAAGTTATTATTTATCTCAGGGAGGAAATCACTGACAGTTAATAAAGGAAGTTCTAACATTTTTTAATAACTTTTTATATACTGGATATATATATATATATATATATATTTATGGTCTAAATGTGTTTGTTCTATTAAATAAATTCATGAGCAAAGTCACAAATCTAATCCAGGATGGATAGATCATTTGTCATTTGATACAATACTACTGAAAAAAATGTATTATATAATTTAATATATCAGCATATATTGTAATTATCAGTTTGCCTGCATGATAAACAGAAAAAGAAAAAAAGAACATTTATAATTTTTATAGAATATTGCATTATATATATAATTATGTGTACTTTTATTAATATTTTAATCATTAGATAAAAACAAATCAAATACATCGTTAATAAGAAAGCATTCCTGTACATGTCTGTAGATTTAAAATAATGTATGTAGTTTAATTTTTTTAGTAATTCAGGATAGACAGATAGATAGATAGATAGATAGATAGATAGATAGATAGATAGATAGATAGATAGATAGATAGATAGATAGATAGATAGATAGATAGATAGATCTGATGTGTGACTGGGTTATTTATGGAAGATACAGTTTTCTATTATATATTCTTTATATAATCAGACTGAGATGAATAAGTCTGGGTCATTGGATCTCTGGCATTTCACTCTGATGGAGGAGAAAAGAAATCTCATGCATTTCCAAACAATAATTATCATACAACTGGCAACTCTGATACGTGCAGGTGCAACGAGGGGAGACCACCTAAAGCTCCTGTTTAAAAACCTCAGCCAATCTGTATTTCATTCTACATGTCTGTGGACGAAATACCCTGGAAATACACACAAACACTGTGAATGACTATGCAATAACAGGGAAAACGGTCGAATAGATAGAGCCATCACAAAGTCTGAGCTGAAGTGCTATTAAATGGTCCCACGGAGACTTACTCTTGTCAAACCCCTGCACAGGCGAGGTCACTCAACTCAATCTCTGGCAAATGCATATTTCATTAACTCTTGGCTGCCTGAGACCCTGATGGAGCTCCCAAATAACCACCTTCCAGCCATGAATACCTCAAGACTATTTGAGAATGAGGTATGACATGGTTCTGCTGGCAGGAAAAGGAGCAACAGCACAACTAGAGTGTGTTTAAAATACAGTCGGTTCACAGTGCTGCTGTTCATGACTCATCTGGATGGCCATGGCTGTGTGAGTTTTAACGTATCGATGTGGCACTTTGTTTTTCTTTACTGTCAAAAGAGCCTAAAATCCACGTGTTATTCAGGCAAGTTGAACATAAACCTTGAAGCAATTCAAAAATAGTAGGAGCTTGTTATCTGGAAAGCAAACAGGCTACTGCTACTAGCTAGTGAGCTCGCGTGAGTTTCACCCTGTGTTTATGACAATCAAAGATCTGATAATGCTGATTTTTTTTTTTTTAGTGCAACCCCCCCCTCGAAAAGAAAAAATAAATTTAAGCGAGATATAAGAGTTGCAGCTTTTTAAAACTGCACTTCTATGTTTTTGGAAAAAGATCTGCTGCTATAGCAAGTTTGATCAAGCAGCTACTTGCCTCGGCATGCTCCAGATAAACTCTTCTACTAGTCATGCAGAAATTACATTTAACATTAAAATGTAATGCAAGGGTTGTTATTGCATCAAAGATCCCGTTCAAGTGGGATTTAAGTACTACATCTCGGTAAAGACTTAATGGCTTGCCGCTGTCTCTGGCTGTTGGAATTAAACAACCATGATTAAGTTCACTGCATTGTACGCAGTATACTGTTTTAGTCTTATTTGAATGTGGTTTATCTTTTCTTTTAAGCAGTTTGAATTGACCTGTTATTGAGTTTTATAACCTAAATAAATTTGCTAAGAATAACATCTAACTTGCCTCATCTGAATAGTTTCAACGTGGATGAAGCAGACGTGTTGAGCACACATCTTTTCCTGCAGCTTAATGTCTGTTTTGTCTTATTGAATTAATCCTGATAGCAGCTGCTGTTCACAACATATTTTATAAACAACACCAGTGATCAATGGGGGGGGGGGGGGGGGGGCTTTCTCAAATTTAAAAAAAAAAAAGGTCAAAATTCATGTGAACATGTGTACCTAACAGCATCATGGGTGTTTTCTCACTATGTCCCCACACTCCTCAGTTCAAACATAAAACCTACAAAGTCCTGCCATCTTTGTGCTGTAGCTCAAGCTTCCCCGACCCCTGCAGCAATGTGCAAGAGTGACTGATGTAGTTTTAAACAAGGTGGGAAAACATCAGTCAGCAAATACTCATTAATTAGGTATCTTTCGGATCGATCCTTTATCATCAGTCCTTTGGAACAACACCTCAGCCAGCCTTTGGTGAAGACATGCATGAGCAATGAATGGTCGTGATGTGTAGCCTCACTGCAGCAGACGGTTTGATTAAACATGCATTGGCCCAACTCGTAATGATGAGTAATGTCCAGGAAAAAGACGACTGGACCGTAGGTAGCCAGACTCATCCAGGGGCCAGTCTAAATCAAGCTGGTGCCTGGAGAGCATAAAGGCTGCAAAGACAACTCCTCACATGCAATCAATAGCACTGCAAAATATTGACTGTATTCAACTCTAACATGAAGTATCTGCAGAATAATAATTACTGAGCAGGGCTTGGCTTATTGTTTCCAGCACTGACTGTTGTCTGCATTGATGCTTTGGTTGAAGTGTCAATAGCTGCAGAGGACAGACAGACAACAGGAGAAGGAATGGGGAGGCCTGTTTAACTGTGCAATAAAATGAGGATCACAACAGTCTGGGGGCAGAGATGAATCATCCAGCCGTCTACTTTATGCTGCAGAAGTGAGGAGGAGGAGGAGGAGAGGACAGAGGAGGAAAAATCGAGGGGACACTAAAGAGAATGGCTAGACAGAAAGTTCAAAGGCGGAATTGATGAAAAAGAGATTGCACAAGGGACCAGTAGAGAGGAAAGAGCAAAAAAAAACTGAGACTAAATAGAGGAAGTGAAGCTCACTCGTAAGATCGTAAGGTGAGGGAGCAGCGGTGAGATATGAGGGAGGAGAACACAAAAGGGGCGGATCGAAGTTGAGGAATGGAGTGAAAAGACGCAGAAAGTGGAGAAAATTAGACTGGTAAAAAAAAATTAAAAAACTGAACAAGACTGGTCGTATTAACCGAAAAACACTTTCTGGCATCTTAATTCTTCAAACATCAAGCCATCAAACAAGGCTGTTTTCTCAAAGCATCACCTGAACAGCTCAGTAATGTAGAGACAGCTGGGCCCTTCATCCATTTTTCAACAGTAGCTCCTGTGTGTGCTCTCTTTCTGAGCCATTAAAATGCTAATTTGAAGTAGCTACTGGAAGTGTAAACAGTCAATACACCAAATGATTATTAAAAGATAATGCCAACTTTCAGAGCAGCGCATTCAGCACCACCTCCTTTCTAAAAGATCTCAACCAGAGAATTTACGTTTTGCATGAATGTTCACGACTCCCACCTGAATGACTTGAAGATTTTGGCACTTTCTCAAGCGTATACATGTGAACAGTATAGTTTGAGAGCTAGATGTGTCCCCTGGACCACCTCCATTCAGCCTCAATACTGTTAGACAAACACCCTCATCCTCCAAAAAAATCAGCATTTTGTCAATGAATCCTATGGCGAGTAATTTCAGTCTACATTCCACAGGCAGAGAGCACCGTCCGCATTTAGATTGCTCAGATGTCATCCTAAGTCTAAGCCAGACTTAGGATGAAAACTGTAAAAAAAAGAGAGAAACTTCTTCATCCAGTGTCAGGTTGAAGGTGTTGTGTTTCCACTGATGTGTGGTGAGGTTCTGATTCTCTTGGAGTCACATTTTAATTGTAACAACTCAATATGTGTTCAATAATCAGCATGCATATTGACCACTAGTGTTTCACATCTAGTCAGCAATCTTCTCTCTCAGTTATACATCAGCATACACAAATACACACACACACACAAACACACACACACACACACACAAGCACACAGGAACATATTTGGCCTAGAAAGAACATTTCTTAATAGCAGCATAAGATTATGATTAAGCTAATTTGCTGAACCCTTCATGTGTTCTAAACTATTCATTCTCATTATTAACAAAAAAAAAGTATAGAGATGTGCGCAACACAATATGCGATTTTGACCTTGATCTAAATTCTGAATTGATTTAAAAACTTTAAATTCTGATCATTTAACCCTTTATAAGGTCCTGGTCAACCATTTGGTAGAAGTAAATTTACAGTGACTTTGATGAATTTCTTTTTAAAAAATCATGGACATAAACCTGTCTGAGCATCTCTACCAATGGGTTTGGGTACGTAAAACCCAAACTATGTGTTTGTTATAACACTACTCATTCACGTTTCAACCATTTCACTGTTGTTACATTATTATTACCTTTTTTTTTATTGTAACTATTTGCTAAAAAATATGAAAAAAAAAACATTTATTCTGTTTGTTCTTTTTAAAAACAAACAGAAAAACACAGAGAAACATTTTTCTCTGGTCTTTTTGTGCAAAAATTAAAGGATTAATAAATTTTAATACAGGTTGATCATCAAGAGGATAGTAAAGAAAAGGTGGATAATTCACCTCAGGTCAAAACTTTGTTTCAAAAATTATAAAATTTTTGTTGATGTTATTTGTTGTGTTTTTGGTTGTTTTTGTTTTTTACTTCTTATCTAATTTATTTATTTATGTATATATTTGTGGTCTTACCTTCATTTGTATAGGAATTCCAATCTCTGATCCTTCTCCACGAAAACTTCTGTTAGTTGTTGTAACAGTTTTTTTCTTTATTTTCTTGTTGTTTAATGTCTCTCAGCCTCAAAGGAGAAAATGGCCAATGAAGAAAGTCTTTATTGAGTCTTAGTTTGCATGGAAAGTCCACTTTGTTTGGAGGTGATTTTAATACGCAATTGAATGCTGATTTGGATCAAACAAGTGGTCTCGATCCATTTCAGTGGAAGTGGACTACAGAACAAAGTGCATCATGGGTAAACACAACCAAAACATAACGTGTATGTGTGTGGGATAGTAGACAACTCTGGATGGGTGAAATAACATGAGGGAAAATATGGAAGAACATAATCAAAGTTAGAAATCTGATCAACTTAGACCACCAGGATCTGATCCAGCTCCATTTTTCCTTGCTTCTGGAGGAGAGTGAAACCTCTATTTTAAAAGATGCTATTTATGGATTCCCTTATGAACACATGTTCATGTCTGGAAGAATTTCAGCCACTGATGGCCACCGTCCGTTTGCAGCGATCGTTGGTACTGAATTTATTTCTCTGCCCATCTTTACCATCACATGTCAGTAATTCCTGCACGCTGTACCTTTAAACTAAGCGGGCTAATTACACATATACCAGCTAATCAGAATGTCGTCATATGTTTTGTTTGTTATATTAATAGAATACAAGCAAGCAGCAACTAAGCTTACAACAGAGCTGGCTGCAGAAGTGAGCATCAGGTTAAAAAGCCAGTTATGTTCTTGGCAGAATTCATGATAAAATGGTTACCAACCCAAGCTCCAGTACTTAAAGTAGATATCATTTTAACTTCAGCCCCTTTAGCTATATATTTAAAGAGTCACGTTATCTTGAAGCTAAAAGGACTTAAATCAGTTATCGGCCTGAAGCAGAAACAAGCATATTTGAACATGTAAATCCTCCTACAAATAAGACTTTTTTTCTTTGTTATTTACGCTGAATCTATTATTGGTTTCTTTTTTGTCCAGTGATAATTATCTAGAGTCACTTGACTGTACACTTCTTGGATTTTCATATACTATCTGTGTTTAGTTTTGATTTTTTTCTGTATACTTTAGCTGTCATGTTGATGGAATTTAGCTGAGTTGTGTCTCTCAGGCTTTGCACTGTTGATTTTGTGTCTATATTTTTCTGTTATTTCTTGGTTTGTTTGTTTTTTCTGATCTGTTTTGATAGTCTTTCATGTTTCAGTTCCAATTATAGTCTTTTTCATTCCTTTTGCGTGTTTATTTCTTTTGGCCTTTTTATTAATTCCTCAACAGACAATGTTAATCATCATTTACAACTGTTCAAAGTCAGGCTTTTGGGTACCTTTAGACCCTCAAGTCCCTGAGCCCTTACAGTTAAGACAAAACCATGCTTAGTTTCCACCCCCTATAGTTCTACAAAGAACAATTATCTAATCTTCTGCTCATTATATTTAAAAATTCATCAAACAAAATCAAGTTTGTGCACTGTGATGCAACTATATTTGTCAATAAATCTGCAGAGAACTCTCCTGGTGGCCCTCAAGGACCCACAGAGGTCCCATGGATGTCACTTTGAAAGAGACAGCAGGAGCAGATGTTGGAGCGCCACTGGAAACGGGTGCTTTAAGATAGCAGCAGACTTGAAAGCAGTGACATAGCAAGTTTAGCAACTCAGACAGCAAAGGTCATTATCCACAAGTCCAACTCTCGATAAATTTTAAGTAGATATGCTGGTGAATGATTCAAAGTGGCAAAAAGTAGAGATTAGAAATGCTGAAACAAACAGACAGAATGACTTTACTCTGCGATGCTCCAGGACTGCTTAAAGAGGTATCTTTGCTTTTCATTCAACCTGATCTACATATATTTCACTGGTTTTACTGTTTTTAATTTTTACTGTTAGACAAATAACTTATTGGCAACTAACTTATTGGCAATATTATTTTCTACGAACACACTCAAAGACGGAGCAGAACCAATCAGCAAGCCTGGAAAATAAATTATAAATTTTTCCTTTTTGTCCATAAAATATAAAGACAAATGTCTAATTGAAAAGTCAACATGAGATCAAATACTAAATAAACCAGATTGAAACTTATAAATCTGGACATAAACTGCTTTTTATGTTAATGGCAAAGCAGACACACAGAGTCGAGTCAGTCAGGTCAGAGTAAGTTTCGTACACAATCAGATCCAAAAGCCTAAGATGTTTCTTGTCGATTCCTGCTCTAAATCGTGGCTCGGGGACACTGGAGCTTTCTGTGGCACTGTGGCAGGAAAAGTTGGTAACAGATTCAGCTCCAGATGCACACTCACACAGACAGGGAGTCACGCTGAGATTTAGGTCTGGCAGACAGGCTGAAGGCAGAGATTCTACTGCAGAAGCACAACAAAGCCACTCTGGAGGTTTAGCTCTGTGGCACCGCAGACTGAAGGCAGAGATTTAACACACAGAGACACTCTAGGCAGGCAGTGTCAGGCAGACAGATCACAGAGGAGGAGAGAGAAGACACCATTAATACTACAGATGGAAAGTCGGAGAGCGATTTAAGTCACACTGCTTGTCACGCTTGCAGACCCGAGCAGTTACAGCGACGGATGTGGAAGGGAGTGGAGCAGAAACTGGACTCAGGAATATACTTCCCAAAAAATATATATCTACAGTTGTGCTCATATTTATTCACACCCTTTCATTAAAGAAGGAAAAAAAACAGCTGCATGTAAAATAAACTGAAATTGAACAAGGTAATAATAAATAAAAATTTAATGAAAATCATTACATTATTTTCTAATTCTGGTTCAATAGAAATATTTATTTTTTTAAAAAGCAAAAAAAAAAAAATTGGATAATTTATTACATATTACATCACTCATAAACTAATATTTTGTTGAACGATCCTTTAATGTTTCTGCTCCAGTCAGGTGTTTTCTGTTCCTCTCAGTCAGACTTCTGCACCTGTTGACAGGTATTTTGTCCCACTGTTCAACAGAAAAGTGCTCTAATTTGTCCAGGACCAATTTGTTTGTTTGTTTGTTTTTTTCTTTCTTCAACTCAATGAAATGAAAAACAGGGTCTTATATTACTAAATTATATATTCACAAATTTTTAGTTCTTGTTCCTTTTTTAAGTCTCCAGTTATTTGAGTGACTGTTGTAAATTCAGCCTTTAGTTCAATAAAAGGAGATGAATACATATGAGCACAACTGTATATAATGTACGAGTCCTAATTTCCCCAAATCTCTGAGTGGTCAATTATGACACCTTGTGGAGCAAAAGCAGGCTCATAAATGGGAAATGATGCGTGATGAAATAAACTTGAGTAAACTTTTACTCAGATACACTGATGTGCTTTCCTAATATCACTGTCCAGAGTCAAGTTACAAATTTACTCTACTTCTGCGGATGTGTACTTAACCAATCAACGTTATACTAAATTTATGTATTTATTTATATAAAATATGCATAAAGGAATATTATTTAGTGTTTCCAAAAAGTCATGTCAATATTTTATAAAACGAATATATATATATATATATATATATATATATATATATATATATATATATATATATATATATATATATATATATATATATATATATATATATGTTCAAGTCTTTCATGATAAGAACATTAAGATTGTTAAATGATTAACAACTGCTTTGGTACAAAAGAGGAAAGAGGGCATTTGAGGCCTGGACGTGATCTTTTTGTCTTTTTTCAGTTTAACAACAAAGAATTTATCAAACAAAAGCACATCTGGAGTCAACATAGTCCAGACTTCCTTTTTTACATTTCTCTTAAAACTAGTGCCTTTTCAAAAAGCTCTAACTATGTAATGCCTCACACATTGAGGTTGGAGGGGCGGTGGTGGAGTATTACAGCTATATCTTTCTTCTGCTCTCTGCATCAATACTTTTACTTGTTCTGTTGTTGTTGTGGAGATAAACAAAAGAAAAAAAAGAGTGAATGAGAATTTGGGAATGACAGATCTTAAATACCTGCCCAGATAATGTTGCCCAAAGAGCTGCAATAGGGCCACCATGTGAGTGTAAAATGAAAGCAGTCCAACTGCAACGAGTAATGTCTGCAATTGAAGCCCTTTGCAAGGCAACGACAGAACTTCATTAAATCTTACTTATTCAATTTAACACCTAGAATTTTAACAGTAAATCCTGGTCTTTGGGGACCACTTCCCTGCATGGTTTAGAAGTAAACCTACTTGAACACACGTAATTCAAATGAATGACTCCTTAGCAGTTTCGCGAAGAACTTGATGAGCAGTTTAATTAATCGGAATCAGGTGTGTTGGAGTTGGAAGGAACTGAAACATGCAGGGCACAGGTTCCTGATGACCAGTATTCAGAAATGCTTCATTTAACTAAGGCCATGTGATGTGCAATACCAACCTTGGTTTTCACTACTGGACTTACAGGTAAAGGTTAACTATTTCACGTCATCTGCAAAGTGGAAGCAAATTTTGGGGAACAGCAAATTGGCAAACAGTATTACAGAGAGGATGATAAATCCATTGTTCTAAACAACCAGCCTGTCGCAAACAGTTTTCATAGTCTAAAGCTCCTTTTTTTCATTTAGATGGGTTTTATTTTGCACATTTTCACCAACATTGTCAGGTGAAAAATGGTCCTTTCTTCAGTAGCAATGATAAGCATTTCCTTTTGAGGAATTAATAAAAGGCCTAGAAAATTAAAAGGAATTTAAAAAAAGACTATAATTAGAACTTAAGCAGCAAGTAGGATTTTTCAGATTCCCCAGATTCTTGACATGTTGGGCCGTTTGCTGAAGAACCGATTGGTGGAACAAACTTCCAGGATTTATTTACAAATACTTGTTTGTTTACTACAAACTTACTACAAACTTGACCCAAAGTTTTTATCATTTAAAAATGGACTCAGAGGAATCAGTACCATGAGGTCCAGACTCTTTTGGGCCTTTTTACCAGGACGACATTTCGAGCAACTTCATGTCAACAACACAAAACTCAAAACAAGTGTCTGGCTGAAACAACCATAAAAGGTCAAACTGATACAATATTTTTAAGAAGCTGAAGGACCACAGCAGTCAGGGTGGGGGCCTGCCAACAAATGTTATCACCAATAACAATACATTTTCCATGCCTTTGCAGTGCAGTGGAAACACAGACCACATAGATTACCAGGATTTTTTTTTTTTAAATTCTGGGTAAAAGTCTCTAAAATAATGATGACACAATCCTCCTGACACAACATCACCAACTCAGCACTACCAGACATGTCCAAACCCAGCAAAGTATCTTAGTTTACTGGACCATTACTGTGTTCACCGCAGATGTTTGCTCAGCCTTTCAGCATGCTAGATGGATTCCTCTTTTGATTAACAAAAGCACAAAAAAGTGGAATCTGAATAGCACTGATTTGGAAAACATTTAATGGCATGTAGTTTTCATCTTTGTGTTTTAAGAACTTGGCTTTTATTCATTTAAATGTATCCTATGAACATCCAGGGAAAAGAATCTTTATCAGGATATTCTTCAATTTCCTGTTTTCCAGCTCATTGTGTGATTCCCATCAACGCTTTGGTCTCTTATTTGTTGTGTTACAAAACTGCTTTCTAGGAGTTTATGTTGGGAATAGTTTTGATTTTTCTGTGATATTCATGTAGATTTTATGTGTTACAACAACTTTTATATGAAGGAGATAGACCCATAAAAACATTATCTTTTAACTAGATGATCAATGTTATTCATTTCAGTGAACATCATTATGTGTGATTGTTGTAAATGTTTAATTACGGTGATGGAAGGAGTCGCCCTGTAAGTGAGTAGAGAAGTAGAAGAATTACAACAAACTTGTCAAACTGTACCTGAAATTCCTGCAGTCACGCCTTTTTACTTTTATTAAAGTTTTTCTTTGATGGGAGATGCACGCAAAGCTTTACAAATCATCCGACACATAAACAGAAACTGTAATTGTCTGACGTAGTAGCATCCCTACCTTCCTCTCCCTCACAGTCAGACAGGAGGAAGCCTGACCATCAGCACCCTCCCACTGCCATTACCATAAAGGGTAACCCTGGAAACTGAGGGCTTGATTATATCATAACTTACAACTAAAGCAACTCTCACCAGCAAACTCTCCTTCCTTTACTGGAAAGACCAGCAGTTTCCATGGGAACAGGACAGAACAAGGAGAAGAGAGGGATGGAGAGGACGGAGGCTGGGGGTGTAGAAACAAAAGAAAAGCAAGAGACGTGTCTTTTTGTCACAAAAGGAAGTAATGCAACCTTAGATGACGGTAAGGAAAGATAAAAGTGTAATTATACGAAATAAAACAAGAAGACAGAGCTATAGCTTGAACAACGCGCGGACTGCCATTTGGATCTGTATAATCAACGTCATCAGAGGTTAAATTAGGATGTCTGCTCTGTAGAGAGTCACCCAATGCTCAATGAACCCCTCAGAGTCCATCCCTCCAGAGACCGCAGCGGGCCTGACAGGATGCAGTGAACAACACGGAGAACAGGAATGGCTCTGAACGCCGGTCACAGTTCAGCCTGATGCCACGCTCGTCCTACAAAGCCCCTTGAATGAAAGCGAACTGTTACATGAGCAGTGAGTCTGTGAAGACTCCAACAACCGTTTGTTTTCCTCTGAGTACATCTTTCCTTGCTCACAGAACAAGTTTTTCTTCTGTAAAGATGCACAAAAAAAAGTCAAGCCTTCCAAATGTGTTGCAGCCTGGAAGTAATAAGGCATTAATAATACCTAATTCAGATGTTGTTCATCAGTGTTTCGAAGATTTTGTTTTTCTTCCTTCATGTCATGTGAGGATTTCGTGTTTTGCTTGTTGTTATTATGTAGTCTTCTGGATCGTGTAGGACTGGTGGATAAAAATATGTCATCAGACTGCGTACAGTGCGTGCAACGCATGACTGTGTAGTAATAGTTGCTATGTGTGTCGTGGTCGCGTCACATGTCCTGGCTGCCTCAAAGGAATCTATAAAGATCGAAAAGATACATGCAGCATGGGGTGAATAAAGTGCCAAAATCAAGATGGAGTCCTGTCTATTTAAAGGGTGCCACATATGTCAGATGTTTTGTTCTTTAATAAACCATTAATAATCAGTGATAATGAACAAAAGTATTTTCAAGGTAACTGCTGTTTCATTTGCTCAACTGAGGTATTTCAATTTGTCTTTTAAGCATGACCTGAAAATTAACCACTTTGTAAAAATATCCTTTGTGTAATGGTCTACGTTAACCTTTGTTTAACCAGATTCTCTTTGTACTACAAAAGGAACAAAAGTTGGGAAACACTATTTGATGAAAACAGTCAGAACCACGTTTTCATAAAACACAACAGTTTTTCCTGCAAACAGGAAGACACAGACTCTTGAATGGCTGGGTTTTATGGAGTGTCACGACTACTTCACAGGTTATGCGTGACATGAAAAGAGGTTTAGCCTTTCTCATTGTAGACCAGGTTTGTGAGGCAAAAGTGTTTTTGAGTACTCAGACTGGGGAGATATTTTAAAGTTCTGTGTGTCTGAGCATTAAACCCATGTGCTCATACCTGTGTAATCTCGCACATTTGTCGCAGAGCCATTGACTAGCTTTACTGAAGTAGTAGTAGACTGATACCTTTTGACAACAGACATAAAGTGGGTCAACAACATAATGTGTCAGGTGTCACTTTGCAAGAATCAACCACTTCCAGCGGCTCGGAGAATTCCAGCAATCTGACAAGATGTAGCAAAATAGCAACCATAAGTCATAACGATATTGCAGCTGTAAATTAAAATTTGCAAATAACTTAAAAGATTTTATCTCTAAATTAAGCTGTGTCATCCTGCAAAACAAATCTGCCCAAATAAAATCAAGTTTGTGAATATGCAGAAAAGAATCTGCATGGCTGTGAAGGAGATTTGTATTTGAGGGGGGAAATAGTTTTTTTGTAAACACCTGTCCTCAGATGTGAAGCACAAAACTGTGTGCAAGACTCTAAAGTTGCAACTGACAGTATATTTCTTGTCTTTTTATCTGTATTTGGCTGGATATGATTTGTAGGAAGAATTCAATTCAGTCACATTAGAGCCTTAATCTTGCATGTTTTCAGTGTTTCCCTGCTCCAACACATCTGACTCAAAATATATGGATCCAACAGCCTATGAAGTTATGCATAATGACTCATCAGTTTGAGCGAAGTGTGTTGGACCAGAGACACACTGAAAACATGCAGGATTGCAACCCTCATAGGACTGAGCTGAATAAGTCCAATCTTGGCCATGACAGTGAAGCAGATGATTGTGTTAGTTTAGATCAAACATGCGTAGCAACGATGCTAAGAAAAACGCCAGGATGCAAACTTACATTAGTTATGGCGGGTCTGTTTCTCCACACACAAAAAAGTTACGAGCAAGATGACTGGTTTTCATCTGCTTTCATTCCATGAGGCATCGAAAAGTTCAGGATGTGTCTGCACAGACAGGTATTCCTCCAGTTCACTACCTTTTTTCTTCTTCTTTCTTTTGTCATCACATAGCTCAACGTCTTCACCTCATCTAGTGCATAAACTCCTTTCTCAACTGTGACAATACTTGGAGAACATCTTTACAGACAACGTTTTGGTTCGCTAGCTACCCGAATCATTTGCTGAAAGTATATGAGCCTGAAAATCCAGTGTGACTGAAACCCAGTCATAAAACAATAATCTGTAACCCTGCACAGACTGTAACAGTATAATTGACTGTATTATTAATATAGTGTTACTATAAATTTATAAAACTTACTTATCGCAAAAATCATTTCATGGTTAACATTTAAAGTTTTAATCCTAAACTATATTTAAAAACTTGAATTTCCACCCATTATCACTAACATGAAGCTGGACAACTATCAAACCTTATTTGAAGTTCCTCCAGAACTATCCACTAGGGTCTCCAAAACAGAGCTGATCTCCGTAGACTCCCATGTTAAAAAGACCAACTTCACAGCAGAAATAAACATGTTTACAGCCTGGTTCAAAAAACATTTTAGGTTTAATAGGTCACATTTACCTTCATGACAACTGCTGGGGGAGTGATTATTTTCTAAATCTTCCATTTAGAGGTAATTTCATCTTGAAATTTGGCATATTAAGGGGCATGTCTTTTTGATTGACAGGTACCCAATCTCCCGCTTTAAGGAGGAGGAGTGTAAAACAACTGCAATTTTTAGCCGGGTAACTTTTAGTCATTTTAGCTTTAGCCTGCTTACTTCCGTTAGCTGGTTAGCTCCTGTTAGCTCCGAGTGAGCTCAGATAGCTCTTAGCTAAATGCAGGTCGGAGTTTACTTGATGACAAACATCCACCCCTGCGCTCACAGCCTCCCTTCTCAGCTCTCCCTTTGCCCATTTTTGCATTGTCCAGGAACGACGACAAGTGTGATGCTGCTAAGATGGCGGTGGTAAGAAACCGCCCCATGAGCTTCAGTTCAGTTCTTCAGAAACCTACAGGTGACGTCACGGAGGCACCGTCCATCTTTTTTATACACTCTATGCTCCAGATGCTAAAATGTGTCGTTCAGATTATGATATACTGAATGTGATAAGGTTGAAATAATATCTTTGTTGTCTCTGTTGTGAATTAACACTATATGAGAAAAACAACCGAAGCACATGTTACACAGCAAATGTCCTATATCTGTGTCATCAGTCTGACTTTGGGCTTCCAAAACTGATTAAAATAGTCCAGCTGGAGACAGTACTCTGGAAAATGTAGGTAAATTCTTGCAGCAGCTGCTGAAACTGAGAAGTCAGAAAATTCCCAGATTTCAGTGAGTTGAAGTGATTGTATCTGACTCTTAATGAGGCGGCATTTTCAGTGACCCTCGCTGACTGAAACCCGTTCAGTCACATGTCAGATGCAGTATTTTAGTCTGGCCTGGAAACAGACTGTTTGATCCCTGCTGTTTGTTGCTCCACTTGCTGCCCAAGTCACAGGTTTATCTTTAGAAAGTCTCTTTACTCTGCTGTGACGATATCAAGGTGCTGTCCATAGCAACTGTCGCCGTGCCCATTACTGCCACAGCAACCGCCCAGGCTCTTGCAGCTCATAATTGGCCAGCACTTTGCTCTTACAGAACATATGGTGTCGACTTGCAGCCACACTACTCATGTGACCTCTCTCAACCCTTTTAAATGATGTTAAGAACACTTTTGGAAAAAGAAAAATCTCTTTGACTCGTTTTCTGACTCTTTTGATGACCTTGTGCTCCTTTTACTGCAGAGGGAGTTAGAAGCAAGGATGCAGCATAACAAAACATCCAGGATCACACCTGGTTTATTTCTTTGTATTGATTTTGTGTCTCTTTACAGCTGTTTGTGCCTCTTTGCTGTTGGTTTTTTTTGTCAATATTTTCACTGCGCTTGTTCCGTTTTCTTTGTAGTCATTTTCTGTGTTCATGTTAATTCCCCTTTGAAGTTGTTTTGTCTTTTTTTATTTCTAGATTTAGCTTTTTTTTCTTCTGTCGGTTTGAGGGGGTAATTGTACAACACTGAAGTTGGTTTGTGTTTTTATAGTAATTTTGTTTCTTTGTCTTTTTGTAACAAACTGGTTTGCAATTTCTTTTTGTTTTTGTTTTATTTAGATTCTAGATTTCATTGTGTTATTTGAGTCTTTATGTTCGTGTTTGGTTTTTATTTTTTTACTTATGTAGACATTTTGTGTGTTTTTGTTGTTATCCTTTGTCTTTTTGTAGTCGTTTTGTGGTTATCTCCTTTGATCTGATTTGACTATTCATCATCAACTGATTTGTTTTAATTATTTTTGACACATCTCTTATTGTTATCACTTTTTTTAGCCTTGATAGTTATTTAGTGAGTCCTTATACTTGCTTAATGTTTTATGTCACATATTTTCTGTTTCTGTGTGGTTATTTTCAGGTTTCTTATCATCATTCTGTGCATTTCTGAGTACTTTTGTCAATTTTATGGTCACTTATAGTCTTTTGATCGTCATTTGCAGTGATTTCATGGTGAACGTTGTGTGTTCACGTGTCTATTTCTCATGGCAAGCATCACCTATATGTCTGTGTACATGTTGCCTTGAAAGTCATTCAGGGAAGGAATAGTAAGGTTGAGGTGACATTAGCAGAGCCAGTGGGGTGTGTGTTTATGCCTCTGTGTGTGTTCATGTCTGCCACAGCAGCAGCAGTAAGCAGCTATGTGGTTGTCACAGCAACAAAGAACCCATCTCCAAACGTCGCCGCGCAGTCTCTTCTTCACTCCCCGTCATCTCATTCTGCCCTTGCATCTACGCAGGATGTGTGTGTGTCTGTCTTTGTGTCCTCACACGCCTCCTGAGTGTGCACTGCACTGAGTTAACAGGGAGAAGGAAAGAGATGAGGAAAGATGTGGAGGGGGGGGTAGGCAGAGGAAGCAGAAATAAATTGCAGAGCTGACCTATATTCTCGCTACCAGACAGTTCAGCGGCACAGATGTTCCTCCATCCCAGTGTTCCTGAAAACCTCAGTTGTAATATCCAACCACAACACCAAACTATAGATGGCAGTGGCTGCGACTGTGTTTTCGCGTATGCATATGCCGTGCATCAGAAGGTGCTGTTGGTATTTGTTTGGCATGCGCTGCTTCAGTGTGTAGGAGGATCCGCGCTGATTTATTTCTGTACTTAAAGCAGCACCTCGCTGATTTGGTCTCCCCGTTTGCATTAGACTGTGGTCACCGCTATGTTCCTGACAATAATCTGCATCTTGTAGGGCGACTCTTATCATCCCTCCAAATCCTAAACCTGATGATGCAAGCATCAGCGGAGCGGTAGCGAGGAAGACTTATATCAGGCCTCAGACGTCTAATCTTTCTCTCTGCCAGACTAAAGCTGGAGATTGTTTCGTCTGATTTTTCTTTGTCTCCTGTAAAGGCAGCATAAACAAATCCTGTCAAATAAAAATGCTGCTGTGATGGATACTTTATTCCGCACTGGCTGTTCATAAAGACAAACAAAATACCAGCTCCCAAACACAAAACTGATGTTGAAACGATGCTGTTGATGGTTGGTGGAAGCATGAAGGTGGTCGTTACGTCCCTCCATACTCAGGACACTGACAGCTGAATATTATCTCTACAAGCACAGTCAAGATTATGACTCAGAGAAATCAGCCCACACTGAGACTGCACTTTAAATGATGAGTTAACTTTTTACTATCAATATCATCCCTCAGAGTAACTACTTGGTTGGTTTGTCTGTGTTTTAGGCAGGACGTTTCAGACTTTTACGATCCCTACGACAAGAGAAAATGTATCACTAAGCGTCACACAAATGGTAAATAGTTTCCTGATCAATAAATGGTTCAGTGTTCTTCAACATTTCCAGCACTACGACACAGCTTAGCGATGTTATAGCTTTGCAGCTTCCCAACTGAGATGATGAAGATACGAGCAGCCTGTGTTGGACATGTCTGCCATCTTGTGAGGGACACTCTCGAGATCGAGAGAAGGAAGGAATGAGAAGTGATTTTTCCCTACAGGAAGCAATAAAATGGCAGAACCAAAGAAGGACGTGAGAACTAGTGTAGAACTCATTTACTGGAATGGATTACTGGTCATACTGGAGAAGCTCCACTCACATTCCTCCATAATGGAAACTAGATTTTTTCGTTCTTATTGAACAGATGCAATTTATATCAGAGTCAAAGTAACAAATCCTTTGAAGCAGCTTATTTTTCTGCAGGAGCATTGTGTGACTTCAACATATTTTGATAAAATAAATGAATAAAAGTTGTAGGAAAATCAAACCGTGTAGAAAAGCCATCTCTTCTCATGTCTTTTCAACAAAACCAATCATTAACTTTTAAAACCATCCAGTTGTGTGCTAGTTTTAATGAGTCATAGCCTTTGGGTTTTATCAGTTGCTGTGTCGATAAATATTTATATGTTTTTACTTGCAGTGGGTGGATATGTTCAGGATTTAGTCGTATTGGGTAGAAATGGACTCAGACACGTCGTTTCCTCTATCTGGTGTGTTGCGTGTTCTTTCCAGATTGATAAAATAAACTTCACAGCTGTAAAAGAGCTGTAAAACTATAGTTGTTTGAGGGATTAGTCCGGTGCAGTGCACGTGAAAACAGTACTCAAAAATAAAATGTAGGGTCTGTATGAAAGAAAGGGTCTGAACAACATGGTGATTAACCTGAAAAACACCTTTAATTACCTCATAAGAAACTCAGTGGGACGTCAGCTTCATATTCATTATCAGAGCTGTGAGGACGGGTAAGTCTTACGAACTTGTGTCATGGCTCAGCAGAGTATGACTGTTTATCAGCCTTGGCTACACGACTGAAAACAAACCTGAGCTCCTTCTTGTTCTCTCCTAATCATGAATAATATGCTGGACTATCTTGGGAAAAATTCTTCTAAATTGGTGGAACACCACTCGACTATTTACATTTAAATTAAAAGGCACCTGCGTGTAGAGGTGAAGGATTTGCTAACGTGTCTGTAATCTGAGAACAATAGCATTCATAATATGTGAGGGGTGAGGGCGGTGGGGGTCAGAGGAAGTGATGGGGTTGCTGAGTAATTGCTTTGTATCTACAATGGGTGAGCGAGTGTGTGGCAGGAGATTACACGCAGCATTGTGAAGAGTCACTGCTTCACCCTCTAACCTGGTTTAGACCAGCAGAAAGTGTGTGTTCAAGAGGTGAAAGCTGTGTTTTTCTCTGACTGTTTGTGTGTAGAAGAGTGAAATTGTGTTGTTTTTTTTTCTCGGCCCATGGATTTAGAGGATTTTTCTCCCCCCATGTGTTTTTAACCCCACTCTGCAGTCTCTGTTTCTGTCTTTATTTAGCATTATTCTCTTCAATCATTAATAACCTCTAAAGGAAACATTACAAATAGGTATAAATTTATCAACAAATCTGTAATAATCTGAATCTGTGGATACCATATGTTCATTAATGGTTTTATTTGGATTAAAATGAATCTGGATTACAAATCTCTGTAAAAGTCTGTTGTTTACGGTGTCCTTTGTTCCTGCCAATAAGCATGCGAAGTGTTATAAAGCATACGGTCAGTCAGCAATTCTGTTTCCTCTGTGGGTATTTTCCCCGACAGCAGACAGATTTGGGTCTAATCTTGGCTATTTCTGGCTCAGCTACAGTACCAGCAAATCTTATCTGGCCCAGATGAAGCCCAAGTGCCCAAACCCGGCCACACATCCACCATGTTTGGTGGATATGGGCTTAGTTAGCAATACCAATATTAAGGTTATATGTGGGTTATGTGAAAACCTGCATGTATGGGCCAAATTTCTTTTTATGTGGGTTACTTTTTATATTTGAAGTATTTGTTGTTGTTGTTTGTTTGTTTGACTGACATCATTCCAACCTGATTCATGGGCCTTGCCAAACTTCAGTGCAAATACTGGGTTTCGAAAAGAAAATTGCATTTTAAATTTAAAAAGAGGAAAGTAAGAAATCAAAAAATATTCAGAAATAAAAGATGTTTAATTGGCACTTTTCGTGTCAAATAAACCGGCATTACTGAACTTTGGCTCCGTTGCATTCCCTAACAAAAGCTAATTTGGTATCCATCTTGCATTCTGCCTCTTCTCTGAGCTCTCTCCAAGCAGCACAAGTCAGTTTAATGTTGACTCTAGTCTCTTGCGCTGTTCTTCCTCTCTTTTCCTCACTTCCTTTTTGCTGAATAAGTCTTTAAAAACAGCCAGGATGTTGATATCCAGTTGCCTCTGTGTGACACAAGGCCATAAGGCAAAATGCAGCTGTCACTTAATGCCCAAGGCTGAAAGAAGGAAATGATGAAGTCTGGTTTCTCAGCCTCAGGATGCCTCATGACAACGTCAAATCCAGGAATGTGCATAACAAATGTCAGTGTAGCATCGAAATGAGACAAAAGCACGTAGTTTTATAGTTATAAACTGATGTGGTGCTTTAATTGCTTCTTTATTGAGCATTTATTCAGGGAAATACTTTCCCAATAAACAATTAGATTTACTCATAAAAACATATAAGATCAATTATGATGGTTTGTTTTTTTTACTGTTTTTAGTCACTTTCACACTAACAAAAAGGTCAAAGAAAATGCTTTTCCATGTTTTTCTTTTTGTTTTGGACAAGAAGAAACAGAATAAATCATTTTTAGCAAATGGCTGAGATGTTAAAAAGAAGAAGTTAATATTAATGATAATAATTGAAATTTGAAACAGCAGTGTTATAACAAACACTGAGTTTGGATTTCACATACCAGGACCAATTGGTAGAGATGCTTAGACAGGTTTATTTCCACACCTTTTGAAAGGAAGTTATAAAAGTCACAGCAAATTTACCTGTACCAAGTGGTAGACCAGGACCTTAAAGTGTTAATCATGTTGCACCCTGCAGTAGAAATTTAGTGAGAACAGCTAAACTTTAGATATAAAGCTAAATAAATAGATAAATAAAGCAATAATGCACAACGTAAATTCTCTCCAGATACTGATAAAAGTTAAAGCTCATAACTTTTACATTTACTGATATTAAAATCGGATTTAGTTCGAACAATTAAAACCAGCATTTAGCTGAACATTTGAGTCCTGAACTGACATAGTGCTGCTGCTCATCTGGGAGACAAATGGACTCCCTAACAGCACAAACGGAGGCTGTTGGGTGATTTATATAAATAAAAAATTTTTAAAAACTGATTCTGATTGTTCTGTTTAGTATTCATTCCTTTTCCCCCTTTTTGTACACACTGGCCACATAAATTAAGCTTTAAAAACACATCTGCACTTGTGTGGTATCGCTGGGGAATTTGTGTCTGAGGTCTGCGTGGATTAAACTTGTTGCTTAGAAAAGGAGAGCAATTGCTATATTGATTAAGCACTGATGCTGTATTGACAGACGGAGTCAATGAAGAGGGAGGAGGATGGTGGAGATGCCCACTGGTTTGAAGGATGACTACAGCTTACGGATATACAGTAGAGATCTAAGAAGTGCTAAAGCAAAGGGTTGGACTGGAAAGTTGGTTAATTATTCTGTTGGGTTTCCGTATCCACGTCACACCGACAAGCTAAACAAAGTTGTGTGTGAGTGAGACAGAACGTCTCCTGCTCAGCATCAGAGCTTAAACCTTCCTTCATAACAGACTGGCAAGCCACCACAATGAGCTCCATTATTCCTTTCTGTCCGTTTCCCTTAATGATTCATCCTCTGTTATTTCGCTCCCTCTTCACACCCAGTTGCTCTGTCACATCTGTCTGTTTTTTTGACATTTTATTACAGAGACTCCAGCCTTTGGTGGCAGGACTCCAACTTCAAACCCTTTTCAAACTGTCCAGCTTTTCATGCTTCTCACTGACAGCAGATGTGGAACATAGAGACTAATCACAGCAATTAAGACTTGCATGGCCTTTTGCATGTGAGACCAAAGCATAAAATCAGAACGTTGCAAAACAGTTTGGGTTCTGTTACTTAACCTCTGCAAGGCCTATTTTTCTGTTCATGACACCCAGGCAGATGGGTTTTGGCAAAATACGGTTGTTTTAGCTTGGTTTGTTTTCACACTGCCCTTAAGGCAAGTAAGCCAAACCAACAGTACAGTGTGATGTAGTTACAATGTTCTGTTTGGGGTGGTATTGCCCAACACTGACCAAGAAGAAGAAAGCGAGAAAGAAGAAGCAAGACTCATGGACTGGTCAGAATCTAACAAAGAAATCTTCCCACTTCCGCCGGCTTGTTTAGGTAAACAATAAAACAACAGCAAGTTTAGGCGTTCTCGGGTCTTTGTTGTGGTCTGAGAGTTCAAACTTAATATGATTTTCATAGAATCTTGACAAAACATAACACACTATACGTTACTTCTTTTTCTCTATCTGCTTCTTAATCTTAATAGTTCTTGTTTCAACTAAACATAAAAAAACACCAAGTGTTCACTTATACTTATTAATGATGGAAAATAGATGCAACATTTTACACTTAATTTACACTTCTTTTGCATTCAAACCATAGAAAATTCTTTGATTTAAAAAAAAAAAATCTGCTTTAATATTTCATTGTGAACTGCAGAAGAGTTCCTGTGTGCTGGGTCTGGGCTGCACAGATGTGAGGAGCCAGCAGAGGAGTACTGAAATCTAAACATGAATGACTGAATCTGCCCATGATCCACCATCAGGCAGCAGCCATTTGATGCAGCTGACATGTTTGGCTTCCACCTGCATCGGGCCAGACATGGATGGAAGAGGTCATTTAACTGCTGCTGCTTTCTGCCTGTGTGTGTGTGTGTGTGTGTGTGTGTGTGTGTGTGTCTAAGAGAAAAACAGAAAGAGCATGTAATCTCCAGGCAGGGCATGTAGCTACATTACATATGCAACTGCGTGGCTCTTGCTGGTTTGCATCGTGATAAACATTAGTCTGCATCTCTTAACACTAGAAAAGTGTTTCATCAACACACACACACACACACACCTTGCTTCTGTCTTATAATTTAAAGAGACAGTGTCTTCTCCTTATTAAAGATTATTTTAACTCTGTCGTTAGTCCCTCCCATTGTTCCCTTCCTGCATCTATCACAAACACACCGCCCTCCCAAGGGCGAGCAGGAAGGAGGAACCTGTGGCCTGCCTGCTTAACAGCCATTTTACACTGTTTTCAGTACAACAGCAATGAGGGTCTCCAGAGACCTTGTTTTAAAATGAAACCAGCATTTGCGTATGTGGATGGGTTTACAGTCCCTGAGGGGAGAGACGTCTCAATGTGCCTCCAGTGCTAATTGGGAGCGTCACAAAAAACTGAAACTCTGAAACGAGCTCAACATTTTCAGAGCGGCAGTTCCTGTTTCTTTGTGGTACCACTGCTACGGAAGGCTGAAAAGTGCATTTAGTGCTGGAGATAATGCATACTAACAGCATGTACAGGTGCAGGTGCAGCAACAGGCTTGAATCACTTGGTTGGAAAAAGCTTTCAGTCTAATGATCAGTTACAGACATCCAAACATGGCAGAGAAGGACATCTGGATCCATATATGGAATTCAAGGTGAAACCGTCTTTGCTGTTGGCTCTCTATTGACAACATGTCATCACCATGTTCACATCCTGACATAACGCAGCTCTGATCTGTTGTTACTCTACGCAGAACGTTCACGGACACTAAAGGGCTGAAGCAACGTGCACATTGCGTTGCTCATTGCGTTGCTGTTGTTGTTAGCATGCGGTCAGCAGCAACAACGGCTTTTATATGAACGTGGTTCATGGACTGCTAGAAAAAAAAAAAAAATTTAAGTCAGTGGTTTCCAAACTTTTTCTGCAGGGCCCCCTTTTGATCGACGATGATATTGTCGAGCCCCTGTCCCGTATCATGAACCAAAGGAACAAACTAAGAAATGCATGGTTTGGTTTTAGTGGCTGTATTGTAGGTAACTATATTAAAACCATGTCAGTATTATTATCCATTCTTCTGCTTTAGTGTGAAACATTTTAAACCAGGAATCTCTGCAAACTACTTCAGGTGAGTGGAGTTTTCTATGAGAGGATGCTGCTTTAGTAAAACAACTTTACTATATATGATAGTTGGACTGTTTATTTCTAAAGTAACCTGCAGGCTTTTCTTTCGTTTTGAGGATGAAAAGTCCCAAAGTGGTGTTGTAACCTGTTTGGCTTCATACTTCATTATATTGGATGATAATATTTTGGTACATGCTAAAGACTACGGTCCCTGTGATGGCTGTGTCTACAGCCACACATGGGTAAATATAAAAATGCATCACTCATACACTTAATTTATTTTGTTCAACGCAGACCAATATTTTTGTTAGACATTACTTTCATGTAGCATCACAACAATTCTGAAAAAGCGCGCATTTTAGTTTATGTTGTGATGGTATATTTGTTTTTCATTTGTTGTTTTCCTTGAGTTTCAGTGGCTCCAGTCCCTCACTGTGAACCATTGGTTTTTACTATTACTGGTCAAGCAGGGACGGATATGCTCCATCATAGTTTCTCTTTTTTTATTACTTGAAGTCTCTCTTGTTGATCATTTCCTATGAGTATTCTAACAAATTTGTAAAATCTCCCAAGTTTTATTTAGCCTTGCCGCCCCCCCAGTTTGGGAACCACTGATTTAAGTGCACAAGGCTCCATCCGCTAAAGCAGTGTTTAGTTCTCCTCAGAGCATCCAGGACTCAGATAGCACTGAACGGCATCAGAAAACTTTAGACATAAAGACCCTAATTATACCGTTTATTTTCAGTTTTTATTCAGCACGACGGCGACACAACAAACCTCTGCATGTTAAACATTTTCATATCTCAGGAGGAAAGAGAATATATACAGTATTTAGTATTTCTTACATATATTCTCTTCTTGCTTCTCAGTCATCCTTTAAATATACACAGCCAAGTTTTGATGCGTCTTTATCCATAGGTTACTAAAATAAGTCCAACAAAACGTTGGTATCAATTCACAATTAAGCATTAGTATGGCTAGCATCACACTGATAACAGCTAGCTAATGATCCACCACCGAGGATGATAGAACTAAGAGTCATGGTTTCAATATTTAGCATTCTTTAATTTTTTTTTTTTTTTTTGGCTTATAACATGTAAAAAGTTTAAAAACAGAGAACATATTTCTTTCTTGTTCTATTTGACCTTCAATTTTTAATCTGTACATTGAAAAACTCCACAAGAATCTTATCTGCCTAAAATTTCACTCAAAAATATAATTAACTCGCATTTATAAAACATGTGTTCCTCGTATCACAAGACCTGAACTCAATGCGAACAGTTTAAGCAAACCGCGTACATATTAGTTGCATTTCAGAAATGAAAAGTTTGTCATACACTTACACGTCCAAGTTGAAGCTGTTGTACATTTTTCTAGAAAAAGTTTCAGCTTCTACATTTTCTTCCTTTTGCTGAGATTTTTTAAAGTTTTTTTTTTTTTTTTTTTATTACTCAAAAACAACACCCAGAAAAGATCAATATCCAAAATAGCATTGGATGAATTGACCACTTTATTATTTCTATGACAAACAATCTCATGAATAAAGGAATAATTAGATTGCAGAAGTTGTTTTCAGTGTCTGCTTCCAGTGTTCCCAGCAGGATATATAAACTGGACTGAAAAATAAAGCTGAGAACACGTCCCAATGAATCCAGCTCTTTCATCAGCTGGTAATACTCTTCTTGCTCTCAATACCACCTTAATCAGACCAAATATGGGCTTTCTGGAGAAGGGAGAAGATCTCAAAATCATCTCAAAGTCACAAATATCCTAAATGGGCAAAAAAAAACTCATCAAATTTAGTTTTCCTTGCTTTTGTCAGATAAATGATTTTTTTTTTTAAACTCCTCGTAAAAACACTGACATGATGAGCAAAAAGTCTCTTTTCACACAAGTCCTTTTTTTTGTAGTGAAAAACTAACACCCCAATGCTTCAAATTATTTG
This sequence comes from Telmatherina bonti, assembly GCF_933228915.1. Taxonomy (NCBI): domain Eukaryota; kingdom Metazoa; phylum Chordata; class Actinopteri; order Atheriniformes; family Telmatherinidae; genus Telmatherina; species Telmatherina bonti. The sequence continues at coordinate 13,758,599 of NC_136620.1, read as the reverse complement.
TAACTTGTTATTTTTGTTTAATTATATATTTTATTGGATGCATTTTATCTACTTATACATTTTTTTAACCTTTATGTAACTCCAGAAATCAAAATGAGTAAAGAAAAATATGTCCTGTAGTATGATGCTTATGGCACACACATAGAAAAGATAAGCGTATATGAACTATAACCAAGTGCATATCATTTATTTATAGAGCTGTCAGTAGCATAAATAAACAAACAAACAAACAAGCCCTGTGCTGCAGCTACAGCTCGACCAGGATGAGTGTTTCCTGCTGGAGCCATAAACAGCGGATGTTCTGACACAGCTCCGTCGTGCTTCTAAAGGCAGCGAACAGCAGAAACGTCAAGAAAAATCTCCTTCCCCAACACGTGGAATGAAAATTTAGCAAAGGTCACGTTCAGCATTCTGAATGAAACGTGGCAAAACTGGTTACAAAGGCAGCAAATCAATCATGACAGCGTTTCCGAAGTGACATTTTGGTTGGTCACATGCTTCAGATCGTATCTAGTGAGCTTTATCTACCTCCAAACGCCTGATAACAGATAAAGGTTTACCTTTACTTTAATTGGAGATGAGTTTTTCTTTAAATCTTGCTGTCTTCCACCACCTCTCCTGATGGTCCTTTTCACATCTGAGGCACAACAGGTCACTCAGACGAGCTGCCTGTCGCTCGTCTGAGTGACCTGTTTATCTTTTATGTGTGAAACCTGAGTCAGGGGTGTGCAGCACTGCTAAATCCTGTCATATCTCCGTGTTTCTGAACATAAAAAACTTCATTTCTGCTTGACAGAACAGCTGTTGCAATGGCATCGCTATCATTTCAACTTTTTAATTATAACAGACCAGCTGGTTTTTTTCAATGCATAGAAAAACCAACAGCGTACAGTTAGAAGGTGTATGTCCGTCCAACAGGTCGCCATCAGAAAATAGAAAATATTCCATATTTAAGGTTATTTCATTCATCGTACCGTTGCTACATCATGAGGTTTGTCAGCTGCTGAATACTTGCTGGCTTTCTGATTTGATCCTCGTGCCATTCATGCGCCAAAGTGGCCCAAACACAGAGTGCAAAGTTGCTCCTGAACTCACTCCAGCACTTTGCTTTGCAATAACATTGTAAAAAAGAAACTTTCAGGCCACTCGGGCATGGAAAGAGCCCTTCAGTGTATCTAATATTCTCCTCTTTATGGTCATTTTGAATCGCTTTGGAGATGTTTCGAGTCCCTTTATGGCTGTTTGACCTTTCTTTGCTGCTGTTTTATGCGTCTTCATGGTAATTCCAGCTCTACCTGTGGTCATTCTGAACCCTAATGGGGTCACATTATATGTTTTTGTAGTTTTTTTGTCTGTTTTTGCAGCAATATAATTTCTTTTAATTGTCTTTATAGCTATTTGCCATTCATGTGCAGCTCTTTTATGTCTCTGTGTGGCTTTTTGTACCCCTTCAGAATTATTTTGCATATATTTGTGGTTGTTTTGCCTTCTTTTGGCTGTTTTGTGTCTCTTTGAAACTGCTTTTATGTCTCTGTGTCCCTTTGCTTAATTACTGTCATCGTCGTGTTATCATTTGCTCTTTGATAAGTATTTGTGTCATTGTGCATTTTTTTTATCACTTGGTGGTAATTTTGCAAATAACAGGTTGTTTCATCGTGGTTTTATCTTTTTGCGGGCATTTTGGATTTACCTGCACTTATTTTTCATCTCCGTTAATGTTTAACACAGCCCAAATAGTTTAAAAATGCAGCATTTCAGAACAACTTTATCTGTGTGTGTTGTCTGTGTGTTACAGTGGTAACACAGCTTAACGGGTCAAATAAAGTTAAAACTGGTACCAGTTTAATCGAAGGTACAAAATGCTGATATTAATATAAGCTTGAAAGAACACAGTTTAACAAAGGATTATGATGCTGATGTGACGGTATTTAAAACTAGAAATATTTTGTGGAAATCGTTACTTTTTTTATTTATTATTGTGAAGTGTGAAATTTGAGTGCAATATTTTGGAGTATTACAGTGTATTGTAGAAATGGCGTTTATACTTCTCCCCGCTACTTTTCAGACATGAAATATGAAAACGTAAATATTGTAAATGAAAGAACATGTTGGATACAAACCTGGAAATGAAATTACTTTTCGCGTTATTTTTATTTCTCGTCCCTCTTTAACATAACGTTGGCGTTACTGATGGGCTTTTAAGGTCATTTTGCATCTGTGTGAGAAGTTTTCACATCAGCGTGGCTTTTTTTGTGTCACTGTGTGATGTGTAATCTCTGTTTTATGTCCTTTCACAGCAGCTCCATGTCTCTTTGTAATGGTATGCTGTCTCTCTGTAACTGTTTTATGTCGACATTTGATGTCTCTAAAAGGTTTCTTTGTCGCTATTTTTTATCTTTGTAGTTACTTTGCAATTATTTTATGTCTCTCTGGCTCTTTTATGTCCTTTTATAACCCTTTGACATCCCTTTGTTGGCTGTTTTATGTTGCTGTAGTTACATTGTTGCTCTGAAGTTATTTGTCTTTCTCTAGTTTCTGTAGTTGTTATTGCTTCACTTCATTTCAACATTGTTTTACAGTTATTTGACAGCCTTTTGTGGCTTTTTCGGATCTTTTTATAGTTGTTTTTCATCATTATTGTTGTCTTGTTGGGTCCAAACTAAACCTTAGGGAGCTAATCCCATATGAGCCCTCCATAAACCTTGCAAAATTTCAATTTAATATCACAGGAGGTATTGAAATGTGTTTCCACTGGTTTTAAAAGGTCTTTAAAAGTCTTCAGATGAAACTCTGAAGAACTTTGCAGAATATCAGCCCGCCCACAAAATGGCCAAAAAGCGATGTAGTCATGAAAACACTGCCGCTTTCAGTCTGCAAATTGTTTCCTTAAGGCTTCTTTGTTCAGCCTTGCTATCTGACATGTGCAACTGCTTCAAATTTTCCAATTTTCTACAGATTGCCCTCCACTCCTTCAGCCTTTTCGCCTGATATGAAAGCACATCAGAGTCAGTCGGTAATGTAAGAAGGGTAAAAACAGCTGAGATGTTGACGTCTGACTTGCTTTCCTCCTGCTGTGAGGCGGTCAGGGTTTTGGTAATGAGAGCCTGGGGACCTGGCTGAACCTGCTGTGTAGAAGAGGAACAGAAGTGGAAGAGTGCTCATAATGTTCCTCAGTTACTTTATGCTGCGCGTTTCAGCAGATGCGGTTGCTGTGTAATCAACCAAGGCAATGTGGTTAAAACCAGAATTCCAAGGATTATTAAAAAAAAAAAAAAAAAAAAGAAGTTTGATGTTTATTTCAAGTCATGTGGATCTAAATAATCTGATTACATGCAAATTCACGCCACTGATTGATGTCAGGTCCTCTATCTTGTGACTTCACTTGTAGTTTTATGATGATTAGTTTTGTTTATATTGATTTAATTTCATTTAAAAAATCCTCAGGTTCTTTTTTTTTTCAAGTAACTTAGATAAGAAAAGGCTTACCGTGTTTTTCAGGTCTTATTTATTTAGCCCATTTTCTGAGTTCAGTGCAACAAAGAACCAGGAAAAAGAGTAAACAAAGCAGCATATTTGGACTTTTGGAACATGTGTTTTAAGATTACTTTGAAACTACTTTGTTTCTGTTTCAGTGTAAATGACCTCAACTGGCCTTTTATTAACTTGGCCATGTGCAGTCCTATATCTCTGTGGAGGTGTGTTAAAAAACAGAGGCATATTGTGGAGAGAAGTAAGCTGATGATTAACACCAAGAACAACCCTCTCAACCCCTCTCTCCATCCTCCCTCCCCTGTCTCACCCACCTCCATCACTCTCCTCCCTCCTTCCACTCTAATCGCAGGGCTAATTGACTCAGCCAGATTTGGCAACAGGCTTATTAGTGTCATTTCACACAACAAGGAATGACCTATGCAGATAGCGCAGCGCGTGACAGTAAAGATGAAGCTGCACCTCATCCAAATCCAGCATAAACACGCACATAACTGTGAAATAGCCTATAAACAGTTCCGTCATGTGGGTGTTTGATTAAACCAATGCTCAGTATCTTCACTTTCAGACAGTTTGCTACAAGAAAGATATCAAGTTTGCTATGAGGAAAGCGTTTCTTTGTCGGCGCGTTTTCCTGCTGAACTTCCCTTCAGCGCAGCCAAATTTAATGGCACCGCAGTGGCAAACTCCCAGCAGGTAAACAAGGTGTGGGTGCTGGTGGGTGTCTGGGAATGGGAGCTGCTGCTGTCCGTGGGATTGTGTTTGTGCGATGATTAATCCCTCAGCCGTCCCTAAAATAATAATAAAAAGAAAAAACCTGCCTGCTGATGGGTGTGAGTGTGTGAAAGAGGACGTGTTTGTGCAGCAGACCTTACCGCTGTGCGCGCTGAACCAGCGGGGTGTGATGTGCAGGGGCAAGGTGTCAGCCAGCGACCCCCGGGACCCCAAATACAGCACCCCGTCCGTGTGGTGCCCTCCGCCCCCAGTGTCCTGGTAACCGGTTCCATGGGGGGCCGCGGTCGTGCCCCCTGACCCCCCTCCAGCTCGATCCGAGTCCGTCCCTCTGGGGGTGTAAAAACCGAAGGGCACGGCGGAGCTGTGGTCGATGCCCATCCCGGCCACGGAGCTCACCGAGCGGCTCCGCAGGCCCATGGTTCCGCTCGGCCGGTAGTGACCAAAGTGGGCCGAGGGTGGCACCGCGCTGTCATCCGAAGAGACACCGGGAAAAGCACCCCGGGGCCGCCCTGCCGTGCTCTGTTTTCCCCCCATCCAAAGCGGGAGAGAAATGGGTGGGGGTTCTGTGTGGAAGCAGGAGGGGGCTCGGCTCGATCCGCTAAGGGTCGAGAGAGCCCAAACAGGCTGTCGCCCCCCCTCCCCTCGCTCCTGTCTGTCTCTCGGCCTGCCTGTCTGCCTGGCTGTCCGCGCGTGTCAGCAGGCTCGTCAGCTCTGGCTCTCTGCAGACGCAACAGCCCGTTTCCCTGCTGAGCGGAACATGAGCCAGCCCTGACGTCTGGATTCACCTCACCCGCAGACACGGCCGGGGAGGAGGTGTGTGTGTGTGTGTGTGTATGTGTGTGTGTGTAAGGGGGTGGCTGCTGAGCCGAATGACGCTAGAATCCCAGCACGACTAAACCAGATGCTCCCCTCGCCGTCCCAGGTGCTTATCCTACCATTGCATATCCGGCAGCAACACGTTTATCCCGCCCGGTCCGGAATCACAGCAGCGCCGCAGTGTTCACTCCGCCGCTCGCGCCTCATCTCATCTCAGATATCGTGACAACTGTTGCTGTCTGTCTGACCGCCGAGAAAAAGACGGTCTGTCTTGGAGGTAAAATGACGTCGTCACCGTCCACGCCGTGTGTCCGGTCCGTTGAGCTCCAACCAGCGGTCGCTTTTTCCTCCCCCGGAGATCGGGGTCACAGTGAAGCCGCTCCCCTGCGCGCAGATCAGCGCTCCGCTCCGCTGCCGCTCCGTCGCCGCTCCGCTGCCGCGCCGCTGCCGCCGCTACTGGCCAGACAATGGACGCGTTTCAGTGCGCAAGCTCGGATCAAAAATACAGACGGGACGGAGACGGTGCAGCGACAAGACATTGGTTTAATTCCTCAGTATGGGATTGGCCTGGTTTTCTGTTAGAGGGGGGTCTCATCTGCTGGATCATATGAGAGGTATTTTAGGAGAAGACAGGTGTGGTGAGACCAGAAGGTGTAGGTTACTCAGTTTACATGGGATTTTATCATATTTTGTTTTCTTGTTTTTTGTAGTGTCCTTTGTTGAATAAGAAGTCAGTTTCACGACATATTCGTGGTCATTACACGTGTTGGACAAGCTTATTTACATGGCACAAACACATGTCCAAAACATTATATATTTAGGCAAACAAGGTTTATGTTATTGTGACTGGCAAACAATTGAGGTCAGTTGTTTTTCTTCATTAAATAATGTTCATTATAGGCTAAAAACAACAACTAAATGCAATGTTGTAACTTTACTGTCACCAATTCAAGCCACATATAATTTAATATTTTTACATCTGCGTTCATATTTAGAACGATTAAAAGTTGAACAGTACAGGCTGCTTTGTTTGCTAAGAAATGTAGTGAATAAAGTAAGGAGATTTGTGTTGATGGATTAGCCTACTTTTTGTTGTCCTCCCGTTAATGGTATAAATCTGATAACATTGTAAATGTCTGGTGTCATTCATTGGGATGAGATCAGGAGTGTGTGCAGCATAAAATGTAAAATTGGTTTAGACAGAAAAATACACACACACACACACACACACATATATACATATATATATATATATATATATATATATATATATATATATATATATATATATATATATATATATATATATATATATATATATATATATATATATATATATATATATAATCAGCAATGATCTGCTTTTCTTCATACTTCCAGTGTACAAAAAACATGTTTCAGACAAAAATAAGAAGAAGTTATACTTCAGTGTCTGGTCATCCTTTTGTTTAAAACCCAATATCCAAGCAGCTGCTGCACTGTCACAGACACAAGTGTGGTCTGATATTAGTTAGCAAAAACCCCTCACACACCATTCTCTGCTGAAAAGCAGGGCCCATTTTGAGTCCATCAATGACTTAATGTAAGGTTCACTTGAAATAATCATGTGTGTTGGAAACTAAAGTAAGATTTTGTGAAGCATTTTATAATTTTTCTTGAAATAATCACATCCCATATTTTTACACATTTACTTAAAATCAAATAAAACTTTATTTATAAAAGCATATTTCGTAGAAGAGCAGTTCAAAGTGATTTACATTTAAAAAAAAAAAAAAAAAAAAAAGAGAGATCTGAGTATATATAAAACCATCACATAAACACGTGATAATACTCTTGTACATATCATCATGCCCACACCCACACAGCACACATGTCCAACCCCATCCTTCTCTGCACGAACACAAACTGAAACTTCAAGTTTCTCTCTCTTTAACTAAAAAAGATCAATATGAAAAATATAATTGTATATAAACATCTAAGGATAAATATCTGGCTTGACGCTGAGGTGAGGAAACAATATCTTGGGAATTCATCCACACCAGAAGCCGTCCCAGCGCAGCAACCATCACCATGGGAACTGCTCTTACAACATATAATATTAATCAAGCTCATAAAAGTTAAGTTTTGATATAGATATATATATATATATATATATATATATATATATATATATATATATATATATATATATATATATATATATATATATATATGTATGTCAATCATGTCAGTAATCTGTCGTTAGATTTTAGCATGGCATTATGTAGGTTGTTGTGGCTTTCCAGATTCCCCTGATGCTCCCATTTGTGAAATGAATACAACTTCTTTTTTTCACACATTAATCAATCAATCCAATGAGCTACAGTGAGTCAATAACAGAATCAGCTTTTTGGAAATGGAGAAAAAAAAATTTTTTTATTGCCACAACCCACATAATCACTTTTGCTGATCATCCCATTAATACATTACATTTTCTTGACAAATGTGGCACCCTTTAATCCATTAAGGCAAAACCCATTAAAAAACATGTAAAAAGTCAATTTTTTTAAAAATATGAAGTCTTAGTCTCTTTAACAAAATGTAAATTTAAAAACTACCTAAAAGTTTTAGAGATTTATTTCCATATAATATGTCAAATGTTTTGGTTTAAACTTCTGCTTTCTGATGTTCATCAGGGGACAGAAATCAAGTATCAGGTTATGTTCAACAGGATTTAGAGCAAACTTTGTACCATAAAGTGATGCCAGATGTCTCAGAAATTGTATGTATCATATATGTCATGCTGGAATGTAATGGGTTAAAAAAAATTAACAATCTCTCTACCAGTAAGATTTGTTGCCAAAAAAAAGTGTTCTTATAACAAATACATAATTTAAAAAAAAAACACATCATTTTTCTTTTACATTTAGCTTTATACGACTCATCTCATTTTATTATTCAAAATCTGATTATTTAAAGTGTTCAACAGACAAAAACTAAATGATAGTTTGAAAAAAATATGTTTATATGATTAAAGTTGGAATAGAACAATATCAGAGGTCTATGAAAATATTTAAGATGATTACTTAACCCACTCTATTACATTATGTATAAAAAACAGTGGATTGTCATAAAACCATTTATTATGTCTATCCATCAGCATGCTTTACTTTTGAAATATTTAATCCATTATAGTTTCGGTGTTTTTATAAATCTAAACTGGATCCATTTTAAACCAATTGTTTATTCTGTGTACTTTTACAGGAAAATATTTGGAATGCATTACTCCTTGAAAAAAAAACTTCAAAATAATTTCAACCCAGTAAATATCTTAGCACAGGTCCTACAAAATAATATAAACTATAATATCTAAACTGCAATTTCTCCAAACCTGTCGTGAAAATCATACATGGAGTCATGCTGTACATTTGTTTATTAAATTGATTAACATTCATTTTGTCCTTATCTAGATTCACTTAAATAAATTGCCAGTAATTATATCATGCCTCCAGTAAACAATTATCTCAATCAGAGCTTAATCACTGAGTTTACACAGCTCAGTTCAAAACAAACAGATTGCAATTTCACAGATGTCATGAAAAAGAAAAAAGCAACAAAATGACATGTGATGAGATGAAACCATCAAAAGTTTCAGATCAGCAAACAGAGCTATTTATTATTTACTTTGTGTCTAATACACCATGCTAAACTAGCAAAACAGTAAAACGTTGAATAAAAACACGAGTTTCAGTTTTGTTTGAGGTAAAGATTCAATACAGAACTTTTACCATTTTCTCAGGGATGCACCTCTAAGCGATGACTAATGCCCCATCCGTCCTGCGTCCTACCTGTACTGTGAGCTCTCTCCAGCCAGTAAAAGTCTGTCTTATCTTTCTTTCTGTCTTGGATAATTAATCATGGTGTGAATTCATGACTGTAGTGTGTTTATGCCAACTGCATGTGCCAGGGTGTATAAAGCAAAACTGTGCTGCAATGTCAAACAACATCCCAGAAGTAAAAGTTGTACATAGTATAGTGTGTTTTCTCTGCTTCAGAATGCTGCTGGGCAGCGACACCTCCAGAAATGTACATATTAGATGTCACTGTGCCATGAAACTCGGAGTTTTATGGACAGACATTTTGTCATGTCTCCTCAGGAATAAAAAAAAAGGAACAAAATGTTGGATTTTCTTCAAAGTTTCAGAAGAAAAAACAACAAATATATTTACATTTGATGAACTTAAAGACACATTATGTAACTTTTCAGCCTTAAAACTCTGCATTTTGGACTCATTTGATGGCACAGTGATGTCCTTTATGTCCATCCTGAGGCTGAGAAACTGTGCTATACAACTTTTTCATCTGGGACACCGCGTCATGTTGCAGAAGAGTTGCATGTATCACATGCTTGCAAACAGCTATAAACATACAGTGACTGATTATCAGAGGAAGAGAGGAAAGAAAGAAAGAAAAGGACAGGGCAAGACATAAGACAAGAGTCAAGAAAAGATGTGCGAGAATCCACAGTACAGGGCGTGTCACTGAAAAAACTGCAAAAGTTCTCTGGTGCATCTTTAAACTACCAAAAACATACAAGAAATAAACAACACAACTGTCAGCAAACTTACACATCAGGCAAAATATTTTTTTTAATGCTTTTCATCACTTTTATACAGTGTTTGGTACTTTTGGATCATAAAACAGATACGAGATTGTTTGAACAATTCAGCTGTGAAAAGTCTTGAACAGAAACTACTGTGGAAAAGTTACAGTTCAAAGGAATTACTGCTTCAGTTTACTCCCCAAGTCATATTAGAACGGCAGACAAGCTGCATGTGCTTCTTCTTCTCCTTTACCCATGATCCTCTGGGGCTTTCCCCTCTGTCAGGCCTTACACCAACCATGGATATTGTTGTCAAGTCATGCACTGAGTTTCCTACCATATGCTAAATTATTGGGATTACTGGCTCACATGTTAGGTTTGGGATTTACTTGGTCTAATCCTGCGTTTGAGTGTGTAATTAGTTAGGTTTTATTCAGTTTGGCTCTTTGTTTCCTCACTTTAACACACAGTCGGTCTCATGCAGTCATCTTGGTCTGTTCTGCCCAATAAGGTAAACTATGGTAAAGTACTTAGTGTCATACAAAAGGTGTTAATCTGTCCTGCTATAATGACAGCAAGCCTATAAATGGTCCACTCTCTGCTACTCACTCGTGTAAACACACTCACACACACACACACACACACACAGACTCACGTAAACCAGACACACAATCAACTCAAGTGGTTCTAAAAATATATGTAATCACACAGGTTAAAACAAAAACACAGCCAGCACAGGAGGGCATCTTTATCGTGGAGTGTTAGGCCGTTTCTCACCAGTGTTTCATTAAAATAAAAACATAATCTTCTATTTATTTAGCTGTAATTGTCTGAAGTCTGAACAGTGTAATTTATCCATAAATGGTTAAAGAATTATTTTAAAAGTATTTGTTTAAATGGTGATTAATATTTCAAGTAGTTGTCCAATAGTTGCTTGAAAAAAATCTAAAATATGATGTAAAATTGTAGATACTTGATGGTAAAAAGATGAAATATTTGTTGAAGTATTTACTATTTAGACTAAAGACAATGCTTGACATATGACTTACAGAAAATATGTCGATAATACTGCAATATATACTGTAATGTGGGTGAGTTTGTAATTAATAGTAACATCAGATGATGCAATGTCCATCATATCTGGAAGCATCTGAGAGATACAGACAGTAATCTTTAGAAATGGGCCACAAAAGCTAAAGATGCAGGAAGGTGCTTGGAACAGATGGTTTTGGTTGGATGTCAGAAGTTTTGAGTCCAGTTGGACTATTTTGTTTTCATCTGTTTCTATCCCACCTTTTTTTTTATTTATTAGGATAAGGAGGCCAAGCTTGCTTAAATTTATCATACATCATGCCTAAACCTACCCAGGTCAGGTTTGGCATAAGGCTATGATTAATGGATAAAGTGAGCCAGTCATAGGCAGAGCAGGATGTGTCTCACTTTACTCACCTCAAGATCTCCTGCCCTACTCAATTTTCCTAAAATAAATAAACAAAAATACTAGGTTTGGACTTTTTTAAGAATAAAGTGAATAGGAAAGTTGTGAATGCAAATATTAGCTTTGAGATTTACAAGCGACCTTAAAATTTCTGCATCCACACCTCTAAGGTCTGGATGTATAAAGATCAATTTTCTCATATTGCATAATACAAATATCCTTTTTATTTTAATGTATGTGAATAAAATAGACAAAAACTGCATTTTTTTTCTTCCTCCTTCACCCTGAAGCTATAATGTGAACACCACATGAATACAACAGTCGTATGTGATGGAAGAGCAAGCTAGAGCCGGGCGGCTTAATCCACATATCAAAGTAGCAATACTGTTTACCAATGGGATTTATCATCTTCATCTAATCTAATCATTTAACTAATTTGCACTCTTGACTTTATTTTTCTCAAACAAGTGTGTGTGGTAAAAGAGAATAACTTTTATTATCTTGTTACATTGTTGATATGATTGTTTGTTTTTGTTTTGTTTACAAACAAAACATCTTGGATTTAAATTTCTCAGTTCTGCCATTCGGTTTCTTTATAATAATGTTTAACTTGACAAAAACTTTTTCATTGTCTAATTATGATCATAATCCTGATCAATAATTAAAGAAAAAAATAATCAAATTAATGTGAAATTTCAAGAAAAAAGTGAAGATATTGGCATCAGTTGGCGAAATTTGCAGTATCGTCCAGCGCCAGAGCGTACCCAGCTGTCCAAACCTGCCATTGAGGAAAATAAATTCTTATTTAAAATCTAAAAAAAAATGATCATTTTGGATGTTAAATATCACAATGATGACTGCATTTTGGAAAAAACAATAATAAATGTCTGATGCCATAAATTCTGAAAAACAAGCTTTTTAAAAAGCTGAATGAAATACCGGGGTCTATTAGCTGAACATATATTTCACATACTTTGCATTTTACCAGCTTATTAAGCCATTGCACAATTATAGTGCACAGAGTTGGATATATCCCACGCTTTTGTTTGCGTTTCTGGTTCAATTAGATTTAGTCAATTAACACGTTTATTGTGATGCCATCATTTTCTAAACCTAGAAGGAAAATGTCTTCAAATACTTTTCAATTTGAAGGGAAACAATAATACTAAACTAAATCCAAAGGTTTAAGCTTGCTGTGGGGGGTTGTGTCAGAGGCTGTGACCACCAACCACTTGGAGGTTGTTCTACAAAGCTGCTTAGGTTTAAGAGCACTTTTTAAAGTGTGCTTTTTTGTCTGAATGGTTAAATGTCTGCTCTGAATTGTTATGGTGGTAAAGGTTTTGTGTCATGTAGGTGAACTGCTCTCTCCAGAGGGTGTGCCATCATTAAGACACAAGCCAGTCCAGACTGGGGATGATCTCTCTGCAAACACTGGTGTGTCAAAGACCAGTTTCTCTCAGTAAACTTAGAAAATAATCCAGATGCTAAAGTAAACAAATAACAGCATAAAACAATGGGATTCATTCAGTAACCTTTCAAATTTGTTCTTAAATTCTACAATTTATTGAGACATTCACCAAAGTCTTGAACATTCAGGAATACTCTACGGACCAACACGTCGTTTTCTGCTCCTCTGCTCATTGAAATACAGCAATGTAACGACAGTAAAGGTTTTGTCAGATTTTTTAATAACATTTAGTAAAGTAGAAAGTGTTTTGTTAATTAATATGGATAGTCCAAATTGATCATTTCTCTAAAAAGGGAAAATTAAACTATTTTTCATCATTTCATTCATTCATTTCATATTAAATTTCCCTTTGGGGATTTAGATTGAATTTCCCTTTGGGGATTAATAAAGTATTTTTCATTTCATTTTATTCACGAACAAGTTACAGTCAAGAAGGATTTGATTTTGTTCCTGGTTTTCTTAACACCATAAGAGCAACAGGCAGCACACAAACCTGATCCGTTCCCTCCACCACAACGTCGCCTTACAAATGTCCAAAGTCACCTGTGACTCCCAGATCCACCTGCTGAAGTTTAATAACTGCAATTTACCGTAATAGTGGGCTTTTATTCTAACAATTAGTTTTATTAACAAATGAAGTTTATTGCCTGGCCTCTTGGTTAACAATACCCATCAGACTCACCTGGAGCAGGGATCCCCAAGCCCCAGCATCCTGCAGGTTTTCCAAGTGTTACTGCTGGAAAACACCAGACTCAGGAACAGACAAGCTCTGCACATGTCTGCTAGATACACATTGATTTAAATCAGGTGTGTTGCAGCAGGGACACTTGGAAAACCTGCAGGACATTGGTCATCGAAGACCAATGTCCTGATTCTTTAGTTGCACCGTTCACTCCACAGGTCAATCATACCTCAGATGATCCCACAGCAGGTGGAAATGTTCTTCACAAACAGTGGAAGGTTCAGGAGGCTACATAATGAAAATGTACTTATTTACTCGCCTTCAGCCCTGACACTGCAAAGATGTGCGTCCTGACATGCTTACGGACCAGACTGCAGACTGCAGTCCAAGTTGAAGAGAAACTAATGACCCGTTTGTATATAAAGCAACTTTTATACTGTTTGAAGCTCAACACGGGATTACTTATAATCAAGTAACAACTAGAAAACATGGAAATTAGGCTTCAAGGAACATCATCATTGTTTTTTTTGTTTTCATTTTTCCTTTTGTCACCATGTTTGCTATTTTTACTTGTCTGTATGTGTCCATTTCCAGAAATCTTGACTTTTTACGGTCTATTCTTTTTTTTCCTTTGTAGTATGCACCTATGCAAAGTAGTGCCAGCTGCTCCATCCTTTTAACTTGCCAGGGATTGGTATTCTGCTATTTAAGAGAAAAGATACAAACAGTTCTGCGGTTCATGAATCTGATAGCGGTTTTGTAAGAAATTTCTCAACTAAAACAAATTTAAGAAAACTTGTAAGAAGATATTGCTGATTGAGGTCAAAGAAGCCCAAACATTCATAGTCAAGAGAAGTCAAACCCCGGCTGCCTGAGTGAAAGTCCGGCTGATCACCTGAGACAAGTTACAACTTTGGACTATGTTGTGGTAAATAATAGTCTGCTGAGTCTAACCAGTGACAGAAAATCATGCCAACCAGTAATATTTATGGGCATGATGAGAACTGATGATGGCCAATTATTTTAATTGAAGGTATTTAATTCAGGGGAATGTACGACATGTAAAATATTTAGTACAGTCACAACAAAACACCACAAAGTCATCGATCATGGACTTTTCATTCTGCTTCCTTATGACCAGTTACTTCCAGTTTCAACCTGTTTTTTTCTGAATTTAATTGTTCCTTTTCCTTGTCACGCCTGGTTTCCTTTGTTTGTTTTACCTGCTGCGTGTTCTGTCATTAGTTCATGTAGACTCCTGGTTTTCAGCTATGTGTTTTTGTGGATGTAATTCATGTTGTTTCCTTTTTAATTTGCATTTGTGTTCCCAGTTGTTTTCCTTTAACTCTCAGTTTAATTAATTAAAAGCCTCAGAGAGAAAATTTGGATGCAAAATTAATAAAATATCTGGCTGTCTCCATCATCCAGGAAATCTGCAGCTGAGACATTCTCATTAGAGTAATTTGTTCATTTATTGTGGTCAGTTTCTCTTCTTTTGTTGTTTTTAACAGTGGTCATGGTTCACTCTTTTCTTTGTTGTGGGATCTGTTTTTGCATCTTTTCCATCTGATTCATGTCCGCTTCTGTTATTGTGTTTGTCTTTGTAGTTGTCTTTACTTTTAAATTTTCTCTTTCTGTCCTTTTCTGCTTATTCTCTTCACTATGAAATACTCTGTTGCTGATTCATGTCAGTTTCAGACAGCTGAGTCTAGCTCAGTGATGACCTTTTGTTTTTATACCTCTGTGGCCATTTTCATCACTTTATGGTCATTTTGTGCATATCTGTTAATGTTGTTTTTCTCTAATCATTTGTGTATGTGTTTAAGGTCGGGTTGTTGTTATTTGGGATAATTATTTTACCACTGACATAATGTTGAAAGGTGATGTGGTCATTATGCAGTTGTTTATGCCACATTATGGTCATTTTGTAGAGCTGTAAATCTACTCTATGTGCTTATTATCTTTTATACGAATCAATAATAAAAAATTAACAGTTTAGAAACTAAAATACAAGCGAGTTAAAACATTACAGAAGGAACTGATTGTAGTTTAGAAGCTGGGTGTTTTGAGATCAGTTTACAGCTGTGTGCTGGAGCATTAGAAACGAACCACTGAGGCAGAACTAAAGCATCCTGTTCATCTTCTAATGTGATTCGCATGATTGAAGTTTTCTGTCAAGCACGCGCCACTGCCTCCACGTGGAGGAGCGCAGTACTGCATCATCACGGCCACATGTCAAGACTGGATTCAGCTTTGAAGTCTGGATAGGAGTTTGGATCAAACCAGTTCCTCCAGTTTAATGGCAGTGGGATTTAGACCCGGGACCTGCCTGTCAGTTTATTTTAGCACCCCTCTTCATATTTAGTTCAGTGTTTTACCAATAAAAGGAGGTCAAGTGGAACTTTTATTTAGCTTTTGATTTTAGTTCCTTCCTCAACTGAATACAAATGATGTTGATTGTGGCTGAAATAGTAGAACCTGATGGTTAAATCTGCCTCTAAATCTGCATGTCGGCTGCAGCGCCCCCTGGTGTGTGGAGGCCAGCACCTACAACTTGTTTACAAGTTACAAATAATCCAACTTGAAAGTAAATACAGGTCACAGATTAATAAACCTCTTATAAACTGTGGTTGTGTAACATCTAAAATGTTAGTGTTTTTCATACTTTATTCAAATAAAACCTACAAACCTCCACATATTAGTTTGTCTTTCTCAAGAAAGTGGGGTTTTGGGAGTCTGTAGTTTAAAAAAGTCCACAAACCTGTTTCTTGAAGAGTGGTAGCCTTCCCTTAAGAACATTAGAAAAGGAAATTAAATGAATCTGGATTTAACAAGAATGTTTCTTAATAACAGAATAGTCAGATTAGTGGAAAAACTCTGTTTTATGTTAAAAAACAGACAAGAAAAGTAGGTGTTTATTGTTTCATCGATTCACACTGACAAAAACAATCTCATTTTAGTAAACTGGACACTGATCTTAATCCCAATTTGTTCTGTTGTGTCTTCATTCATTCATTATCCTAACCGCTTAATCCAATGAAGGGTCGCGGGGAAGCTGGAGTCTATCCCAGCAGTCTTTGGGCGAAAGACAGGGTGCACCCTGGACAACTTGCCAGTCCATCGCAGGGCCTGTTGTGTCTTATGAGACTAAAATATTTATTTAAAAACCATATAATAAAATGAAAGATTCCTAAATATGAATATGTTTTAAGTCATGATTCCTGGATGTGTTTAACATTAATAAATATCTTAACAGTTTATTTCAGTCACCTTTTGTTACGGTTTTATGGTTTTCACTAAAAGCAGCAAATTAATTTCCTAAATGAAAATCTGACATTCATCAAAAACCCCACAGATTTTAGCTTCATTTTAACACAACATTCATTGTTTTGGTGGTTTAAGAGCAATTATTAATGCAACAGATTTTAAATTCCACACTGATGTACAGCTCTTGTCACGCTATTATCTACAGACACAGTTTACAACTCTCCCTGCTGCAGGATTTTCTCTGGGTTCATCAATTTCTTTGGGTCAAGGGCATCCTTAAGACTCTGCATGACCTGCATGGCCAGAGGTCCCATCTCCTCACAGAGCAGTCTTCTCTTTCCTAAACCGATTCCATGTTCTCCAGTGCATGTACCATCCATGGCCAGCGCTCGTCTGCAAGGGAATAAACAAGGCTGTTGCTTTGCATGTTCAAACCTGAAAACTGTACACACAATCATTCAAATAAAAATAGATATATACAGTCAAACTTAACCTCTTTTTACCTGATTCAACTTAATGTATCTGTATTCTACTACATGAAATCCCAATCAGATTTCATATATAACATATACACTTGAAGACATCTGTTAGATTATAGAATAAATACAGCAACCCGTATATGAACACATTTATCACCAACTTGGGACTTGAAAATAATTTCTCAGACAGGAACAACAAACATTTTGAGCGATAAACCTGCAACATTTTCAGCACTGCTGTGGCTTTCTCCATCTAATCCTCTGATATTACCCTGTGGGGTCCTCAGACTGACCCCTAAGCAGATGGCAGCTCTTTAAAGTTTTACAAAACCAATTTAGAGAAGATTGTGTTGGCAGCGGACAAAAATAATCATCTATGGACAAACAACCTGAGCTTCTCTAAAACCACAATCTTAAATGTTTGGCCCTCTGGAGTAAACAAACTGGGAGAGATGGGGGTGGGTATTGATTATGTATGGATTGAAAAAAAGAGTTTATTTAGTCGACTTATTGTTTATCATTGTTATCAATAACTATTTTTAATACATGAAGACAAAAATTGTATCGTCAACCAAGAGCTGTGAGACACAAAATATTTGGCAAAGATTAGATCCAATCACAGCTAATTGAGTTGTGTACAAAGCCTGATCCGATCAGAACAAGGAAGGCCTGTAGTTGACTGACTGGGAAAATGGTCCAATTGGCTCTGATGGATTTCTATGGAACTCGTGTGGCATCCATGCAAAACTAAGCATGCTCCAGTTGACATTATATCATCAGCAAGTTGTGCTTTTATAAGACTGCCAGCTCAAAGATGCAGTTAATCTGATCAGGATTACGGGCCAGTTGACTGGCATATTTTATGAAATGTCAAAGGTTTTGGGATTTCTCATTCAAGTCACAGTTACAGAAGACATTAGACAACCACAGTGGGAAACCAAGTGCCATTTATAATCTTGACTCACACAGTTAAGAATAATAAATGTAAGTAAAAGATGGTTTAGTCATGAGACTTTGAATGAAACTGAATCAAGATTTACTGTCAAAATGAATATCAGTCAAAGACAGATTGATGAAGACACACATATTGATCAGCATCAGGTACATACACTGTTCATGTGATATCCAAGGACTGAGCAGTAAACATGTTAACTGAGAGTTTATAAACTCCTGACTGGAGAAGTTAGACATTACCTGGCCAGCCTCTCCGTGAACAAGTGGACCCTGTGCAGCTCGTCTGGGTCATTTGGATCCACGACCATCAGACAGTGGAAGTTGCCATCGCCCACGTGACCTGCAATGGGACCTAAAGACAGAATACACTCGAGCTTTTTACATCTTACTTTTACTTCATTTTTCTTTTTGTTAGAGTTGAAGTGCTTCTGCTGTCTTTTGTTGCTTTTTGTTGTTTTTTTTTGAGACACTTAAAACAAAATAAAGTTTACAAAAGATAGAATTAAACAAATTTTCCTTCTGCACCTGAAGAGCAAGAATGAAATGAAGCCGTCTCACCTGCTCCGGGTCAAGACTGCACTGTAAACTGAGATGGGATTAACTACTGTTTATGTGTTGTGAGTCCCAACACTCAAGAAATATGTTTATTACAAGCAGGAAGGATAATCACATCAAGCTCAGATCCCAAACTAACCAGCAATTTTTCTTTCTTGTTAGTGACCTCCAGGTTTCTGCAGTTTATGTGGTAGCCTCAAGAGCAACCTTCTGATGACACTATGCAACCCCGTTTGTTCAATTACCCGAACCCCAAACCAAACCACAGCAACTTTATTTATGAAGCACTGTGAAACGTCCTCAGCTGAAACAAATTTTGCTGTACACAATTCCCTAAGTTCACTTATCAAATGTCTTTGATTATGTGGACACAGTGCCAGCAGATGTCAGGTTAAGGGTTACTCTACACACCGATATTGATTTTCACATCAACCATTTGAAGTGTTTACTTAAAGGGATCCTATTATGGTATTTTAAGTTTTCTGCGCTTTCTACAGTGTTACAGTGTTGAATCCTCATCAGACATGTGAATAACACTGTTTTTTATCACCTAAACGCATGTTTGAGTTTGAGCACTCTCTCCATTCGGTTTCCATGGCGACAAAAAATGCGTCGTTTTAGAGAGTTTTTTTCTACTTGGAAATCCTTGTGACGTCCCGGGGATAAGGTTCGGTGATTGGTTACCTTCTACTGGTTAACAAGGGCATGTACAAATACATCAGGCGGGTGGAAAATGTTGAATAAAGTTATTTCCAACGATGGCTGGTGAGTTTACCAAAGAGAGACATCCTGCTGCATTCGTTGCTGTGGGTTGCTGTTTTCCACTTCGTTTTCAGGGTCTGATTCAGGTTCCAACATGTAGGGCTGTATGCTATGTGTTGACATTGTATTTTGTTTTTTTTTTATTTAGTTCATATGAGCCTAATCCTTCTGTTTATGAGACGTTACAATGACGGCAAAAGCAGTTGCGGTGCGCACTCCCGATGTAGTGCAGTGGCAGCTGACCAATCAGTGGCAACTTACATCTGGCGGGAGGCGGGGCTTAATGCGGAAGAGTCTCAATCCACTCGTTTTGCCCACAGGCTGATCTTACAGCCTATGGAGAGGGTTGGTCTAAAGTAAATAAAGCGATTTGTGACAATAACTCGATCAATCCCAGCCCTTCTGGTCTCAGAAATAAAAATAAATTAGCCTGAAATGCACATAATAGTTCCACTTTAAAGATTACCCTACAAGTCAAAAGTTTGGACACACTTTACTGGAAAGTGCATCCAAACTTATCAAATCAGATCTAATTTTATTTGTATACCACCATTCATGCATTAAGCAGTGTGTCACATTTTAATAACAACAAAGAAGAGTTTAAAAAAGCATCTAAACACACCTGATCATTCACACATTCACACACACACACACACACACCCCATCTCCTATATCACAACTCTAAAAGCACATAATCTGTCTCCTTAACCAACCTGTAATCGAAATAAAAAATAAATAGATAAATAAATAAATGAAATCCCCATAGCCCTGCAATTATTGGGCCAAAGGTAGGGTACACCCTAGACCGGTCGTCAGTCTATCACAGAGCCAACACAGAGAGATTAAATGGATTAATATCAGATGAAAATGAATAGGTTTGAAAAAATAGAATAATAATAATAATAATAACAGTAATGTAGGAGCCATATTATAAGTCATAAATGTCTGCAAATATGTTAATGTGTGCATGCTTGATTGGCACTTGGGTGGAGGGTGTGTCACTTTGGGTGTGAATGCACACGTTAGAAATAGTTGCACTCACCTGAGCGCATCGCTTGGCTGTAAGGATGCAGAAGTGGGGTGAGCTCGGTAGTGAACTTTTTGTTGACCACAATTAGATGCTTTTGTATAGTGGCCTACTCTGCGTATTGCTTGTTCTCTGTAATTTATTTAAAGTAACGATTAAAATAAACAAACGCAAGAAGGAGAATATACATCTTAGTGCGCGTCATCAATATCTCCCGTGTTTAGCCTGCAGCGGCTGAAGTAGATAATGGCGTTGGACAGTTAGCTGCAACAAGTAATATTTACATTCAGTAAAAACCAGATAAGATGATCTAACGTGCATCTAAATGGTGATGTACGTTGTCTGTCGTAAGACTTGTCTTTATACATTTTTTCTTTTTTTTTCTCCCAGTTGTACCAAAAATTAGCTAAACTGAATAAAAGTTTGCATACTGTGTTGTACATTTCAATGTAAATGTGTAGAAATATTCACTATTTTAAACTGCATGATAAGCAAAGGCTTTAAGAGGTTGTTGAGAGCTGTAAAAGATTCACATGAATGTACCACTAGTGCTACCAGAAAATAAGGCAATATTTTCTTCTGCCCCCAAGCATACCTGTTAGCCTGTTCTCAATCAGGTCCTCCTTAGTCTCTACGATGATCTGAGGTAATCGAGACAGAGGGACGCACACATCTGTGGAGTAAGCCTACACACAAACACCAACACAAAAGGAAGATACGGTCAGAGTACTAGAATGGCATCAAGTGCCTGTCTTTTGCAATCTTGAGGACTAAAAGCCTTTTAAAAGTGAGACGCTGAAGTACTTCAGAGTGGTGACGGCGTTAAGTGTTGCAGGATTATTTCACCTATAATGATGCTCAGTTCCACACAGCAGTAGTAAAATTATAACACACTGTTGGTGCAGCAGTGTTTTCATTCCTTTGAACGTTTAAACGAGTTTGGAGGAAATATTGCTTTGTGGATGCTTGGATCTTTGAATTTTTTTCACTTGTAGTTCATTTCCCTCTGTGAACTTTGTGTACCCTGTATCAGTCCTTTCATGTCAAAGAACTTCTAAAGAAAATCTGCAATCCACGTTTTGAGGTTCTCCTGTTTACCTTGCAGCCTGGTCTGAGAGCCTGTGCAGCGTACCAGGCGTCATGACGAGCTTTCCACAAGCGGTTGCGTGTTTCTGCATCTCGAGCCCACTGAAAGTCCGAACCTTCATTACTCTGAGTGATTTCCTCTGTAGACACACAAACCAGATGCAACACTGCTTGAGGTTTTCATAAAAAAATGCTCCATCATGGGAGTTATGAAAATGATCAACTAAAAGGGAGAATAGAATAGAAAATTGAATTGCATATTTGGGCAACAAAGAATTTTTGTGGGCAACAGATTTATAAATTAAGGAACAAACGTTCCTCCTGTCCAAACACAGTGCAAATATACAACTGATTTTAGGAAAATCACTAACCATATTATTATAGCTGATAAGATCAGGATGTCTTTTCAACCTTAAAGGGGAAAAAAAATCATCTTCCATTGACTGGATATAGAGATGGACATAGCCTCTGTGACATCACCCGTAGGTTTCTGAAGAGCTGAATTGAAGCTTGGTGGGTGGTTCCTACCATCGCCATGTTGGCAGGGGCATGTGTGTTGTCTCGCCCGGAAAATATAAATATGGGCAAAGAGGTGGAGCTGAGAGGGGGGCTGTGAGCGTCATGGTGGATGATTGACATCGAGTAAACTCCGAGCTGCCTGTAGCTAAGAGCTAACCGAACTAACCCGGAGATAACCAGCTAACGGAGGTAAGCGGGCTAAAGCTAAGTCATGGTGCTAACCGTCTTAAAATCGTGGTTGTTATACGTTCTTCTTACTTGAAGCAGAAGATCGGGTACCTGTCAATAAAAAGGACACACCCCTAAATATGCCGAACTTCCAGATTAAATTACTTTTAAACGGGCAAGTTAAAAAAAAATTCTTTCCCCCCCACAGTTGTCATGAAGGTAAACCTGACCTATAAACTGAAAATGGACTTCTGAACCAGGCTGTAAACATGTTTATTTCTGCCGTGAAGTTGGTCTTTTTAACATGGTAATCTATGGGGATTTGCTCTGTTTTTCCACCAACCCCTAGCGGATGCAGGGTGTACTCCAGTTTTATGCACTTCCACATAGGCTTCACATTCAAACGCTGGAGGCTGCCACTTGGGAATGCCCCAGTTGCTCTTTGTTCCATGCAGTTCTCTGGTTTCCTGCTATTATGAGCTAAAATTTTTCAGTGACAGCGTCTAGTTTGTAACTGTTGTTGCTGTCTCTTTTGTTCTGCGATGTAACCCAAAATTCCGCATAAGTCAGACTTTTATCCTTAAATACGCCATATTGCCCCCTTGATCACTAAATAAATATCTAAATGCTCGTATTATGCATCATATTAAGAAAAACAGTACAGGCAATTACAATACGCACTGATGCGTTGTGTCAGCCTCCATGTCACGCGTTGTAAGAGCTTATGTGGACCCTTATAACTTCGTAAGCTGCTCAATTTTTTTTATTCACCTTTATTTAATGAGCGTTATGAAGTCAAAATGACGTAAGTCAAGAACCGAGTAACCCGAGGACAGCTTGTATTTAGCTGTAAGGTACTAGAAACCGAAGGTGTTCTACATTAACCAATAACTGCAGGTTGTCTCATCTTCAGTAATTTATGCCTTCAGTGGAGATTAAAACACGTTTTTCAAAAGGTCAGATTCAGTGATGCGTGCACACAATCTCGTCTGCAACACACACACATACATTGTACTATGGCCAGAAAAATAATCGTCCAAAACCTCGGTCAGAGACTGTTGAATTTTATGATTTCAGATTTTAAAACCTGCAGACAAACAGACCTTATCATGAACTTTTATTAGTCTTTGTTGTCTGGATTTTCTTCAAGAACATTGACCTTTAACATAACACACACATAAAAAAGTCAACACTGTTGTCTGAACACACACATACCGGTTGTGTTAACTTGTTCTTCAAGGCTTCGTTCTGACCCATGGAACTCCAGGAACAGCGTTGGGGTCACAGGGTAGGACAAAGAGCTGAACCTGTTGCACGCATCTATCATGACGTCATCTAGAAACTCTGTATAGCAAACATACACACACGGGGAAAAGAGAGGGAGAAGGTTAAGTGTGATCCGTCTAAATAGGTCATTCTTTTGCTTCATAGCTGTCGTATTTTTTTCCCTCAGTTGTTTTGATTGGATATTGACTTATTTACAAAGCCAACTTCCCAATATATCCCTCCCTAATGGATTCTGTTATCTCCCACTACAGGAATCTATTTTCTAAAAGGAATCAATAAAGTTTAATCTCTTGCTTGTTGGTTCGGCTTTCTCCTTCAGTTTTCCTTTTGCCAGCTTCATCTTTCATCATGACCCATATTAATAGATCTCATACTGGGCTCGATTCATGAGGAAGACAATGATTTATAGTTTGTTGTCGGGGTATTAACCTTACAAAACAACTCAAGATGGCAGCTGCCAGTTCCAGGTTTTTGATCAAAAGTTACTACTTAAACCAAAGAAAATACAAATCTTAGACAGACAAACAGACAGACAGATAATAGCTCATCTATGATGACTGAAGTAAATCACATTTTCAATGACCACTATTACACATCCATGGACAGCGATGTCATTAACAACCCTTGTTGCCAATTCTTCAGTAAGAAAAGTAGATATTAGCTGTCCTGAAAGTCGCTAAATGGCGTCATCACTTAATATGCATGTAGTTGTAACAGATGACATCTGGCATGTAGGACAGGCAACATTGACAATTTGAGACCACAAATATCTTTAAAACATAACAACTTTAAGTGTCTCTATTATACACATTTCAGTCTAATTTGTTTTAATATGCAAGTCGAGAGGGGCAAGAAATAATCAAGCATTTTTCACAAATGCCTTCATTTATTTTGTATTGGTCCTCTCAGATCAGCCTCTGCCAGAAACAAGCAAACAGAGAAAGCTCCGCCCCATGTCCTGCCTGCATCTGATTGGTCAGCTTTCAGGAGTACTTACACTGAGCACTGAAGGCGGGTGTGACTTTCTTCTCGTGAACGTGCACAACCAATAGAAGATGACCAGTCACTGAGTCCCTACCCCGGGACATCACTAAAATTTCTAAGTAGAAAAAACTCTCTAAAACTAATCATTTCTATCGCCATGGAAACCGAACATAGAGAATGCTGGAAAACTCAAACATGCGTTTAGGTGATAAAAAAAAAAAAAGGCGCTTCTCGTACGTCTGATGAGTACTCAACATTATAACAACACTCAGAAAGCTCAGGAAACTAGAAATAGCATAATAGAGCCCTGTTAAGTCAATATTTTGTGTTTTTTTTATTTTTGTTTTTTTTTATTATTATTTATTATTATTAAATTATTAACA
The DNA here is from genome assembly GCF_933228915.1 of Telmatherina bonti. Classification (NCBI taxonomy): domain Eukaryota; kingdom Metazoa; phylum Chordata; class Actinopteri; order Atheriniformes; family Telmatherinidae; genus Telmatherina; species Telmatherina bonti. The sequence goes on along the minus strand of NC_136620.1, from coordinate 13,733,918 downwards.
GTTTTGTGTAGTTTGGTTTTTAATTAGAAGTCTACAACTCATTAGAATACTTCTAACTTTTTTAATCTTCTTCAGTAAACATTAATATCTGACAGTAAGCCAGGACAGGATCAGCCAGTAGCAGCTTTGGTCTGGTCAAGGAGAAGAGCACTATATGAGACTGTTTTGTGCCATTATGACTTGTTTTTTTTAATTTTTTCTGACATGCATTTTATTTGTATTACTGTAGCTGCTGCTTCATTTTTATTTTTTTTAAAAAATAATTTCTTAAATGATTTTCATCACAATGAACTGAGGAACATCCGAATAAAACAGTGATTGTGGATTAAATTTGTATTAATAGTGTCTTTAGAATAAACACAAAGTGCTGAAACAAGATTATGTTTCAGCACATGTTCTCGGATAATGTTGGTAATTAGCTTCTCTAAGGCAATGAGAAAAGCAAAATGCCTCAGTTAGATAAAGTTTCACAGGACATAAGATTTCCATAATTCGTATTTTCACAAACAGAATAAAAATTTTACTAATCAGAAAATGTTCAAATGAATCCAGATATTCTCTGTGATAATTCGGTCCAGGTTTGGATATTCTGAATATTGCAGTTCTTGTTCAGGACCTGGTCTGATGTGGTTTTAAATGCAAAATAAACATTTTTAAAAAATTAGCCTAATTTGCATTTTCACAAATATTCGATTCACAAATAATTTCTGACACCTTTATTCTGTTTTAATGGATCTACATGTTGTGCAGAATATTTCAGTAAAGATTTGTAGTTTTACATCAGCAGCTGGTCTAATAGGCCTTTACACAAATGGGAAATTTCAGTGTTTATTTACATGTGTCAACCACATGTAGAGAAGTGTCATGCATGGAAACATGCATGACACTTCGATCCCACTTCGATCCCCAGTTCAGAAATCCCATCGCCACCCCTGCTCACATCTCTCTTTAAAGTAGTTTCTGCCGTTTCTATATGAAGGCTACTTTCCAGAAGTGAAACCAGGGAATTTAGCATGTAATCATGTGTTTTCTATTGAGATGTAATCAAGTGGGAAGATAAATCTAAATGAGTATTAGGTTTTCGATTGGATTTCATTTTTATCTCATTCTGTCATCTGAACTTGGGGTGAAGAAAACCCTCAGACATCATAAATAAGGACGATTAGGTGGTTTTTGTCCTAATTGTTTTCATTGGGAGAACCGGTGGTCCACCAGTGTGACAATTATCATCCCAAAATGAGCCTTGCTTGCCAGACTGAGGTCCACATCAGGTCCGCTCAAAAATCAGCAGCCATAACTTTCCTGCTAGACTTCTGATTCTTAAAATTCTAGCTGTGCGGCTTTGCTAATGTCCCAAATAAGAAGGCAGGAGTGTTGAGAGTTGGTTCCCGTTTGCATTGTTTACATAGCAAGTCTAGTTCATTATTCTCTCATGGAAATATGCCCAATTCAGATTTTCCTTTATTCTTCTCAGTCATGTTGCGCTCGTGTTCGCCAGTCCAAGACTTTATAGGATAAAAGAAGATGGTTTGAAGCTAAATGGAGTTCTTAACCCCCTGAAATTATTTGATTTAATTGAAGAGATCAGTACAGTCAGATGACTTTTTTCACTGCCGTCTTTCAGCTGATTGCTGGCAGTGACGTCATATTCTGGGATAGAAATCTGACAACGCAGATTGTGTTCAAGATTATATTTTTATTTATTACACATTTAATTCCTTCAGTGCACTTAGTGGATAAAAAAAACTGATCTGAAAGTTAGAAACTGGATGGGGATATTCTTCTGGGTGGCTCAGCAAGCAGCATGCAAATTGTGTAAATCCTTTACTTGTGAATTTATCTAAACATGTAGATGATGAGGTGTTAAAACCCACCCAGGTACTGGAGCCTGACCAACATTTTACTAAGGCTGGTAAAGTCTATATTTGGTGCTCGCTCTCACTACACTCAAATCTCATTCTAAGACAAACAAAGCACACTGGGGCTTGTCACATCAGTTATTTTTGACAGATCTATATTAGGAGAATATAATTGAATCACCAACTCCTCACTAATCCACAGTTATCAAAATTCCTCGCTCCTTCCTTACCGATGCGAGCGATGGGGACTCCAGCCTGCAGAATCTGCACAGTGCTATCTACAGCAGCCTGGACGGAGGGAAAAGAGCAGACAGCAGAAACCATGGCCTCTGGGATGCCATAAAGACGTAGCGTTGTCTTTGTGATGATGCCCAAGGTGCCTTCTGAACCCACAAATAGATTTGTCAGGTTGTAGCCTGCTGAAGTCTTCCTGGAGACAGATATAAAAACATGACTGTGAAGTCACACAGAGGAAAAGCAAAGTATGTTTTAGACAGCTGATGCATACCTGGGACGTCGGCCTTTCCCAGCAGTGTGAATGATGGTGCCATCAGCCAACACAACCTCCAAGTTCATAACATTTTCCCTCATAGTCCCATAACGGACTGCATTCGTACCAGATGCACTAGTGGCAGCCATACCACACAGAGATGCATCAGCTCCAGGATCTAGGTCAAACACATTATTTGGACAAATTATGTGGAGTTTTGTTTCTTTTAAAATTTAACAAGTTGAATGACAAATTAAAATAAAATTTGTCCCAAAGAAAACTATGTTCTAATTGGTTCTGTGCCTGATTAAACAAGCACACAGTCATGATATGGAGCAGAGGTGCCCAGCTCCGGTCTTCGAGGGCCACAATCCTGGAGGTTTTCCATGTATTCTGCTCCAACACACCTGACTCAGACTAATGACTCATTGTGCAGAACTTCATTGGCTGTTGGATCCATTTACTGAAAGCCAGTTGTGTTGGAACAGGGATACACTGAAAACCTGCATGACAGCAGCCCTCGAGGACCGTATTTGGGCACCTCTTTTGTAGAGTTTTTGTGTGGTCTTTAGTTCTGGTTTCCTGTTTTATTTAGTAGGTCGTCCCATGTGTATTTAGAGTTCAGAACTTTTTGGTTTAGCTTCACCTTCCTGTTCTTTAGTTAACCTGGTTTCATTTAGTTTATTCAATCCACCTGTGTCTTGTGTTTTCTGTGTATTTATACTACCTGGTTTCAATCTTCATTTGATGGTTCACTGTCGTCCTTTAGTTTATTAAATTTAGAATCTCATGATTCTACCTGCCTCATACTGGTGCCTCTTGCTTCCTGCCTGCGTTTGGGTCCTCATCTTCATCACTCCATGACACATCATATAACCATACTTGTTGGACATTGTTTTCTTGAGAGGTAAGATAGATCAGTTGGTTGACCAGGTGCTGACTGTGTCAAGGTTTGTCAAATTTGAGCCCTGATCGGGAAGGTATTTCATGCCACTGCTCTTAATTAACAAACTAAATAAATAGCGGAAAAAAAATCCCCCGAAAACAAAAAGTAGTTTTGTCTTCTTTTGCTTAAACACAGATTTTGAAACCTGCCTTTACATCTGCTTTAATATGACAGAACATCACTATGAAATAATGAAAAACTAAAAGTAGAGGAAATCATCCAGCACAAGGGTTAATGCACAATTCACCAGTGTGGAAGGAAAAGCTTGATAAAAGTGTTCACCCATTTATTTCTAATTTAATCAATTATAACCAAGTGAGTTGATTTATTGTTCAAACTCATATCCTAATTCATTTTAACACGCAAACTAGAGTGCTGACATTTCTAAGCCAGCTGACTCAAAAAACACAAGGATTTTCAGAGTGTGAAGACATCTGATGTGGCAGCTAATCCTCCAGAGCACTTAAGATGAGCGAATCTAAATGGCAGATAAAAACTGCTCCTTGTGTTTTTTTCTGCTGACCTGTGTGCTGTTTTTCTTTCTATCTTTATTAATGGTGGAATCTCCTGATCCAACTAGTGTTGAAAGACAAAAATTTACACTCCATCAGATGGCCTCAATCTCCACTCACATATGCTTAAAAATAAAAGAATAATTTCTGCCATACTTGTTGTTTCATGTCCCACATCCTTTACATTCACTCAGATGCCATGCAAGGAATTAGTTGTATAAAGTAGAAGTAGAAAGTAAAAGCCTTGGTAACTAGTTGGAAAGTCTCTTGCCAACCAGTCACTAAACCAGGTGAATTTAATTAGCTCAGCTCCACTGCAAGGAAGATGAGCCTGTTAGTGAAAACACCTGTTCTAAATGCATCAGTAGATCCAAAAACATGGCAGGACTTCTACTTTATTTTAACTTAAAAGTACATTAACTTACATTTAACAAACAGATTTTATTCCACATACATACAAAAAACTGTGTAAGGTGTGAAAGAGCTTGGTAATGTGCTAGTGTGCCATCTACTTCAATGAAAAAAATCACTTCTCTTTAGTGTAAATGGACATTACATTTTAAGAAATTCGGTAGATGAGTTTGCACTAACTGAAGGGACTATTAGAGTGAAATTTTGCTGTGGTATGGGAGATCAGTAAAGCAAGGATCCTAACTGACCAACAGGGAACCAGAGGCCAGTCTCCCGCAGGTAGGCATTGAGGGCTTTCCGAGTTACCCCAGGCTCCACGGTCACATCAAAGTCCTCTGGATGGAGATCGATAATCTGGTCCATATTCCTTAAACTAAAACACACACCACCCTAGGGAAAGAAAATATGGATTTATGTATTATATCTTTTCCTTACTGCTGCAAATGTGTCAATGGGAAGAGAGAGTTTAGTTCTGCACAAATACAAAAGGTACTCCTGCCTTTACAGCACCAACTCCTCCCTCTAAGCCAGTCCCTGTTCCAAAGGGGATGATGGGAAGGTTGTGGTCGTAGCAGACCTTGGCCAGAGCACTGACCTCCTCCACACATCGTGGAAACACCACCACATCTGGGGGGCAACATCTGGACAACAATGCATAACAGATGTTCAACACTTCATTCATGATTTGTTTTCTTCATTTAATTTCTAGGGAAAACAACACAATTAACACCATGTAGAAAAACGTAACCAAATAAAGATATTAAATCAATTTTGACATTTGTCTCTTCATATGAAATCTTTTTTTCAGCATTTTTGTTTAATTTGTCTGGGTTTCATAACTTTGTCCCCCAACCAGTTAAATGGAGCTTTAAAGACAAGTCCTCCTGGTCTCAAATTTCTTGTTAGTCCCGAGCACTGAAGGTTTTACGGAGGACTATTGCATTTCTAGCATTAATTTTTTCCTCTGTCACATGAATTGCAATTTTAGGGCTGTACTATTAAATAAAAACGGTTCCAAACATGCTTGATAAGTCTTTGATTAAAAGTTCTTAAATCACCATTTTACAGCAGTGGGTTTGGATGTGGTGGCCCTTCAAAGTTTGATGTTTCACCATTAAACAAGAAGGTTTTATAACATCCAGATATAACCAGTTATCTGCACTTAATTGCTCACATAGGATTTCAGTCTCACCGTTAATGCAATGAACTGTAAAGATTTTGTCAATGTCAAAAACCTGCAACCTGGTGGAAAAATTAACAGTTAAAACTCTGAGACCCTTCACAAAAAATCTAAAAGAAAATATTCTGTAAACAGTAAACAAGTTGATACTTTACAGCAAAAAATTAGGTTTTAATGTGATGTCAAGACAACAAAAATTGCTCAATTATTGCCTCTATTTCGTGAAGCTTTGGATTTTACTTTGTTGTATTTTATGCAGCAAAATTTTGATACATTTTTTTATACATTTTGTTACACACTGTTAATATATATCCAAATTTCACCTAATAAAAGGCACCTCCTACTGGCTATAGGACGTTGCTTTTGTCCTTTTTCTCTGCTGTCTCATATGTTAACAATGTATCTGATACACTTAAAACTTTGTCAAATCGTATGTCCATGTTCTATCTCTTTCTATTTCTTTAGTAGGGCCAATTTGATGCTGACTGCAAGTAGCTATCTGTGCAATTTTGTGTCAGAAGAGTTTCAATGCAGATTTGGAGAGCTATAGCTTTAGCTACTGCTAATTGGGTTTGGTGTTTTGTACAAATATTTCAGAAAATTAGGTGATCTGAGAGAATCTGATTAGACAGCCTGTGTAATAAATGCTTTTGATTAGAATTTAAAATAAAGATCTTGTTACAGAAACACCAGTTGTTAGCTTAGTCTACAGTCTACAGCACAAGCGTTTCTTGTCCATGAAATGTTAATGACCCACTCAGCCACGAAATGGCAATAAGCAATTAGCATGTGGGCTTTTAAAAACTTTAAGACTTCCTCTTGAATATGAAGATGGTTTATGAATCAGGTAGATGTAAATATTGTGGAAATCAAAATCGAGTACCTTGTCAGTTGATGCTAGTTGTGGAAATCTTGTGTAGGGACTTTGTACATATTACATACAATAACATTTATTTCGTTCTTATGGATTAAAATATGAATTATCAATTAACCTATGTTACAACAGTCTCACTTTAGCTCAACTAAAGCAAGCATTCTGGCCAGAGGCTCAGTGGTCACATTTACACGAGAGTTTTAATTTCTCTTCAATTCTAAAAAAAAAGTAAAATACACTTTAAAGAGATGAAAAATGACCTTATAAACAGCTAATTCTGAATAAAGATGACCATTCTGAATTAAATTTAGTTCCAAAGTGACTAATTTATTCCCATTTTCAATCCAAATCGATTAATTCCTTTATCGTGTAAATGTTCATTTCATACCCTAACCCTAGTTAATTCAGGTTGTTATCCACATGCTCACTACCTTGTCCTGTCGCAATGACATACATAGTCTGTTAAAAAAATGAACTGGTATGCTCGTGTCGAGCTATTACTTCAAAATCATAATCAAAATTGAATAATTATTATTATTATAGTAATTATTGTGTGGTCTTCCATGGTATACCCAAAAAGAAAAGAACCAGAGAGTGCAGTTTGTTTATTTCTGGTATATGTGAATAACATGTCAACTGAACTGGAAGTTTGCCATTTTAAATGAAGGTGATTTTTTTCAGCAATTTTGCCCTTTTTAATCCACACAGCGGTGTGGATGAGTGATTTTGTGCAAACAGCTTGAAACTGGGTTGGAATAAGCATAAAGGAATTTCAACTGTGGTGGGAGTGATTTTTTTTTAAAATTTATAACCAATTTTAATATAAAAAATGCTGCATAATAGGGACGTGTCCTTATTACTAACTGTAATCAAACGATATATAAAAAGTGAGTGTAGCACAACCTCAGTTTTTAGCCGACTAACAACCCAACTCGTACCTATGTTAGCTGGTTAGCTCCCATTAGGTCTGGGTTAGCTTGGTTAGTTCTTAGCTACAGGAAGGGTGGAGTTTGATAGATGTCAATCATCCACCCTTACGCTCACAGCGTCCCTCTCAGCTCTACGTCTTTGCCTATTTTTGTATTATCTGGGAAAAAATACAAAAATAGCCAACATGTGTGACCCTGCCAAGATGGCAATGGTGGAAACCGCCCAATGAGCTTTAATTTAGCTTTTCAGAAAGATACGGGTGACATCACGGAGGCGTCATCAATCCTTTACATATAGTCTTTGGTTCTAACACCACTTGGAGGCGTAGCTGTGGACACGTTCACAAACTTCTTCAAATGTTCCTGCAATATTTACAGTTGTTGATGATGTTACCCTCATCTTCTCCTGTCGTTTTCTTTTTCTTGTGTTTTTATTTGATGGTTTCTTTATTGTGTTATCTGGTTTGTTCATTTTGCTCATTGTGTGTCAGCTATGAAACACAACACTGCCCCAGGATCTACAAAGACTCTTAGACTGGGAACATTTTTTACATGAGTAAAAAGGTTTCTATTACAGCATCATTTAGCAAGATTATCAGTGACAGACTAACCTGTGTACGGACTCATCTTTGCCATGTTGTTCTCTGATAGCTTCACCCAATGAGACTCCTTCCTCATCACATATAGTTCTGAATGCAGAAAGAACACGGTCAACAGCAGACCTCTGTGCAAAGACACAAAAAGAGAATGAAAATTAACTTAAAATTGTGTATGTCGATTGAAACTGAATCAGCTATTATACTATTTAAATTAAATTTCCATTCTTTTAATTTGAATGTGGGGGCCGAGAATTGTTTAGTTAAACACCCTAACCCAATTCCCATTCACTCTTTGGTAGTCCTAAACTACTATGGTTGTAATATATTTTTGGCCACGAGTGAGATTTTGGGGGCACTGTTTCTCCCTAACTTTTCCACCAAGGTAAAAGAAAACTTTTGTTGTCAAAGCTTAGACAGAACGAGATTTGACAGCAACAAGCAGCTTGACGGAGATTTAAAAAAAATTTCAGCTTTCAAGCAAAGTGATCTGTGACTTATCAGGATTTTGTCATTTCTTCTTCATCAGTTAAAGGGAAGACATGACATGATATGAAGAATATGAAGCGTGATCATAGATAACTACATTACCTTGACAAATTTACAATTGTATGAAAAAATTTTTAAAAAGCTGCTCACATCTGCAAAAATCGGTGGTGCACCTTTTCACCAGGTGCGCCCTACGTGTGTGCTGAATCCCAAAATCTGTAAAAATGCCGCTTTGCGTTTTTAGTAAGCGCTCTGCTTGATTGACTGTTAGACCATATCCCGCTGTCAAGGGGCGTAATACAAGGAGAAAATGAAAGTGGCTGAGAGAGGTGTATGTAAAGACACTAGGGCTGGGCGATTAATCGATATAATCGATTAATTCAAATTTGCTGTTTATGAAGATTTATTTTTATGAAAATCTGGATTTTTTTTGCCCCGCCAGCACCTTTTGGGCTTCCGTACCTTATAGAAACGTCAGCGCGCTCCCACTGGTTTCCCACAGAAATGCATAAACACAACATGGCAGCTAGAAAAGCACAAGAAGTGCCCCCTCTGCGTTTCCATTACATTTTCTTTGCAAAATAAAAATGACATTTGTACGTTTTGACAGACAACAGTTGTGATTTGGGGGTGTTTCCATTGAACAGTGTTCAGCACATGCAAAGTTAATGCAAAGTGGGCATGTAGCATTATTTTATGCTTTTCTACTTGCTGCGGAGAATTTGCTTTGAATTTTCAAAGCTTTTCTCCCTCATTTTCTTTTCTAAAACTCTGAAATTCGCTGTTGTTGATTCCACACGGCGCCTTCTTTACTGGGAATTAACTGGTCACGACCCCCACGTCACGTCTGGGGACACGTAAACACAAAAAAAGTGTTTCCGTTACACTTTTGCAATATATTTCTATATCGAAATGTCTGAAAAACCACCTCTTGAGATCGTAAAAACTTTTATAGCAGCTGGTTTTTATGGCGGCATTTAGTTTTTGCAAAGTTTCTAGGTGTGATGGAAACGCAGCTGACAGGCTTGTCTTTTTGTCAAAAATGTGTAAATAAACAAAAAACCGCAAGAATGTTCTATGTTTCTATGTTAGAAATATAGCTTTAATTAACATTCAGGGATTTTTTAGTATTTTGTATCAAAGAGGTCAATTTTCTCGAAACACATGATAAGTGTAAAGAAACATTCATTTTTCTTACCTCATTGCCAATGTGGGAAATTGTTTTGGTTATTTAATGTAAAAATACTCTAAAAAGAATCACTATTTTTCTTCCAAGCGAAGGCATTTTTATTTATTTATCAGTTTTTTATTTTAGAATAAAAATTACACAAGTGATATGAGGCCTATTATTAAATGTATGATCAAAACTTAAACACTATCTCACAGTGGAAATGCACTAAGTCCAAACATGTTTCTTATAATGTTTACAGTGGCAGCGCCTGCCATCTCTTTTTACAAACTTATTTAACAGCTTGTTTAGTTGCATTTTAAATTTAGGTAAACCTCTAGGCTGACTGCAATAAAAGCATTTTGGAAAAAGAATAATTTTTGACATTTTTAATTTTTTTTCTTTACAGTAAGGGGAAAAAAGAAAAAAAAAAATCGATGAAAATCGGAAATCGGATTTGTTTTAAAAAAAATCGGAGATTTTATTTTTTGACCATGTCGCCCAGCCCTAAAAGAGACCAGATGTTTGGGTTTTTTTGTTTTTTTTTTAGCATCACCGTCTCTGTTTATCTGCAACTCCATGCGCGCCCATTTCACTGCTACTGTAAAAAATTTGGAAAGCAAATTATGTCTGAGCTTGCCATCATCTCGGGAGTACTAACGAAAGAACTACAACTGCTGGACATTGGTGTGAACAAGACCTATAAAGATAAGGTCCTGAGTTTGACAACAAAGAGAGAGAACCCGGTATGCTTGACAGCAAAAGTGCCCATCTATTCATTTCTAACACAGAAGATGAGGGCTTTTACACATTTGTTACAACAGACTAAAAAATGTGTGTGTATTTTAAAAGTAGTACCATTACTGTTATTGAATAAAGTTAAAACAAACTCACTGTTGTTCTTTCATTACTTTGTTTTACTTTATTTTTAGCATGCGCCCAATAACGTAGTGTCTTATTCTTATGTGTGACCCGAAGACAAAAAATAGACTCTGTCATTGTGGTTGCGCCTTATAATGTAGCGCGACTTGTGGCCCACAAAATATGGTAATTACTGTGAGCAAGCAACAGCTAACCAGTAAACTAAAGTATGAATAAATTATGGTAAAATAATATGCCAGATTAAGTAATAAATCGTTAACCTCATAACATATTGTATTTTTTCATATTCTAAAGTTTTACAAACAATTTTAAAAGTCTGATTTTAAAAAATTGGTAAACAGGAGAGTATAACGGGTAGACTTTAAAGTTTGTTTAAAATATGACTTCAGTACTTACGCAACAAGGCTAATGATTTACACTGTGTATATAGAGATTCAGTTTTTTTTATCCTGCATTCACTTAAAGCTCCAGGTGTTTTGCAAAGAGTTGTTGTAAAGTTTTGGTAAATATGTTTGCCCAATTAAATCATCCCGCTCGCTGATAATGTGTTTTAATACAATATCATTCAGGTAATTATTGTAAAAAAAAATTTAATTTAACAAAGAGGCTGTTTGATCAAAAACATTATTACAGTGTTATTGACACCTCGTTTTAAAGAATGCCCTGGTTTATACTTAAGATCAAATATTGTGCTCCTAAACTTTGGAGCTGAAGCTCTTTAAAGATTATAAAATATACAGTATAAAGGTTTTAAAGCTACATATATTAAAAGTCATGTAACAATTTTTGTCAAAACTGTGCATGTTTATTTCTACATTTCTTAAAATATAAGCTGAAACCTCATATACTTTAAGCTTTTTCCTCAATATGAACTGCACTTCACTTGGCTTTCTCCTACAGGAGCCATCACCTGAGGACAAACCCCTTAAGGATAAACCACACCTTCAAGAAAGGTAAAAGTCCTATCCGGTAGCTGTTGCTGTCACTAAACGAGCTGAATTTAATGAGCAGAGTTTATTTGCCAGGTAAATGAGCCTGTTAGTGAAAACACCGGTTCTAAATGTACAGGTAGATCCAAAAACATGGATGGACTTTTACTTTCTGGACCAGGAATAGCCACCTCTGGGTCCCTATATACTAAACTTAGATTTGCTTCTTAATTTTTGTCTGTAATTAATGAATTAGTCTCGTCTTTTCTAAGGAGGACCTTGTGCTGCAGAACGCGCTGACTGTGGTTCGACAGAGGTAGAGATGCTTCAGACGAACCGAGGTGTTGGGAGATCATCCTGCAATTTGGAAAGTACAAGAGCAAGTCTTTCAGATGGCTTCTGGAGAATGATGTTGGGTACACTTTGTACCTCATCAGAAATCTTAAGGAAGAAGAAGCAGGGATTTGCATGAGTGAGGGTCATGGCAAAGCCAGTTTATTAAGCTTTGTGCGTTATGCACTTAGTTTTGTTGAACTGAGCTCTCTTCTGAGCTATGAAGCGAGTTCAGCGGGGGATGCAGAGGCCTCTTCAGAAGACCAGCAACTGGTTGGGTTTGGTTCCTGGAGCAGAAACACCTGGAGGGAAATTTGGGACAGCAGAAGTGATGGATATGCAGACTTCATCATGAAGAAGCGCTGTTATCCAGGGACAAAGATGCACAAGTTGCAACAGTACCTGTGCAGGATGCAGCAATCTGCCTCTACACCATCACTAACTCAAAATGTCACTGCCCCACTAGTGAATCTTTTGGGTAGGTTACTTTGCTCATGTTTTTGTTTTTCTAAAGAGAATTATTCATCTCAAACTGATCCACCAATTCTTCTTTTAATCCTTGTCAACACCAAAGAAATGGAAGAAGACTGAGCTGGAAACTGGCATAATGAGCATCTCGCCCTCGAAGCTACTGAGAAGAGAGGAAAAAGTTATTACAAATACTGACAGTAGTCTGAGCCAGTGTGTTTTGCATGAATTTTTCCAATATTATGCAACTATCTTGCAGAAGAAGCACCTGCAGCATCACCATCAACACCAGCTGCAGCAAAAGTGTCAAAACCAGGTTTTTAAAATAAGCGGTTTCAGGGCTGGAGTGTGATTTCATCACATGTTGAATATCCCTCCTAAATTGAGCCATAACTTAATAGTGCCCTTTGGTTTTTTTTTTATTGCATCCCAGCCACGTTCCTGTTACAGTTTGGCATGCTACTATTGCCCTTAATATTATAAGAGCTGTTTGTTGATTTCTGCTGTGATGATTAGATTCCAAATACGAGTGTTATGCTCTGCCTGGATCCACTTGCCCTTGCTTAGTTTAACCTCCAGCCACAACTGCCTCATCACAAGACGGAAAACACCTGTCCAAAATCATCACCACCTTCCTTTATAACCACCTCATTTCTCCACAGAAGGCACCAGTCCGTTTGTCATTTTTTCCAGTTCCTTGTTCCATCTCTGGGTTTAATAAACCCTTGGATATTATTCCTTTTCCAGTGTGAATTCTTCTTCTGCAAACACATGACAGAACGGACTGGTCCACAAAATGGATTCCGCTGACTTGCGTGAGATTACCTGGCTTCCTTCTGCAGACATCCGCTTGACTTCTCAGCCTCTGGTGAACTCTTCTTCAACGGAACTCAGCTGGTGGGACGAGGCAGGGGGTCACAAAGGCCTATTATGTCCGGCTGGTCCGTACAACATATTGAACCGATGACTTCAGCAAAAAAAGTAATTGACGTGGTTGCAGAAAAACCCTGGTATCTCCTTCGTGATGGTGACTCTGAGGTGTGATGCCACTCAGGACAATTTCACCCTCCTTGAGGTCTGTCAGTCTTCAGCAACCCAGCATGCATCTCCAGTGCCCGACGAGGATGTCTCTCCTCATCCACTGTCCCCAGTGCCCGACCATGAGGTCGCTCTTCCTCCACCGGCCCCTGCTGCCCCAGTGCCCAAGGAGGTCGCTCCACCTCCCCAGTCCAGCTTGCTCCCGCCGTCCTCCTGAGTCATGCCTGATGTCTGAGCAACCTCCCAGCCGTCCACTGGAGCTAAGCCTGCACCGTTCGTCTCTGCCTCCCGGCCGTTTCCCTGATATGGGCCTTCTGGACTTTCACTCCAGGCCCGGCATCATCCTTGGACTTTTTGTTTTCCCTGGTCCCTCCTCGAGGCCCCCTCCTCCCACCCGTCTCTGTGCTCTCTTTTGGGCCGTCCAGTAGCCAGCCCTTGGGGGAGGGGGTGCTGTCATACCCTGCCTGGATCCACTTGCCCCTGCTTAGTTTAACCTCCCTTTCCAGCCACAGCTGCACCTTATCACAAGAATGAACACACCTGTCCTCAATCAACACCACCACCTCCCTTTAGAACCACCTCATTTCTCCACAGCAGGCACCAATCTGTTTGTTGTCGTTTCCAAGTCCTTGTTCCATCTCTGTGTTCAATAAACCCTTGGATATTATTCCTTTTACAGCATGAATCCTTCTTCCTCTTCTTCTTCCGAAAGCCCACGACACTTAGGGTAAGTAAAACTCATTAGTTTTCTGCCTGACTGTCAAGTACTAACACCAGATTGCATACATGTTTATGAGGTCTGATAGCTTCTCCTGCTTTATAATCAAAAGTGGTCAAGAAGGTTAAATTTTGTTTATACACAAGAATTAGGCTTGAAAAAAACAAACTTATGTCCTGACAAGCAGGAGAATGAAGACAACTACTGTTGTTTGAGTTCCTACAAACACCAGCATGCGGATACACTATGAATGCAGGAATGACTTTTTTTTGTTGTTGGTTTTTAGTCCCAGCTGCAACACTGTCCAGACTTCCTGTGGACACAAAAGTTGAACTACAGGCATCGACAGCAGATAATAAAAGCACTTTTCCTGTTTGTGTAATCAAATGTAGGGTCAATAATGTGATAAAAAGAATTTAAATATAATTTACTTTGGTTCCAGCTTCAACAACTTTTAAAGGAAAAAGCCCCTGTGCTTGTACCACTGCAGTTGGTGTTCCTTTCAAAGGAAGAAAACCAGTCTGTCATTTACAGGTACCTCTACAGACATTTTCAGTTGCATATCCGATCAACAAGCAATTTATAGACACAAGTATAATTTATACAATCACTGTTTTCAAATCATAATTAAAACCCAAATACATAACTGAATGATATTGCTTGATTTCAGATCCCAGTACAAGTGCTGCTGCCTCCTCTGCAAAGAGGGCTCTTGCCTTAGAAATAAAGATGGTAAGAACAGCAAATTTTCCACTCTGTCTTTTTGTGTGTGTGTGTGTGTGTGTAATTAATAGATAATGAGTCTAATTTTATTGTGTTATATCTGTAGTGTTTTTATGTAATAGCACCATCGACACAACAACAAGCTCTTGTTCTCCCACCTGACCAAGACATGGGTACCTTGAGCTGTTCACCACAACAAAAGTTGTGGATGAAGACAGAGCTTCAAGACCTTGGGCTGCGGCCTGGGTCCCGCCCAGTGCGTAATCTAGGCAACACCATCTCACTGTGGCATCTCCCTCTGCAACTCAAGCTCATGGATACAGTGGCTGACCTGCCTTCACCAAAGTTTTTTCCAGTGGCATCCTTTTTTCACTTGGAAGCCTGAGAGTGAGATCATGGTGAGGCTACTGAACAATTACATCCTGCCCTGCCTTTATGGCTGCGCCCATTTGCAGGTGGTGTCATCTGGTGTGGGAAGACCACGGGTAATTGTCGGCACCAGTGGGCAGTACTAAATCCTGGCCTGATGACTTTGTTGCCAAAGCCTGCCAAAGGTGCTGGTTTGCAGACAGCCTGTGCTGGCTTGAGAAGCTGCCAAGGCACTTCACCAACATTCTGCCTGTTTCTGTGACCTACAAAAGACCATCTGTAGGTCTGTTATGGATGAGCTGTGGCGGACCGGCAATTCTCCCGCAGACATGGCCAATCAGATAAATGAACTCATACATCTTAAGTATGAACGAGCTCACCTGGCCTCTTGCATGGTATAGAAAATATCAGTGATGCAGAGCCAGGCAGATATGGGCAGCAGAGGACCATCAGCCACTTTATCAGAAAGGACATTGCAACTTGTGACTTTGGGCCTTTTGATGACCCCAATGGCTGGTGCAGCGTCTGTGTCCAGCTACTACCTAACAGACTGTCTACTTGATGAGATCAAGCATCAGCAGCTGGCCATTTCAAAGCTCCTCCAGGGCACTTTTGGGAAAGTCTTCAGGTCTGACCACGCAAGGAAAGTAGCACAGATAGTCACACTGGCCTCTGGGGTCATGTCTAGTTACGCCGCAATGAATGAGAACTGGATGATAGTGTCCTGGGTGATGGTCCAATCTGAGATAGACAAGTCCTTTCAGCCCATGTATCAGGGTTTGGCCAAGATATACACAGATGCTGGCGTGGACAAGGCTGGTCACCAGTGGGTGAACAGGTGAGCCTGTTTCCTTCACACCTGTGCCACACGCTCCCATTACAACAGAAATATTGTTGTGAAGCTGGTCTTTTTCCACTGCATGAGACGATTTTACCGTGGTTACATCTCAGAACATCACCCCTTGAATAGTTCTCCCTGTCCATGTACCATTTACCCCTCCTGCTCCCACTTAAGGTCCTGCTCCTGTTCCCACCCCAGCTCCTGCTCCTACGACAACCCGTCCTGCTTTGTTGGCTACAAGCCCAGGATTCTCTTCCAGCTGGGCTCCACCCTCTTGCTGTCACCGTCCAAAAACAGGAGGTCACATTGGGGTTGTCTCAGAAGCTTCCAGCTGCAATGGATAAGTAGATATAACACACATAGTTGTACATCATGCTGTTATTATTGATCTCAACTAAATCAACTATCAACTGAATTTCTTGTGTACTAGAAATTTCATCTTCCCAGCCCCTCATAATACAGTCCTCACCAAGGAGTGCTCACACTGTGCCTGTCAAGACAGGTGGACGTGTTTTTGTGCTGAACCACACACGCTGGACTCCACCCATGGTTGTAGCCATTTACGAGTTGTTGCAGAACCATCATGGGAAGAAGGACCTGCTGAAGCTGGTGGATCATGAGTATGCCGAAATGGTCCATCTGTCTGCGGCTGATCCAAACAGTATGTTCCACCCTACCACCAAGATGCACAGATCACGTTACGTCAACAACCAGGCTAAAATGTTCTTAACTAAAACATCAGCCCCGAGAAACTTAAGGAGACACAGCAGTTGCATCATTTCCTGACAGCAACATTCCTCTGGTCAACATGTAGCCAGCTGTGTTTCATTCACCCACCCCTCTGACAGAGGAGTCTGTAGAGAGGATTGTGGAGGTCATCTTGGTGAGGCAGAAGCAGCAGCAAATGGAACATAAAGAAAAGCAAACCAAGACCTGTCTATCCTGCAGACAGCCCAAGTCTCTATGAGAAAGATAGATCCTTCATCCTTTTACTTTTTTTTTTAACCAAAAAGGACTAGTCAACTATTTTCACTGTTCTCAGAAAGTCCATCAGCTGTTTGCCGCGGAGAGCCTTCCAAACCCCAAATTGCCCTTTGAGAAGTTTTCCCAGAGATACTTTTTTTCCGAGTGAGCTGGATGCCACTAAGCAATGGGTGGAGGAGTGGTCTAAGAGGAGAAAGGGGCCTAAGACAAGCTGTTTTTGCTTGGTTGGAAGTTGTGATTTTTCAGATGTGACAAATTTATTTAATGTTTTTAACCAGAAAATATTTTGGTTGAATACTTTTATTATTTTATAATTGTTTTCTGGCTCTAACAGCAATAAACAAGGTTACAGATGTATTCATTTAGTTTACGTAACAAAAAGTTAAATAATCATATGTAATGATATAATGTTGTCTTCTATAATTCAGTGATTAGATTAGAAAAAATAATTCAAAACCATTCATCTGCAGCCACTTGTGCTTCAAGCAACTTTAAACACTTTTGAAATTATTAATTGTGATCATTTCTGTCATTCAGCTCCTTCGCCATCTGACAGTAGACAGAACAGACTGCTCCACTGCTCCAATTGTTTGGAGACTAAATCCTGGCAACAGAGAATAATATCATAGGCCTTGTTGTAGGGCTGGGACGATACGGTATTCTAGTTGTTTTACTTTTTTTTGGGAGGGTGCTAAATATATTTTAATTGTGATGCCTTCGTAGTGCCAATTTTCAGTTTGCTTTTTAAACACCAGACCATTTGAAAAGGTTGAATTCAAATGCAACGAGCCAGATTTCCCAATAAAAAAAAAAAAAAATCAACTGTGTGTCCGTTTTACGATTTATTCAGCAGCAATATATAAGAACCAGCTGTTTGAATTACTCTTGTTTCAAAAGCTTGAACTACATATAAAAGTGCTGGTTTGAGTGTCTGTTGGCTTGCTGCTGCAGTAAGTTTGGCTGTTAGCTTTGCTTTTATCCCAGGATGGTGTCTTGCTAGGTGGGCAGTAACTGTGTTACTGTGTTAGCACAGTATGCATTACAGAATTTAAAAATAGCTTTTGACATGTCCAGCTCTGCTTTTCCTTGCAACAATAGGAGCACAACATTAACAAAGAAATTACTTTCAATCAGTAAATATAATCTGTAAATATATTTACTGGTATAATTACCGTCTTGTTTATGTCAACAGTGTAAAACTATAATAAATTTCATCGCTTTGCTGCTTCCAAAAATAAATCTTTGATAAATTACATAGACAGTATAGTAATCAGTACACGTTATTGGGTAATACTGGTAAAAAATTGGGATGAAAATTGATGCACTGGCGATACCTCCCGCCAGAACCCATTCAAACAGATTGACAACACTGAGCTGTTTGGAACTATTGAGGGCTACATAAACCATCTGATCCCATGTTGGCGAGTTCAAGGATTATCTTACTCTCTTATTAAATAGCACTGGTTCCAACTCTACACGGCTGGACGGCCGTGGTGCTGGCAGGCGAGAATTTTCCCACTAAACCATTGACGCACATCCACTACTCACAAAAAGTTAGGGATATTTGGCTTTCAGGTGAAATTTATGGAAAATGCAATATGTTCATGCTACAGTGATATAATATCATAAAAGTAAGACATTTAAGTAGAAGGATGCACTACTGATTTCCTCATCTAAATAAATTCATTCAACACAAAAGGTAACAACAATGGTAGTTACACCACAACAAAAAATTTGAACATCTCAATACGTCCCTTGAGCATCAATTACAGCTTGACGACGACGTCTCATGCTGTTCACAAGGCAACGTATTGCCTGCTGAGGCATGGCATCCCACTCTTCTTGAAGGGCAGCCCTCAGGTCATTGAGGTTCTGGGGTGCAGGGTTTCGAGCCTCTACACGACGGCTCAGCTGATCCCACAGGTTTTCAATGGGATTCAGATCTGGAGAGAGTGCAGGCCATTCCATTTGAGGTACACCAGTCTCCAACAGCCGTTCCCTGATAATGCGGCCTCGATGAGCAGGAGCATTGTCGTCCATGAAGATGAAATTAGGCCTGTGCTGTTCATGTAGGGGCACAATCACTGGATTAATGATGTTATTCAGGTAGTATGGGCTTGTCACTGTACCATTCACAAAGTGTAGGGCAGTTCTGTACCAAGTGGACACCCCTGCCCACACTGTAACACCGCCACCACCAAAAGCTCGCCTGGTGACAACAGTGGCTGATGCATAGCGCTCTCCCTGACGTCTCCAACATCGTTGCCGGCCATCATTTCTGCTCAGTGTGAATCGACTTTCATCAGAGAACAGCACTGAGGCCCACTGGTTCCTCGTCCAGCGTAAATGCTCCCTGGCCCATGCAAGACGATGATGCCTGCGCCTGGTGGTGTGGTCAGGTACCCGTGCAGGTCGTCTAGCACACAGACCACGCTGATGTAAACGGTTTAGAATGGTCTGACGTGACACTTGGGTGCCTCTCACCTCTCTTAAACGTGCCTGGAGTTGAGTGGCATTCATCATCCGGTTTCTCAGGGCAGTGTTCACAATGTAGCGGTCATCAGCACGGGATGTGGCCAAAGGACGTCCACTTCTAGGCCTTTCTGTGACTCTTCCAGTCTCTCCATATCTCTGTTGCAACCTGCTGATGACACTCTGTGACACTCCAAGCTCAGTGGCCACTTCTGTCTGAGAACGTCCTGTTTGAAGCATCGCAATGGCAAGGGACTGTTGTTCCATTGTTAGGTGTCGCCTTGGTCTCATGATGTCAAAATGTGAACAGCATGATGAGGACAACTGTTTAAACACCAGCTCTAATTGAACCAGGACATTTATTGGTCAATTCAAGGATCACACACCTGCCGTGATTTTTGCCGTTAAGCTCCTTGTTAGAGAACAGCAACTTGTGCAAAATTTATTGAAACATTTAACAGTTGGACATGTGCATTTAAAAGCTTAGAGAAGATCACATTAAGTTCACCTGTACAGGTTTGAATGCATTTTAGGCTTGTTGTGAAATTTCACCCAAAAGCTGAATATCCCTAACTTTTTGTGAGTAGTGTATTTTGTCAAAATGCCCACTTTTTTTTTTTCTTTTTCGCCCACACCTCCTTGCTCATGTTGTTTCTTTTACACTAGCTTCAGTGGTATATCCCAAAGAAAATTTAAAAAAAAAACACATGTAAAAGTGTTTTTTACGCACATCTTCTTGAAGATCAATCGTGTTTATCTTATCTTTTTTCCTAAGATGGCACCTTATTGTTGCAGTAGGGGATTTTACACAGCTGTCGCAAGACTCAAAAACACTGCTGAATGCTACAAAACACTATGTTGCATTGGCCGGGAATCGAACCCGGGCCTCCCGCGTGGCAGGCGAGAATTCTACCACTGAACCACCAATGCCTGATGACAATTATCAAGACCCGCCATTTTTTTCCTTCCAGGACACTTCAGAGTCACACTTGGAGACAAAACGTGTCATAACAACAATAAAAACGTGTCTAAAAACGTGTCAACTTATAACTAGCCTACTGGTAGTCACTAAATGAATGACGAAGAAACCCTAAGCTGATACAAAACCAGCTACCTAAATAAAGGTGACAAAGGTGTTGTTGAGATTAAGGGAATTCTTCCAAACCTTCCAAACCGATAAGGACTTATAATGCAATATTTAATGTTTTTAAATGGTCTTAATTGTAAGCTAACTATAAAATGGTTCGATAATATAATGTATGCTAACACACTACGGACGACCTAGACGAGACTAGCGACATATTTTCTTCTTACGTATTACAACTTTATAGCGGTCCGGACAACCAGGAGATACAACTCAGCTGTCCTCAACACCACCATAACCTTCGGTCAGTCAGTACGGCTTCACTCTCCATGCAACCTGCTGTCACATTGCCGAAAATTAACACATTCTGTGATGAGCATTAAGTAAAAAAAAAAAAAAAGACTCACTCTGGTAGTTTTTTCTGAGCTGACGTTGTGACATTGCCTTAAGAAACGCCAAAGAGACTGTGTGCCACGGGTTGGTACCAAGCCGGACAACATAGTTTACCTTTCGCTGAACTAATGACGCAGATCCTAACAAGTAAACGCAGCAGGGTTTACGCACGCGCTTCACTACTTCTGCTCAGTCACCTTCAAAATAAATTCAATCACGACGTTCAGTGAATGGTCATTAATATCAACCAAACTTTCACAACCCATTTAAAACCCATTTTGAGGTAAACACATTACTCCGTTAAATAAAAAAAATAAATAAATAAATAATTTTTTTTTAAAAAACGCGTAATGTGTCAAAATTATGAGAGAGACGGGGGCTTTATAATGTGTATACGAGCTTTGAAACCAAAGTTTTAAATAAAAAAAAAAATAATAAAAATAAAATGATAATAATAATAATAATAATAATAATAGTCCGACCTTAGAAAAGTCAAAGCTTTTATGTTGAAAATCTTCCAAACACTTTTATTCGGAAGTAGTTGGGAAGATTGCGCAGAATAAACGTGTGGCCTACAGATGGCGCTCCAGGTCAAGGAAATGAAGGCGTTTTTAAAGTTTTCAGATCTTCAGAGCTGATGTAAATGCATAATGTCTTTACCTGCAGCCCAGAGCCTTTATTCAAATGAATAAATATAAAATGAATATAAAACATAGACTCCAAGTGGATTCAAATAACTGCCATACTAATTCAAGATATATGCAGGCTGGAGGATGTCAGGTAAAAGCTGTCCATCAATCAGGAGCCTTCACAGTGTTGCAAGACTGAAAAAGAAAATTGCAGAGTAAAAAAAAAAAAAAAAAAAAGGAAATATGAGGTGCGTTAAGCTATGGCTTGAGAAGCGAACAGGATTCAGTATAGCATTCAAGAGTGCCAAAGTAGTGGACAGGTAATCCGGGAACATGGAGGAATACATAATTAATCAAAATAAAAAACTATAGAGATATGCGCTGTCTGTGGATGACAGATCATTTTGCTATGTCAAAAATTATTTCTGAGATTATGTTCTCTGGGTTAATGAATCCCAGAGAACAATGGACTTCTGCAGAAACCTTTCCTGGTGATGGGCTTCTGGCTGACCTAAGATTGGATATAAAGGATAGTTTAGTCTTTATGTGAGCAGAAGTAAAGATGGCTGCACTTACAACTGTCAACAGGATGAATGGGATGAATGGTTGCTGGTTGAAAACCTGCACCTTCCAAAGGGAACTGGCTGATGAGTTGGGCCTGTTCACTCCTTTTCCCAACACAGATGTGAGCTATGGTCATGCACACCTGGTTGAACAAAATAAAACAAAATAAAAATCTAAATTTAAGAGATCACTATGTTCATGACAGGCTATGTTTTCAGCTGCTGTTACAAGTACTTCCGCAACTGTTTTAATATGTTTTATGTTTCTGCAAAATACAAAATAAAAATCAGTCCACTGAAAAAAAAACAACACTCAGCATTCATTTAGAAGTGTTAGTTACACGCTACAGATTTACACTTTGTAGTAGCAAATTATTTTAATAATATTTATCCCAAACATGTAAACAAAGTAGGGTAGAAATTATTGTGAAAATAAAGGTAAGCATAAACTAAATATTGTGTGCATATTATATAATACATAGATATTATTATATACACTATATTAAAACAAACTTCTATTACAGGTAAACTTTTGTGTTATTTCTAACAGCTTTAAACCATAGCTTTGTTTTTTTTAGTACTGAATGGGAAAATACTGCACATCTGTAAACATCTGAGGCATTTAAATGCACTCAGCAATTTAAAGAAAAATAGGTTACTGATAATACCCAAATTCTTTATGAGGTAGAGAAAAGCTGGAAACATGACATATTGCTGAAAAAAAATCACAAACAGATCACTACTCAAAACAAGTACTGCCATATTTGTGCTGTAGCTGACGAGACAGTAGGTTTTTTAAGGAGAGTTATTCACCAAACCCTCAAACACCACAAACACTTAATAGTAACACTGTCAGAGCTGAAAAAAATCCTGAAATACTGATTGGTTTTCGACAAGCTACTTAGCATTCTGTGTAGGTCGCAGATTAAACTAGCTAGCGAAGGCATTACTTTTACGTTTAAAAAAAAACAAAGAAAATATAAGGCGCTAGCTTAGAAGGTAGACGGACACTGAGCAACCTACTTACCTATCAGTTTACAGTTCAAAGCTTGAAGTGGCAAGGTCAGGGTGGCTCAGGTGATGGATAACAGGACAAACAATTGACAAATGGAGCACTGTGAATCTAAATGAAACATAGGTCAGCTCTGCTGATAAAGTTTTTAATAGTTTTTTTTGCCCATTGTTTGCATTCAATTTGGCTGTGTAGCGCCTCCACAGGCGCACGTTGCGACAGTCTCACTAAGTGAAATAAAAGTGGGATGAAATGTGTCGTTATCATTCAACATTAAATCACTGAAAAACAACAGATATTAAACTGAACTATCACCACATAAGATGGTGGGTCTGATTTATCAGTCAGATTTGTGTTGGTCATACTCAATTAACAAAAAATCAGATTGGGTCACGTCGACTACATAGTCTAAACATAGCTTATACATATCTCCTGATTAACGTAACTAATGTTGATTATTCTATCATTAAAATTAAACAAAACATCCAACTCCACCAAGCTATTTTAGCTTCCTTTTATATCCCCTCTCCTCCCATCAGTTTTGGTGATTAGTTTTTAAGTTATAAGTTCTAACATCAAAATGATCCATGGGCAGGCACAAACTTACATAACCATAGACTGTATTTTTTTTTAAAAACAAAAAGATGGACGTAGTCGTGATGTCAGACGTAGGTTTCTGTAAAGCTGCATTGAAGATAATTGGGCAGGTCCCACTGTTGATATCTTGTAGGTGTTACGTGTGCCATTGCTCCGCGAAAAAGGGGCAAAGACGTAGAACGTAAAGGAGTGCTTTGAACGCAAGAGTGGATGATTGACATCTATCAAACTCTGACCTACCTGTTGCTAAGAGCTAATTAAGCTAACGGGAGCTAACCAGCTAACGGTTTTTGGCAGGCTAAAGCTTGATCATGTTGCTAAAAACCACAATTGCTTCTGCTTTCTTTCAGTGGGATATCAGGTACCTGTCAATTAAAAGGACATGTCCTCCATTTTTAAAAATTACAAGATTACTATTAAACAGAGAAGTTACAAGAAACTATTTTACTACTCTTACAGTTGTCATGAAGGCATTTCGATCAAGCCGTTGCTCCTTTCCTTCTATAACAGATGTTTCATTTAGTTTTCTTATAAGTGACCCTGTCCCAAGCCACTGCTACATAGTAATTGTAAGACAGTTTTGGTGTCACAAACTTGTTGCAAAACTAAGTCTGACAACGCTTCCAAAAATCTTCTTCAAATAAAGTAAGGTTGTTCATGTTGTTAACGTCACCGGGGACCACACTTTAAAAAAGGCTGGCATAGGCATTACTTTTAACTGGTTGGTGGAAGTTTCATCTCGCTTACAACTCTGTGGTCATGTGACCACGAACTGCTTGCTGGTGAAAACAAAGCCTGCATTATACCAGCATCAGTTTTTAAGTGTCTTTCTACTTGCTTTTTAAAATAAATTTTCCATAATTATCTAGAATGTTATAGAGTGTATATTAGGGGTGTAACAAAATACTTAACTCCCGACACAATACAGAATATGATACAGGGCTGACAATACAAAATACCCACAAAATAAAAAAAGAAGAAAATCCCCTGATAAAGAAACAAATTTGACAACGGGACAGCCAAAACTGGAGAGTCTAACTGTTTTGCTCCACAAGAAGAAAGAATGACTGTCTTGTATTTAGACTGGGAAGCAAAAAAAAAAAAAAAAAAAAAAAAATTCCACACCACCAGGGATAAAAGTTTTACATTTTTGTCAGTAATATTGCTAAAACCTTAACCTTTCTCTCACTTCATGTATTTTAAAATAATACAGTCAAAACCCAAACAAATAAAAGAATTTCAATTCTTTACTATTGGCTGCCTGTAGACGTAATTTGGCAGAAATGGAAAAACAGTAGGGCTGGGATTTTATTCTATTCTATTCTATTCTATAGTCATTTAGCAGACACTTTTATCCAAAGCGACTTACATATGAGTGCGAACAACACAAGCACAAAATCTGGGGAGGGGTTTGGTCAGTGGCCTTTCTGTGTGGAGTTTGCATGTGTATGCGTGGGTTCTCTCTGGGTACCACCAGCCAAAGACATGCAGGTAGATCTGTGTGTCATCCACATAGCAATAAAAATGTATACCATGCTACCTGATGATATTACCTAAGGGAAGCATGTATAATGTGAAAAGTATTGGTCCAAGTACAGAACCCTGAGGAACTCCATGACTTATCCTGGTGGGTGAAGAAGATTCATCATTTACATTAACAAACTGAAGAGCAGACATTGGTAACTGACCACAAATTTGTCATTCCTGAAGGAGTCACAGAGAGACCATTACCATACAGATAATCTGTGTTGAAGGGGTTGTGCAACATTACAAAGTTGTAAAATGTCCATTCTGTTAGAGAAATAACCTCTGCAAGAAAGTATTTAAATTAATATGATACACTTACAAAAAATTCTATGCTGGTCTCCAACTGGTCTTGAGTTCTATATTGATGTTGGTGGTGCACAGACAACTTCTCCAGCGCACAGCAGGAGAATTTAATTGTTTTACTAATTTACTTACCTTACTAACGCAACTTTACATTGCACCATAATACAGCATAATAAACAGTCATGGATTTTCAGTTACCCACATTAACGAATAGTGCAGCTAACACTAACATGCTAAAATGGCTCATTTATTAGAGAAACGCGCCATTTTAAAAGTAAAATTGGATGCCATTTTTCTGTGCTCAGTTTAATTACTGTTAACTTTAAGCAATTTACAACAGGAAAATAATTTTTTAAACTATATTTTACTGAACTTACCATTACGATCGAGCTCCAGTTTTGCCAGACAGTAACCATGGTAACGCAACTAAACAGTGCCGTTTTTGTGGCCTTTTTCCCTCCTAAACTTTCATGAAACATGTGTATAAAACAGAACAAAGGCCCAATCTTTGCATTGTTGCTTCTCATCTCTCAATCCTTTCTGTCTACTTCTCTCTGATGTTCCTGAACTATTACTCCGGAAATTTTTAATTATTTCCACTGGAATATCGGTCAGATATGTTTACTAAGTTGCTCATTAGAAAACCAGACTTACAGTGCAAAAATGACATTTGTGCAGTCTCTGATGGATCTGTGATCAAGTTTTCCCCAACTGCAGAACCAGACGCTGTTGGTGGTAGCTTGAGCCCATCTGCTCCAGATTGTTTCTACCATATGACGTAAGTGTTGCAGTGTTACATACGACGGTACACAGCTGTTTATTCAGCAGCCCCAAAGTCACATGTCCAGATCAACTGCCATCGTTGAGAGAGTCTTGGCTACAGACTGGAGAATGAGGCGGGGCTGGATATTGAATGGGGCTGGATGTCCAACCCCGCCCCCTCAATATTTTGATTTGATCATGTCCACTGCTAACCAAGCGGCAACCTTTGGTGGTTAAAAGTGAAGCCTATGCGGAAGTGCATAAAACTGCAGTTCCCCCTTCATCCGCTAGGGGCTGGCTCCAAAACAGAGCAAATCCCCATAGACTCTCATGTTAAAAAGGGCAACTTCACAGCAGAAATAAACATGTTTACAGCCTGGTTCAGCAATCCATTTTCGGTTTATAGGTCAGGTTTACCTTCATGACAACTGTGGGGGGAGTGAATTTTTTCTAACTCGATCAAACAATTCGAGAATAAATTAAAAGTAATTTATTCTCGAAGTTCAGCATATTTAGGGGCATGTCCTTTTAATTGACAGGTACCAATCTCCAGCTTCAAGTCAGAAGAACGTAAAACAACCGCGGTTTTTAGCCAGTTAACAACATGACTTAGCTTTAGCCCACTTACCTCCGTTAGCTGGTTAGCTCACGTTATCTCGGGGTTAGCTCGGTTAGCTTTTAGCTACAGAAAGCTCGGAGTTCGCTCGATGTCAATCATCCGCCATGATGCTCACGGCTCCCCTCTCAGCTTCACCTCTTTGTCCATATTTGTATTTTCCGGGCGAGACAACGTGCATGACGCTGCCAAGATGGCGACGGTAGGAACCGAGCTTCAATTCAGCTCTTCAGAAACCGATGGGTGACGTCACGGAGACTCTGTCCATCTCTTTATACAGTCTATGCTGCTAAACCTAACCCCAACACTAACCCTAACCACGCCCATTGGACATCCAACTCCGTCCAATATCCAGGCCCGCCCCATTCTCCAGGCTGCAGCCAGGGATTATTCGCTTTGTTGCGTGTCCAGCTGCTCACAGGTCGTTGCTTAAAATTGATGCAGTTGCATTATAAAAAGCTTTTTGAGAGTACATTTAGTTTGCAACTATTCAGTATTTAGGACTAAAAGAAAGCCTCACACTCGAGCGATCTTAACATTTGCACAGGATGCAGTTGCCGTGGTAACTGGTCGACAAGCTATACGAGTGGATAAAGAGTAATGCTGGGCGGACACTGTGCGATTTTAGAAATCTGACTGTCGGGGGAAATGCTCCCACTGCACGACCGGGTTTGTCCCTCGTACTCTATTTGACCCTACGACATGTGTACTCATACTGTACGACTGCTGTCAGCCACAATTATTGACAACCACGACTACTTGTCGGTGTCAGTCGGCGTGTGACGGCACGACGTGCTCGAGTGTGAACAACGAAAAACAAAGGTTCCTAGTTCCTATGACAACCACAGCGTGCCTGACAACAAGATGGTGAGCAGGCAGCAAGTTGTTGCAGTTGTGTGCGCTGTCTTGTGCGCTGAAACAAAATAAAAAAAGAAAACCTCGTGTTCTCTCCATAGCTCTACTAATCTGTCTTCTAGCAGCTGTGTCCACCGCACACGTCTGAAGTTGGGTTGCCCACCATTGTTTAAAGCTCCACCGGTGTCTTCTGTGCAGGTGTGAATGTAGAATCGTGACGTAACACCACTCACACTGTACGAGCGACGGCGAAAATTTCTGACATACCAGAAATTTGATCGGGAGGTCACAGCATTGTCGTTAGAACGTAGCAGCAATTAATCCTTCCTCGTGAGTGTTCTCACACTGTACGGCTCACGACCTCCCGACCGGACATCCCGACGCTACAATGTTTCCAAGATGATGCAGCGTGGTCTACGACAAATAAAATCGTGGTGAAATCCCCTCAAAATCGCACAGTGTCCGCCCGGCATAAGAGTATGAAGCAGAGAGCAGCTTCAACATTACAGGTAAATATCATTATTAATGTTTTTTTTTAAATATCGTTTTAAATAGCATTCCTTAATCATATTAGCTTAATCAGGAAGCAGATGAAACGTCTTGGTCTGCAGCGGAACAGGAAACCTGCGGAATTTTCGGCATCAGTTGGTTTCATATAAATACCCACATATTTTTTATTTGTCAAGGCTTATAAATCTTTTAATTGCAATTTCATTCTTGTATTTTTCAGGCTCAACAGGCTGGGGAGGCAGCGTGCTGGAGCAGACTCCAGCCAAACACGATTCAAGGACGAGAGAGAGAGAGAGAGAGACAGATACTCTAAACACAAGTTGCACAAGCATTTGTCTAAGATTAATGAAACTGTATTAATACAGTTACATAGTCACGGTCCCAGTTGAATAAACATTTTTCTACTACTCTTTCCATTAAATATCGTGACACTTAACACAACCTGCTTTCCAAAAAAAGAGAGATGTATTCCGATATCCTGATGTGATGTTAATTGATAATGTTTGTATCATATTTGTTTTGTTCAGTTGACAATATTTTAGTCCATTAACACCATTTCCAAAAACAATTGGATAAAATAAAACAAAAGAGAGAGCTATATTTGGTGATAATCTTACCAGCAAGACTAGGTAAACCCAGTGAGACCCTTGGCACTAGGGTCTAGTGCCAGAATTTAGCACATAGGCCTACATAGCACCTCTTGAGGTAGGACCCAATCATTTGTTCAAATTTACTCTTGGGTCATTAAAAAGTAATGAAGTACAGCCAAAATTCATTTCACAATTTATAATTTCATTACTTTATACCCACTCTATCTTAAAAAAATTAATTAAGAAAAGGTAAAGTAGTTGCAAAATATAAAATTGTTTTTTTTAAATTAAATCAAACATCACCCTGAAATTTTAAACAGTCACAAGTTAGAACCGGTTATGCATGTGGTCAGTAGCCATGACCAAACAATGTCGTCCCGGCTGATCCGAGCCGGCCTCCCGGCTGTCCTCCAGCACCAAGTCTGCCCCGTTTGAAGAAACACACTCCTCCATGTCAGACCACTTTAATGACAATGATGAGGAAGCCCTGTAACATTACAACAGTATGAACGTAAACTAATGCAATTTCACCATAGAAATGCCTAATACATAACGTAGAAACCTAAATCAGCTTAGCAGCAGTAGTAAAACATAAGCAGACTTACAGGGAATAAGCCGGACAGGTTAACATCTCTGTCTTGACATGAACACGGTGTAAACGTGGCTACTTCGTCTGCTAGCTTAACCATGTCTTATTTCCCTAGCCCTAGCCTCTCGTGACACCCAGTGGCCGGTGGAGAACTCTGCACCGTTCGTCTCTGCCTCGGGGCCGTCCTCCAGAGCAAATCCTACCTCGGTCATCTTAACCTTCGGGCTGTCCCACAGAGCCTTGCCTGCCCCTGTGGTCTCTGCCTTTGGGCCGTCCCCCTGAGATGGGCCTTCTGGACTTCCCCCAAGGCCCAGTATCCCTGGACTTTGTATTTCCCCTGGTCCCTCCTCTGGGTCCCCTCCTCCCACCCATCTCTGTACTCTTGCGTTTGGGCCATCCGGTGGCCGGCACTTGAAGGGGGTTATTGTCATGATGTGCGTTTGTAATGTTTCTTTTGGTCTCTTGTTTTGTATCTTATTCTTGGTTGCCTGTTTTAGTTTGTAGTGTTCCTTGTTTAGTACTCTCATGTCTGCTTTCCTGTTCATTAGTTCACCTGGTCTCATTTAGTTCATTCACTTTACCTGTGTCTCGTTTTGTTCCTGAGGATTTATACCCCTTGGTTTCTGTTCCTTATTGCTGGTTAATTTTGTTTGCTTCCTGTGTTCCTGTGTCCAGTTTTCTGGAACAAAAAATCTAGATTCAGCATTCCTACCTCCCCAATTCCTCTAGAATAAAGTCCATCACTGACCACTTCCTGTTGCAAACTTTCACTGTGAATTTCATATTTCATCTTATTGTTGTTATTTTAAACTTAAATCTGCTGATTTGACTTACAAAATCCTTCTCATAGCCGAAGAAAGTTAACTTATTTTCATATTAGGGAATATTAAATACAGATGGTCAGAAATGCTGTTTAAAATGTGAAACGTGCCTCTAAGAGTCTAATATTAAAAAAGTATGAGTTAACAATATAAGCAGCAGTTTAGATTTTGACTGGCAGGAGCCGTGGTAGTCTGTAACCTAGCAACACTTTCCAATCACGCACAAATATTTGAAAACACTAATTTGAGAATGAGACCATATGTGATCCAGCCAGATTCACGGTTACCTTCGTGCTTCTACTTACTCTTACCCACCGATGGTCACATCATCCACACATGTTAATACCTGGAGAAAAAAGTCAGACTGTTGTTTAAAACTTTCTAACTGTTGATTTTACACATAAGTATAGTGGAAATCCCAGCACAGCTTCTCTCCATCATGTTTCGGCTACAGCAACATCCCCATCTGCTTCCTTCCTCTCAGCTCCAAGGAAACTTTGGTTGGGATGCTGCCTACTATGGCATGAGAAAATTCCCCAAAGACTACAAAGAAAATATTAACCTGTAAGCTGAAACTTTCTCCCAGTTGAAGAAGATAAATCATTCATTATCTTTCCCCTTATTCCAGTTCAGGGCTGCAGGGAAGTTGAAGCCTATCCCAGCAAATAGCAGGTGATTGACATGGTACAGCCTGGACAGGTCGCCAGTCCATCAAAGGGCCAACACAGAAAGACAAACAAGCATTCACATTCACAAACTAGAGTGACTGGTTAACCTTACATGCATGTCTTTGGATGGTGGGAGAGAACCTCGAGAGAACCCACAAACACACAGGGAGAACATACAAGCACTGTGAAGCTAAAAGTAAAATCTTTAAGGCCTGAGTATGGCCTGTTGAAAGAGCCACCGAGGAGAAACTGTCCAGCCTGCTACTCTGGAGTGATCACCTCATGGTCAAGTACAGATGAACCTCAGAATGGATCCGGTTACTGCAGACTGAGCTGAGTTTCTTATCATTAGTCACATGTTCTTCTGTTATTACAGCAGGTATTCAGTAGTGTTGAGCATTGCAGCATCACCAGCGATGAACTCGAAGGAAAAAATTATGGAGACGGAAATCTTCTTTAGCCTCTGTGGCTTATTTATTTAGGGATAACAAAAAAATGTGCATCCTCTCTCGGAGGGAAAATCATACAACACAAAAAGGAGAGAAAAAGTAACTTCCATGGGCGCGCTTACAGACGTGAACGTAATGACGCAAAGTGTGTCCCCGACCAGCAAAACAGCGCCCCACCACATACAAAATCCCTCTTGGTGATAACACTGAAAATGTATTTACAACATGAGTACACAAATAAAGTCTCTCAACAAGTAGAATACAAAAAACCCCCAATAATGTGTGTCCAAATCATAAAAAGTGTCTCTGTTGTGTATTGAACCTCCTCATTGTGTTATTTGCAAGTCCACTAACGAGACACTCATTTCATTCAGGTTTGTCAACGTAGGGTTACCCCTGAAGTATGCAGAGCAGCGTTGCTTGAGGACCACAATTGAGAAACACTGTAAAATGCCTCTCACACACATTGGAGTAAAATTTGATTTAAGAATGAACAGTGATTTTAGTTTATCATATGAAAGAATATTTCAGTATAGTGTGTGAGAAGATATTTCAGTATAGTGTGTGAGAAGATATTTCAGTATAGTGTGTGAGAGGTTTCACCATAGTGTATGAATGATTTAAATTTCACATGTGTCTGTGAGAGGCTAATTCTGAATAATGTCCCAAACAGCCCCTCATATGGAATGATATGTATGTTAATTTGTGTATGTAAAGTGCCCTGTGACAGCATTGTTGTGAAGTGGCGCTATACAAAGCTGAATTGAATTGAATTGAATATTTTACAAGAAGCCTGGTCAGGCTTTGAGGCAGAGGACACCAGCAACTATTCCACTCATCCAGTGGGCCTGTCTGGGCCTGTTTACAAGGTTCACTCTGTCAGAGGCGGCCATTTTACTTGACCATAATGCGGAACGGCTGAAATAAGCATCTCATCAGTCGGATCCTACTACTCTGAAGGGACAGCGAGCCCCTCCCGCTCTACTGCATTTTGACTGGGCTGTTTTATCAGACTGGCATATCTTATGGCAAGTTCCCATTTATAGGCTTATCTGAAAGTTAAGGCCTCTTTGTTCAAACAGCACAACAAGTAACCGTATCCCTAGCTGCATCCCACATCCCAACCCACAGAAAACATCACAGAAAACTGTATTGTTGTCATAGTTCTGCCACATTCTGCGACACGGATATGATTTAAGCAGCAGTAAGCTATTCTGATGAGTTTACCAAACTAACAGAACACATGCTAAACTTCAGATCACCACAACAAATTCAGATAACCGGCTAAACCGATTTTGTGATGGGGGGGTCGGCTGGGTGGTTCTTAACCACTACTTTAAGGCAAATTAGGAAGAAAACAAAAATGACATTTTTCCACAAAGACTCTGCCCCGCGTGCCTATAACCACAGCAGTTTAACCTTGTTTTTATGACATTTCAGTGTTTTCTTGGTCAACATTTTCAGCATGACACCAGACTCCAGTGTAGTGATGTCTATAGTGACATAATGGATAGCACTGCAACCTAACAGCAAGAAGTTGGCTGGTTTGAGCCTTGGATGGAGGGAGGGCTGAACCTTGTAGGTACTTTTTGGGTACTCTAACATCCTCCCATTCACAACTGTAGTGGGTTTGGTTTTTGGCTATGGTTAATTGATTGTGTCTCACATGTAAGTTGCTTTGGATAAAAGTGTCTGCAACATGACTGTAGAATAGAAGGTGTGGAACTCAGATAGTGATTCACATCCATAAATGTTTAGGGAACATCCAAACTCCTAGTTCTCCACTTCCAGCTTCTTGAATTTATTATTTTCTTTTTTATAGCGTTATGTTTTAATAACAGATTTAAAATTATTTTCATTTTGATTTAAAAAAAAAACCAAAAAAAAAAAAAAACCAATCAGACAACTGCAGATAATTCAGAATCCTGCTGCTCAGGTACTTATTAAGACTAAGAGAGTCCACCACATCAGCTCAGCTCTGAGGTCTTCACACTGGCTGCCTGTCTGTCAGAGGATAGATTTTACAGTTCTGTTGCGGGTCTATAAAGCTCTGAATGGTTCGGGACCTAATTACATCAATAACCAATTGACCCAGTATGAACCTACCGGCCCCTTCAGGTCCTTTGGATCCAGTATTAGCGGTGCTTAAAAAAAACAAAAAAAAACTTGTCGTTCAGTGTTTTCCTTGTCAGCATTTTTTAGAATTTTTATTTTATTATTTTTTAATAACAGATTTAAACGTAGTTTGTTTTCACTTTGGAGGAATGTGGCAGAACAAGCTGTAATGGAGGGATCCGTGAGGTTTCAGTCAGCAGCGTAGCTCCATGTTATCGTGTGCCTTCATCTGCTGACAAGGTTCTGTTGAAGACTTCATCAGCAAATTCATCATTCTTTAAATAACCTCCACTCAGCCACACGATTCGTTACAATGTGACAAAAAAACCCTGTATTTTTATCTTAGAAATGTTCTCTGTCCTTCGCTTCCTATCAAGATGAGGAAGACGAAGCAGAACAAGGAAGTTTAACACCTAAACATAGATGCAGTCCATCACGGCTGCAAATAACATTCACGCTTGTAGGAGTGGGCTCAAAACTTCCTTTTTTAGGCTTTTATTTCGTATTTATTGTCTTAGTGTTGATATTTTACATATTTATTTTAACCAATTTCTTTTAGGGACATTCTTCTTTTTAGGGATGTTCTTTTTTTATGATGATTTTTATTTTACATTTG
The DNA here is from genome assembly GCF_933228915.1 of Telmatherina bonti. NCBI lineage: Eukaryota > Metazoa > Chordata > Actinopteri > Atheriniformes > Telmatherinidae > Telmatherina > Telmatherina bonti. The sequence continues at coordinate 13,700,008 of NC_136620.1, read as the reverse complement.
ATTTTACTGCTTTTCTCTTAGAGTCTTTACTGTTTTATTATCTTTATGTATTTTATCATTTCGGCATATTTTCTGGTGTTCCTCAGAGGTGCCTTCTACGCTGGGTGTCATGGTGGCCATGGCTGCATCGGTGTTTGACTGGTGCCCGTGCTGGAGCCCTTGTTGCTGTGGTCTGGTTGACTCCTGGTGCAGACGGTTCCTGTGATAATGTTTCCTTACCGGGTTTCTCTGCACTCAGCGGTTACAACTAGGTGTATGTGTGATGATTAAGACAGGTGTTAGTAATTGGTGTTGTGTGCGTGTGTGTTTGTGTGTGTGTGTGTTTGTGTGAGTGTGTACATTTGAGCTGATGGGCTATTTTTGTAGTGCTTTGATAATGTGTACAGCACTTTTATGATGCATTTCATTGTATGGAAAGTGCTTTGTAAATAAAGTTTGATTTGATTTCATATGATCTTTATAGTGTCTGATTATACTGTTTTTAAAAAGTGTTATTTGTCCATCTAGATATCATAAACACTAAAGGTGTGGATTGTTTATCACTTACAATCTCATCAAATTTACAGAAAGTTGTTGCGAAGCTGCAAGAGAAACTTCATGGAATAAACCCAGTTTAACCATTAAGACTTAAAAATAAAAAAATAATCCTCACACTGGTTTTGATATGTACTAACTTTTATTTAATCATTAGATGAATGATTTTGTATCTGATTATTTTTTTGTCCTACTTTTAGTCTGTAGACCTCCAGAGAGCAAGCCGGTCAGATTAACTCATTTTAGTGGTTTGATAATCAATTCTGAACTGCCAGATTAGAGAGATGAGTCGGAATTGGGCGACAGTGGCGAGGAAAAACTCCCTAACAGGAAGAAACCTCGGGAGGAACCAGGCTCTCTGGGGTAAACCCCTCCTCCTGAGGGCATACGTACCTAGGCGTCCTCTTGCTGCTCCAGTCTCCAGGACAATCTGCTGCTCTGCATCCAGCTTCCCCTACTGCAACAAAAAATCCCAGACAGAGCAGCAACACACTATCTTTTCTTTGTTTTCACAATTAAAAACATACAAACTGGAAATAGCTGCTACCATATTACGCTGTGAAAAAAGGAAAACCCTTAGTAGCTTCAAGCTTGTGAAACAGGGGTCCCAACACATCACCCCCTGACACAACTGCAGCTTATGACCATCCCACGGCCAGCGGGAGCGACATATGACGGGTGTGTGAGTCAGAGGACTCTCAAGTCCCACATCAATTAGAGCAGTCACATCACTGTGTGCAGATGAATAAATGAGACATACAGATCTTCATTTTTTAGCATGGTCCAAGCAAATATATATATACCAACAATGTCATACATACAACAAGTACAATAAACTATTTTCTACATGAACATCATGTTATGTAATTTGTACCTTAATACCCTCACTTGATCCATGTACAAATACAGACTTTTGGCCTTTGAAGTATAAGTTTGAAATCCATCAGATGCCTAAAACTCCAATAGTTTATTTTAAATACAGAAAATGTGACAGATTGTTTTATATTGCTTTCCAACTCATTCCATACTTGCGAACCTTCCATACCTTATCCTGAAACCAGTACAGTTCAGTTTTCTGCATTTCTTTTCTCACAGCAACCTATTCCTTGTATTTTGTTGGTGATAAAATGAATATAATGAAACGAGTTTACACAATCAAGTATTTAACCTACGCACAACATTCTTCATTGTGCATGCAGTTTGATGGAGATTACATTCAGGACGCTTTAGGAGAGCATGTCCATGGAAGAGAGCCTCAAGAATGATGTGCTCCTGAAACGCGCTTGTCTAGCATAAAAAATATGTGGAGGCCAACTTAAAAAAGTTCCCATACTTTAGCATAATTATTAAGTTTTGTAAATAAGAAAAAAAAAGCATTTGTATTAAAATGTTGACTGTGTGGGACCATGGTATAAGCAGATTAAACAACTCAGATCTGTGCATCAGATGGTAAACATTGTGGTGCTCTAGACTCCACGTCCACTCTGGCCTGCTACTTCTTCCTGTCTGTCTCAGAGACTCTCTGTACATCTCTTGTTTCTGAAAATTTCTACATCATGGACCTGATTGGGTAGTCTCTCAGCGCAATCGATCAAATTTTTTCATCCCGGAGATCGGGCAAAGGGGAGCCCGCAAGTCCTGAGAGGACGCTTCTGGCTGGATGCGTTCCGGACTCTTGGGCCAGGTGGAGACCAATGTGTCTGGCGGTTTTTTCTACTGAGGATGTGTCGACATCTTTGGACTATTGATGGTTGGGATTCTGCTGATTGGTGCTGGTGGAGTTCTGATCTACCTGAAGACCCGTGAGATTCTGGCAGCAGCTGGCAAGTTGCTTGAATTCTGCAATGGAATGTGCCGAGCAAGCAGTGCACTCTTGCATTGACCGGACTCGACCGTAAGGAGGATGCCAGCCAGGCCCAAACTGGCAATTTGCTCTCGGTTCCGGAGCTGGTACACAGAATTGATGCCCCCATTCAGCTGATCGGAGCTGCCAGTGAGGGCAGTTATGGAATCAAGGCCGAGGGCCCTCCCACCCGCCCTCCGACTCACCACTTTCCTGGACTGTGTGAGGCTTTGTTTGAATTTGTACTTTAGTGTAAATGAGTGTATATGACATTTATAGCCGTCATAAATGTTAAATGTCTGTCTGTCAAAACTTGGATGAGCTGTCTTGAACTTTGAATTTCCCCTCAGAGATGAAAAAAGTATGTTTGATTGATTGATCGTCTGTCTGCTGTCAAAAGTTTTTAATTTTAACAATTGCATTGTTAAAATGATAATAATAAAGATTAAATATTAAAATAGTTTGCTGATGTTGGCGATCTGGCCAGTTGACATTAGAATTATCACTGGCCATGCGGCAAATTAATGTGACGACTAATGTGATTGTGAATGAATAAGACGATTACTTGAATACTTATTACCAATAAGGTGGAATTCACCTGGAGCTCTATAGCAGAAAACAAGTGCCTGACCGACTTGACCATTTAACAACAGCAAGCGCTGCTGATATAGAATGGTAAATACAGTTTATATATTAAAATTAGTAGGATATGTATTATTCCAGATAATGTTATAATAAACTAAATGGGGCTTGAACAAGGGTCTATATAATGATAATAATGCTTCCAGTGGAAAGAATTGTCTCACTCTGAAACATAATCTACCGGTTTTAAAAACTTGTTAATGTGCTTTTTAAACGTCTAGATTTGTCATTATATATCCTGAGAAAGGTTCTGAGATCAACAATCTAATAGGTTTAGCAAATATTTAAATACAATTTGTCACATTTAAACAATATTTACTTTTTGCTAATTGCTCATTTTAGGGCTTATTAAGCAGGTTCATATGTTTATGTGACACAAATAAATTTTTGTCATCTGTGAAAAGTATTTTATGAATATCAGCCTCACAAAATCATTATATTATAAACAATAAAGAAAAGGGGAACCAAAATGGATCCTCGAGGGACCCCATGATCTTTGTTTGCCACCTTTACCCCATTTATCTTAACATACTGCTGTCATTCAATAACATAGTACCTGAACGTCTGGAGTACCATGCTCCTGACTCCATGATGACACAACTTTCCCAGTAAAACTGTATGATCGATTGTATTAAATGCCTTTGTAAGAATAAAAAAGACACCGAAACATCATTTACTTTCTCAACCAGATCTAAAATGGTCGTACACATGCTGCCATGTTCCCTAAAGCCACATGCTGAAGATACCAGTGTAATATCTCAAGTAAATATTAGTGCTGGGACTTTGACATGTTAATTACGATTGATTAAGTACAGAAAAATGAATGCATTAAAAGAGCCGCATTTGTTCGCAGAACTTTTGGGGTTTTTTGAGGACAGTGGATGAATTCTGTGTGGTTGGGTAAGGATTGGGGCTGGGAGGGTTGTGTTTTTTTGGGGGAGTGGATAGGATGGCTGGGGGGGGAGGGGAGGACTAACAGTTGCAATGAAAATAATTATAAAACTATCTGTAATATCAAGTGCAGCCATATGATGTGTCTTCCTTGGCAGAACAAACCTGTCTGGCAAAATATGGTAGACAGACTGCCATTCTGTGTCTTATGATGCTGGACAGGACAGGGTTAAAGAAAACAAGTATTTGAAATGACATTTTAACTTTGGGTGTGTCTTGGACAGAGACATTTTCTATTTTATTCTACCATTTCTAAATTAAATGCATTTTTCCAGACGATGACAAAGAAATTCCAGACATAGAGCTTAAGCTTACATTATTCATTCATTCATTCAGTCATTATCCTGACTGCATAGTCCGAGGAAGGGTTGCAGGGAAGCTGGAGCCTATCCTAGCAGTCTGCGGGCGAAAGGCAGGGTACACCTGGACAGCTCGCCAGTCCGTCGCAGGGGCTTACAATATCAATCACTTTTTTTATTATTTCAATTATTCATCCCCTGAAGTCCATCCATCCATTGTCCTCACAACTTTACAACTGTCTAATTAAGGGTCGTGGAGAATCTGGAGCCTATCTCAGCAATCATTGGATGATTGGCAGGGTGAACCCTGGACACCCTGGACCTAAAATCCAGTTAAATAAAAAAAAAAAAAGTCATTTTTAATCGCAAATATTCTAATGTGGATAAAATGTGATTAAGTAAAGATTAAAAAACGAGGAACCTTGCTGAAGCTTCGGTGTGTTTCCGTCATTCACTTGTCAAAAGCCAGCTGACCTGAATCGGTTGATTAAAGTGTTGCTATGGTGATGCCAGTAACAAAGTTATGTTACAATGATTTAACTTGCTGAACTACTTGTGCGAATACACAAAAATAATGCACACCAGTTGGCATTAGAAATATCATTAGCTGTGTTTCCAATTTTTTTTTTTTCAAATAAAAGCGATATCTATATGTTTTGACAAACAGCTATTGCAAAATGCTGGTTTTTCTATTGAACAGTGTTGATTGCATAAGCTTCAGTTCTCTTAGAATACCAACGGGATGAGATCTTACAAGAGTTGTGGCTTATGCAACGTAGCCACATTGCACTATTTTTGAGTTTCTACTTGCTTTGGAGAACTTGCTGCGGCTTTTCAAATCTTTTCTTTCTTCTCTGAAATTTGCTGTTGTTTGTTCCATACCATGCTATCTTTACCAGAAATGAACTGGTCAGAATCCCTCACATCACATCCTGGACATGTAAATGCGAAATAGATGTTTCCATTACACATGTGTGATATATTTCTATCTTGAAATGTATGAAAAAAAAACTCAAAAACATTTAGGCGATATTTGAGACTTTTTTCCGAAATGTAGGTGTTTCCATTGGCGCTTTTCATTGCCATATTTAGTTTTTCATTCATTCATTCAGTCATTATCCTAACTGCATAGTCCGAGGAAGGGTTGCAGGGAAGCTGGAGCCTATCCCAGCAGTCTGCGGGCGAAAGGCAGAGTACACCTGGACAGCTCGCCAGTCCGTCGCAGGGACTTATGATGTTAATTACTTTTTTTATTATTTCATTTAATTGTCCCCTAAAGTCCATCCATCCATTGTCCTCACAACTTTCCAACTGTCAAATTAAGGGTCATGGAGAATCTGGAGCCTATCTCAGCAATCATTGGATGATTGGCAGGGTGAACCCTGGACACCCTGGACCTAAAATCCATTTAAATAAAATGGATACACAAAAATAATGCACACCAGTTGGCATTAGAAATATCATTAGCTGTGTTTCCAACTTTTTTTTTTTTTTTCTTCAAATAAAAGCGATATCTATATGTTTTGACAAACAGCTATTGCAAAATGCTGGTTTTTCTGTTGAACAGTGTTGAGTGCATAAGCTTCAGTTCTCTTAGAATACCAACGGGATGAGATCTTACAAGAGTTGTGGCTTATGCAATGTAGCCACATTGCACTATTTTTGAGTTTCTACTTGCTTTGGAGAACTTGCTGCGGCTTTTCAAATCTTTTCTTTCTTCTCTGAAATTTGCTGTTGTTTGTTCCATACCATGCTATCTTTACCAGAAATGAACTGGTCAGAATCCCTCACATCACATCCTGGACATGTAAATGCGAAATAGATGTTTCCATTACACATGTGTGATATATTTCTATCTTGAAATGTATGAAAAAAAAACTCAAAAACATTTAGGCGATATTTGAGACTTTTTTCCTAAATGTAGGTGTTTCCATTGGTGCTTTTCATTGCCATATTTAGTTTTTTGCACATTTCTATTTGTCTTTTCTATCCTTACAAGGCCTGTTATTACGATGATCTTTTTTTTAATTGAATCCCATCCCTAGTAAATATTCCACCAGTCTTGAATAGATAACTCTTTCTAGCATTAAATTGTTTAAATTGTGATGGGTCTCTCATTTTCAACATCATTTTGTCCCCAGACTTACATGCTTGTACTATTTTTGCCACCTTTGTGTGTTTTGGAACAATACCAGGCTGTAACAACGGGTTAATTATATGGGCAAGTAGCTCAGCTACGTTCACTATGACTTTAACCATCTTCCTACAAATTCCATTTCATCTGGTTTATGACATTAGTTACGTCCACTTTGCAGGTAGGTTTGACATAGAAAGAGTTTGGATAAGGATTTGAAGAGAAGATCCCCTGGTCGACATATTTGTTGAGACGTTACTTTTCACATCACCTACCTGTTTCCACGGCTACTAACCCGTTTGCTCTACATCTGGAAACAGACAGAAACTCTGAGTCAGTTCAGTGTGGAGAAGATATTTCAACTGTGTCGTCGTTGCGTGACGTGTGTTTGACCTGACAGCACATGATCTTCCCGTGTTGGTGTCTTACCCTTCTCTGGTAGAAGAGGACGTATGACGTGTTCTTACACGCCCTTCTGACTTCCGCTCCTGTTGTTTTGTAGACAAACTCGTCGTTGTAGCGAAGCCAGTTTTCAGCTTTGCTGTCCAGGTTCTCATCCGGGTGTAATCCGTCGCTTACGTAGTGTCCTGACAGGAGGAAAAGCAAAGTGAACAGGAAGTTGATAGAAATATTGTATATCTATGTGTTTAGTATGTTAATGTGACAGCGGTTTGGATTCTCCTCGCGTGTTAACTCACCACCATCGTATGCTGATCCCAGATGGCTGATTGTACCAACCCTCCTCCTGAGAAGAATCACAGACAATAACAGTCAGCTTCACACTCACAATCCTGACGACAACACATCTGAATGTTTCCTCTTTGTCTGATTGTTTCACCTGGTGGGAGGTCACCATCAGATCCCTGAGGAGGATGATGGGGTCATGCAGCTTCATCATCTTCAGGTTCTCAGTGAACTTAAACCTCTTCAGGTGTAATATGAGGAATCTGTTTCCAAGAAAGAGGACAGCAGCTAAAGAAAATGGCTGCAGGTGCGAACAAACTCAGCAGACATTTCAAATGCTCTTTTCACTCACTTTGGGAGGGTCAGAAATGTGGTCTTTCGTCTTGATGTCAATCCACCACAGCTGCACCTGTACTCCAGCTGTGTCTCCTGCAGGGACACCATGCTGTCAGTTATGTACAGCGAAACAAGCTGACTAAACATCAACACACACACACACACACACACACACGGTCAATGTTTGAATGACTGGAGCCAATAAAAACACAAGGTTTTTACCATTTGGTAAATCTGGAGCAGCTGCTCCACTGAAAGCTCAGGAATCAGGTTCAGAGAGAGATTTGTAAAGTTCTCCTGTGTGACGGACCGGTCGCCACATCTGCACATTAAAAGAGCGATACACATAAATATACATGTACACAAAAGGTTTCCTGCTGGAAGCAAAGCCGCGACGACAGAAAGGATTGAGATGAAAGCAGACAACAGTCTACTTAGACACATGAATCAAAGAGAAATGTGTATCCAGATGTGGATCACTGTCTGTGTTTGTGTGTGTTTTTTACCTTTTACATGTCCTGGTGTTCTGCATGGTGAATACAAAGTTTCTTGCAATAGGGCATTTGTAGCTTCCTCCTAAAATAGCCGCCGTCTGACGCAGCGGTAAAGCCAGGCTCTCCATGTGTACCAGGACAGCTACCAGGAACTCGTGGGCATCCTGAACACACAGAAACACACAGATTTTATTTCACGCACAGACGTAAACTTTGCAGGCCAGAGAACATCCAGCCGTAAAAATCTGCTGACTCACTTTGTTTCCATCGTCTCTAAATTCTGGAGCCTCCTGAGAAACGACCTCCTTTAACCTGCTGAGGGCCTGAAGCTTTAAGAGGACATCGTCTGAACTGTGGCATCTTATAATGTCCACGAAACATCTGGAGAGGATGAAGGAGAATAAACGGAGGTTAGTTTTTCATTTTCTTCTCAAGCGTTGCTGAAAAACCACAACAATAACTGGCTGGTGTGTATCTGTGTGTGTGTCATCACTGTACTTCATCAGTTCAGCCTCGTGACACTGTGCGAACAAGTCCTCCTGGGAGCGGACATCTTCCACAAAGTCTCTGAGCGTCAGCAGACTCTGGAGGCTGGAGTTCATGTAGCAGATGCGGGCTGTGTTGGGGAAGCTGACGTACAAAACAACAAGCAGCATCACACGTTAGCATCATGATCTTCAATGACAAGTCACAGAAAGCTGAAACATTTATCAGCTTGTGTGTTTCTGTGTGTGTGACTGTGTGTGTAGATGTCCTTACCCATGATAGAAGACCTGCTGAGACCTGGAGCTGCTTGCTCCATGAGTGGGCTGGACGTCGGTCTTCTTTCTGCTACAGAGACACACACACACAATCCATATAACAGAGATCAGTGTGTGTGTGATCAATTTACAGTATGTAGACATTAATCTGATGATTATTAGTTATCATTTTGTATGTTTCTGTGTGTGTGACTGTGTGTGTAGATGTCCTTACCGCTGGAAGTGGACATGCTGAGGCTTGGAGCTTCTTGCTCCATCAGTGGGCTGGACGTCGGTCTTCTTTCTGCTACAGAGACACACACACACAATCCATATAACAGATGTCTGCATGTGTGTGTGTGTGTTTGTGTGTGTGTAATCAATTTACAGTATGAGGACATTGATCTACCCAGAAATCCCATTTCATTTGTATTTTAGGCAATAACAGCAAAACCCAATAAAAGGGTGAAATGAGTCTTTATTTGCACCAAAGAGCCGAATTAGTCATCTGGTTCGCTGAGGATGTGAACTGAGGACTGCAGATGATCTAACTGCTGCTTGTGATCAGGAGGAAACAGAAAACACATCAGTCCAGTGAGATGAGGCTGCTTACCTTCTGCCATCTGTCTGAACATCATCATCACAAGTCGGAGCAACTCGGCGTTTTCTCTGTCGGATAGAAACAAACTTGTTGGAATATTTCACAACAGCAACTAGATGAACCAGCATGAAGTCCTAATGAGACAACAAGTCCAGAACAGAGAAGAAGACGTCCTGAAAGCTGTTAAACATACTCTGAAGCAGCTAAACAGGCTCCACCAAGTGGTCTTTTTCTTCTTCTCCTCAGGTCGGGGTGCTGTGGTGCTAGTTCCCCCATCTGAGGACTTCTTCTCAGTATTTATAGCGTGTCCATCTTTTCTCTAGGAATTCAAAAGGAAAATATATCAGAGAGAAATTTGTGCCAAACTTGAATGTTTGAGTTCAAATACAAATCTTACAAACTTCCACAACAACCATGTAAAACAGAGACGCTTGGAAACATACCGGGAGCCGACCGAACAGCCTGGACAGCCAAGTGGTCTTCTGTTTGGACTTGTCTGTGCAGGTCTTTGCTGCTGGATCTTCTGAAACAACAAGTCTGGAGATAAACACAAACACAGCTGGTTAAACTTTGTCGGCTTCATCTGTAGAATAAATCTTTCATCCATCGGTTTGGGGAATTGTTTAAAGCTACAGTTGGTAATGTTGCTCAGAGACATTTATTTTACTCTGGGTGAAGTGTTTCCTCGTCCTGACAGCAGTCTGTACATTATGTAATCATGAACAATAAGAAATATAGTTAGACCCCTCAGTTTACTGTAAATCTGTAAAAACTGTACAATGAAGACGGGAGAGGAGCCAAGACAGGGCGCCACTTTCCCATCTTGCTAGCTCCCCAACATGAGCTACCCCAGCTTTAAAAGAAATCATCAGAATGTTCCAGGAAGAGGTGAAAAACCATTTTCATGACATCTTTATCATTTTCTTTTGTTCATCACAGTTTATATTTTTTTACTTTGTCAGATTTATCCAAGCATTGAAACGAACAAACAAATCATTTTGTGTTCCTGGTCTTTAAACTTTATCTCAAATCTTTCATTCAGAAGAATCAATCAGTCTTTTAAACCAGATATGAATCGTCTCTCTTCAGGGCCAGAAAGAATCGTCTGTTAATAAACTCTAAACAATAGAAACGTCTGAAACTCGGTGCATTTTCCCTGTTAGAAATCATTGTTTTATTAATGTTTCTCTTCATCATCAGAGCTGATTGAATCTGCGCTCATTTTCAGGCTGGAGTTTTCATCTGTGTCCACAAATAACTTTCTTACCTCGTCTGTGAGCTCTGATCTCTATCAGCTGCTTTATGGTTTGTATTTTTCTGTAACAAATAAGGAAACATGGAAAAGTAAACATGTTAATTAAACAGGTATTGTTTTAACATCTATAAACACATCTGCAGAAAGACCAAATCTATAAGCACACATCAGCAGCTCCAACACTGTTGTCAAAGAAGACAAAGTTTCAGAGACTGAAGTCTAAACAGTGTTTCATCAGAACATCATTTACCTTTGAATAAACCTTGGGTCGCCCGCTTAACACGGTTATAAGTCTTTCCATGGTGAATTAGGTGTGAAATGTACCAAAACGTGTTCAAACTGAGTGCGTCTCCAAGTAAAACCTTTTCAGAATATTCCGGAGAGACTTTGATTCATCACAACATGTCAGTTCTGGAACATGACAGTTCCACCATCTGAGTTCCACCATCTGACAGACAACAAACATGTACATGAAATGAAATGAAAAATATTTCCTGATCATGAAATATTTGATATTTAAATATTTAATTTTTAAATAAAATTGAAATATCAAATAATATTTAAATAAATATTTCATATTTCACTTTAAAAACATGAACATTAAACAGACGGATAAAAGGATGAAATCAGCTGGTCTCCATACAACCTCTGTAAACTGAATAAGTACATTTTTAACATGATCTGCACCAAAACATTGGTAAAATTACACCCCTCCCCCCAAAAACATGATGGACCAACCTAATATGAAGCACACATTCACTGTAACATGGTTTAGATCAGGGTTTCTCCTCCCAGGTCTTCAGGACCCACTGCCCTGCTGGTTTTACTGCTATTCTGACCTTAACACACCTAAATAAAATGAATGGCTGATCTGAGAGGATTGATACAAATTTATTGAAATAGTTTTTAAAAATAATGCTTGAGTATTTCTTGCCCTTCTGGACTTACATATTAAAGTAAATGGGACTGAAATGTGTGGAACAGAACCACTTTAAAACACTTGAATGAAACAAATGGCTTGTTAACATGCCTGCACAGAACTTGATGAAGATGTTCAACAATCTGTTGGAGCAGGAACACATCTAAAACATGCAGGCCGGCAGGTCCTGAAGAACTGGACTGAGAAACGCTGGTCTAGATGAGATTATTCCACAACTTCCACAGAAAGAGTCGTGTTGCCAGATCTTGCGGGAAAAACAAACAACTAGCTTGATGAAAACAAGCCCAAAACAAGCGATCATGCCCCCCAGAGAAAAAAAGAGAGACATTTTTGTCTTAAATTTGATGTTTTTTTAATTCACTGTGGAAACAGAGCTGACAAAATTCTGAATTATATTGGGGTTTTTTTTCTTTTTTTTTCTCAGTCTTTCCACATCCTGCCTGCTCAGCGACATAAAAATGGGATAAAATGTGACATGAACAATCAGACTGAGGTCACCTTGAAAACAATCAATATGGATCTGATTTATACGCGTGAAAATAAACTAAGTCATATGTGCACAAAAAAAGTTCCTGCCATGTGGACATAGTTTAAATGTCTTACTTGAATATCAGACATCATGCTGTAAATTCTATTATATCATAAAAAACCTGCAGTGAAATTAAAGGTTTGTTTATAGTAATCACATAAGGCTCAGACATATGAAACTCAAACTTAAAGTAGGTCTTATTTGAAAACAAAAACCCACAAAGTATCCAATAAAACAACTCTGATGTGATACACACTAATCTGACTAAGTTATACTCAACTCTGTGTTTGATGGTTGGAGTGCAGGTTGCATTTTAGCTGTACCGCATCATCAGAACTCAATGCAATACTTTTTAATAGCTTTATTGTTCTGGGGGCTTCATTGAGCAAAGGGGGATACTGCAGGTAAAAGCTAGGTATGGAACCAGTGTCAGCTGCACACAGGAGATGCAGCATCTCTTCAGTCCCTGCAGATACCCAACACGTTGCCATATTCTGGCTGTGAGTCAGAGTCCAGCTGAAACTGATCTTTGCCAAAATATTTTACTTATTTTAGTAGGAAATAAGTGAATTTATTTTGTATTGGACTGTCTATTATTGGACTGTAAATAATGCACAAATGTTTATTTGTCCATGGTAGAAAACTATGGAGAACCACTGTATCTCAACTTCTTAGTGAACAAATTCTTCATTTATAACACTAAATACTGCACTTAATAATCATTAGTTAATATCAGAGTTCCACTTCTTGAACTTTGACTGAACTTTGACTGTTACTGTCTGGAAACTCCCCAATTCCTCTAGAATAAAGTCCATCACTGACCACTTCCTGTTGCAAGCTTTCACTGTGAATTTCATATTTCATCTTATTGTTGTTATTTTAAACTTAAATCTGCTGATTTGACTTACAAAATCCTTCTCATAGCCGAAGAAAGTTAACTTATTTTCATATTAGGGAATATTAAATAAGGGAATATTGGCGCTCCAGGTCAAGGAAATGAAGGCGTTTTTAAAGTTTTCAGATCTTCAGAGCTGATGTAAATGCATAATGTCTTTACCTGCAGCCCAGAGCCTTTATTCAAATGAATAAATATAAAATGAATATAAAACATAGACTCCAAGTGGATTCAAATAACTGCCATACTAATTCAAGATATATGCAGGCTGGAGGATGTCAGGTAAAAGCTGTCCATCAATCAGGAGCCTTCACAGTGTTGCAAGACTGAAAAAGAAAATTGCAGAGTAAAAAAAAAAAAAAAAAAAAAGGAAATATGAGGTGCGTTAAGCTATGGCTTGAGAAGCGAACAGGATTCAGTATAGCATTCAAGAGTGCCAAAGTAGTGGACAGGTAATCCGGGAACATGGAGGAATACATAATTAATCAAAATAAAAAACTATAGAGATATGCGCTGTCTGTGGATGACAGATCATTTTGCTATGTCAAAAATTATTTCTGAGATTATGTTCTCTGGGTTAATGAATCCCAGAGAACAATGGACTTCTGCAGAAACCTTTCCTGGTGATGGGCTTCTGGCTGACCTAAGATTGGATATAAAGGATAGTTTAGTCTTTATGTGAGCAGAAGTAAAGATGGCTGCACTTACAACTGTCAACAGGATGAATGGGATGAATGTCAGGAACCTGCACCTTCCAAAGGGAACTGGCTGATGAGTTGGGCCTGTTCACTCCTTTTCCCAACACAGATGTGAGCTATGGTCATGCACACCTGGTTGAACAAAATAAAACAAAATAAAAATCTAAATTTAAGAGATCACTATGTTCATGACAGGCTATGTTTTCAGCTGCTGTTACAAGTACTTCCGCAACTGTTTTAATATGTTTTATGTTTCTGCAAAATACAAAATAAAAATCAGTCCACTGAAAAAAAAACAACACTCAGCATTCATTTAGAAGTGTTAGTTACACGCTACAGATTTACACTTTGTAGTAGCAAATTATTTTAATAATATTTATCCCAAACATGTAAACAAAGTAGGGTAGAAATTATTGTGAAAATAAAGGTAAGCATAAACTAAATATTGTGTGCATATTATATAATACATAGATATTATTATATACACTATATTAAAACAAACTTCTATTACAGGTAAACTTTTGTGTTATTTCTAACAGCTTTAAACCATAGCTTTGTTTTTTTTAGTACTGAATGGGAAAATACTGCACATCTGTAAACATCTGAGGCATTTAAATGCACTCAGCAATTTAAAGAAAAATAGGTTACTGATAATACCCAAATTCTTTATGAGGTAGAGAAAAGCTGGAAACATGACATATTGCTGAAAAAAAATCACAAACAGATCACTACTCAAAACAGGTACTGCCATATTTGTGCTGTAGCTGACGAGACAGTAGGTTTTTTAAGGAGAGTTATTCACCAAACCCTCAAACACCACAAACACTTAATAGTAACACTGTCAGAGCTGAAAAAAATCCTGAAATACTGATTGGTTTTCGACAAGCTACTTAGCATTCTGTGTAGGTCGCAGATTAAACTAGCTAGCGAAGGCATTACTTTTACGTTTAAAAAAAAACAAAGAAAATATAAGGCGCTAGCTTAGAAGGTAGACGGACACTGAGCAACCTACTTACCTATCAGTTTACAGTTCAAAGCTTGAAGTGGCAAGGTCAGGGTGGCTCAGGTGATGGATAACAGGACAAACAATTGACAAATGGAGCACTGTGAATCTAAATGAAACATAGGTCAGCTCTGCTGATAAAGTTTTTAATAGTTTTTTTTGCCCATTGTTTGCATTCAATTTGGCTGTGTAGCGCCTCCACAGGCGCACGTTGCGACAGTCTCACTAAGTGAAATAAAAGTGGGATGAAATGTGTCATTATCATTCAACATTAAATCACTGAAAAACAACAGATATTAAACTGAACTATCACCACATAAGATGGTGGGTCTGATTTATCAGTCAGATTTGTGTTGGTCATACTCAATTAACAAAAAATCAGATTGGGTCACGTCGACTACATAGTCTAAACATAGCTTATACATATCTCCTGATTAACGTAACTAATGTTGATTATTCTATCATTAAAATTAAACAAAACATCCAACTCCACCAAGCTATTTTAGCTTCCTTTTATATCCCCTCTCCTCCCATCAGTTTTGGTGATTAGTTTTTAAGTTATAAGTTCTAACATCAAAATGATCCATGGGCAGGCACAAACTTACATAACCATAGACTGTATTTTTTTTTTTAAAAAAAAAGATGGACGTAGTCGTGATGTCAGACGTAGGTTTCTGTAAAGCTGCATTGAAGATAATTGGGCAGGTCCCACTGTTGATATCTTGTAGGTGTTACGTGTGCCATTGCTCCGCGAAAAAGGGGCAAAGACGTAGAACGTAAAGGAGTGCTTTGAACGCAAGAGTGGATGATTGACATCTATCAAACTCTGACCTACCTGTTGCTAAGAGCTAATTAAGCTAACGGGAGCTAACCAGCTAACGGTTTTAGGCAGGCTAAAGCTTGATCATGTTGCTAAAAACCACAATTGCTTCTGCTTTCTTTCAGTGGGATATCAGGTACCTGTCAATTAAAAGGACGTGTCCTCCATTTTTAAAAATTACAAGATTACTATTAAACAGAGAAGTTATAAGAAACTATTTTACTACTCTTACAGTTGTCATGAAGGCATTTCAATCAAGCCGTTGCTCCTTTCCTTCTATAACAGATGTTTCATTTAGTTTTCTTATAAGTGACCCTGTCCCAAGCCACTGCTACATAGTAATTGTAAGACAGTTTTGGTGTCACAAACTTGTTGCAAAACTAAGTCTGACAACGCTTCCAAAAATCTTCTTCAAATAAAGTAAGGTTGTTCATGTTGTTAACGTCACCGGGGACCACACTTTAAAAAAGGCTGGCATAGGCATTACTTTTAACTGGTTGGTGGAAGTTTCATCTCGCTTACAACTCTGTGGTCATGTGACCACGAACTGCTTGCTGGTGAAAACAAAGCCTGCATTATACCAGCATCAGTTTTTAAGTGTCTTTCTACTTGCTTTTTAAAATAAATTTTCCATAATTATCTAGAATGTTATAGAGTGTATATTAGGGGTGTAACAAAATACTTAACTCCCGACACAATACAGAATATGATACAGGGCTGACAATACAAAATACCCACAAAATAAAAAAAGAAGAAAATCCCCTGATAAAGAAACAAATTTGACAACGGGACAGCCAAAACTGGAGAGTCTAACTGTTTTGCTCCACAAGAAGAAAGAATGAATGTCTTGTATTTAGACTGGGAAGCAAAAAAAAAAAAAAAAAAAAAAAAATTCCACACCACCAGGGATAAAAGTTTTACATTTTTGTCAGTAATATTGCTAAAACCTTAACCTTTCTCTCACTTCATGTATTTTAAAATAATACAGTCAAAACCCAAACAAATAAAAGAATTTCAATTCTTTACTATTGGCTGCCTGTAGACGTAATTTGGCAGAAATGGAAAAACAGTAGGGCTGGGATTTTATTCTATTCTATTCTATTCTATAGTCATTTAGCAGACACTTTTATCCAAAGCGACTTACATATGAGTGCGAACAACACAAGCACAAAATCTGGGGAGGGGTTTGGTCAGTGGCCTTTCTGTGTGGAGTTTGCATGTGTATGCGTGGGTTCTCTCTGGGTACCACCAGCCAAAGACATGCAGGTAGATCTGTGTGTCATCCACATAGCAATAAAAATGTATACCATGCTACCTGATGATATTACCTAAGGGAAGCATGTATAATGTGAAAAGTATTGGTCCAAGTACAGAACCCTGAGGAACTCCATGACTTATCCTGGTGGGTGAAGAAGATTCATCATTTACATTAACAAACTGAAGAGCAGACATTGGTAACTGACCACAAATTTGTCATTCCTGAAGGAGTCACAGAGAGACCATTACCATACAGATAATCTGTGTTGAAGGGGTTGTGCAACATTACAAAGTTGTAAAATGTCCATTCTGTTAGAGAAATAACCTCTGCAAGAAAGTATTTAAATTAATATGATACACTTACAAAAAATTCTATGCTGGTCTCCAACTGGTCTTGAGTTCTATATTGATGTTGGTGGTGCACAGACAACTTCTCCAGCGCACAGCAGGAGAATTTAATTGTTTTACTAATTTACTTACCTTACTAACGCAACTTTACATTGCACCATAATACAGCATAATAAACAGTCATGGATTTTCAGTTACCCACATTAACGAATAGTGCAGCTAACACCAACATGCTAAAATGGCTCATTTATTAGAGAAACGCGCCATTTTAAAAGTAAAACTGGATGCCATTTTTCTGTGCTCAGTTTAATTACTGTTAACTTTAAGCAATTTACAACAGGAAAATAATTTTTTAAACTATATTTTACTGAACTTACCATTACGATCGATCTCCAGTTTTGCCAGACAGTAACCATGGTAACGCAACTAAACAGTGCCGTTTTTGTGGCCTTTTTCCCTCCTAAACTTTCATGAAACATGTGTATAAAACAGAACAAAGGCCCAATCTTTGCATTGTTGCTTCTCATCTCTCAATCCTTTCTGTCTACTTCTCTCTGATGTTCCTGAACTATTACTCCGGAAATTTTTAATTATTTCCACTGGAATATCGGTCAGATATGTTTACTAAGTTGCTCATTAGAAAACCAGACTTACAGTGCAAAAATGACATTTGTGCAGTCTCTGATGGATCTGTGATCAAGTTTTCCCCAACTGCAGAACCAGACGCTGTTGGTGGTAGCTTGAGCCCATCTGCTCCAGATTGTTTCTACCATATGACGTAAGTGTTGCAGTGTTACATACGACGGTACACAGCTGTTTATTCAGCAGCCCCAAAGTCACATGTCCAGATCAACTGCCATCGTTGAGAGAGTCTTGGCTACAGACTGGAGAATGAGGCGGGGCTGGATATTGAATGGGGCTGGATGTCCAACCCCGCCCCCTCAATATTTTGATTTGATCATGTCCACTGCTAACCAAGCGGCAACCTTTGGTGGTTAAAAGTGAAGCCTATGCGGAAGTGCATAAAACTGCAGTTCCCCCTTCATCCGCTAGGGGCTGGCTCCAAAACAGAGCAAATCCCCATAGACTCTCATGTTAAAAAGGGCAACTTCACAGCAGAAATAAACATGTTTACAGCCTGGTTCAGCAATCCATTTTCGGTTTATAGGTCAGGTTTACCTTCATGACAACTGTGGGGGGAGTGAATTTTTTCTAACTCGATCAAACAATTCGAGAATAAATTAAAAGTAATTTATTCTCGAAGTTCAGCATATTTAGGGGCATGTCCTTTTAATTGACAGGTACCAATCTCCAGCTTCAAGTCAGAAGAACGTAAAACAACCGCGGTTTTTAGCCAGTTAACAACATGACTTAGCTTTAGCCCACTTACCTCCGTTAGCTGGTTAGCTCACGTTATCTCGGGGTTAGCTCGGTTAGCTTTTAGCTACAGAAAGCTCGGAGTTCGCTCGATGTCAATCATCCGCCATGACGCTCACGGCTCCCCTCTCAGCTTCACCTCTTTGTCCATATTTGTATTTTCCGGGCGAGACAACGTGCATGACGCTGCCAAGATGGCGACGGTAGGAACCGAGCTTCAATTCAGCTCTTCAGAAACCGATGGGTGACGTCACGGAGACTCTGTCCATCTCTTTATACAGTCTATGCTGCTAAACCTAACCCCAACACTAACCCTAACCACGCCCATTGGACATCCAACTCCGTCCAATATCCAGGCCCGCCCCATTCTCCAGGCTGCAGCCAGGGATTATTCGCTTTGTTGCGTGTCCAGCTGCTCACAGGTCGTTGCTTAAAATTGATGCAGTTGCATTATAAAAAGCTTTTTGAGAGTACATTTAGTTTGCAACTATTCAGTATTTAGGACTAAAAGAAAGCCTCACACTCGAGCGATCTTAACATTTGCACAGGATGCAGTTGCCGTGGTAACTGGTCGACAAGCTATACGAGTGGATAAAGAGTAATGCTGGGCGGACACTGTGCGATTTTAGAAATCTGACTGTCGGGGGAAATGCTCCCACTGCACGACCGGGTTTGTCCCTCGTACTCTATTTGACCCTACGACATGTGTACTCATACTGTACGACTGCTGTCAGCCACAATTATTGACAACCACGACTACTTGTCGGTGTCAGTCGGCGTGTGACGGCACGACGTGCTCGAGTGTGAACAACGAAAAACAAAGGTTCCTAGTTCCTATGACAACCACAGCGTGCCTGACAACAAGATGGTGAGCAGGCAGCAAGTTGTTGCAGTTGTGTGCGCTGTCTTGTGCGCTGAAACAAAATAAAAAAAGAAAACCTCGTGTTCTCTCCATAGCTCTACTAATCTGTCTTCTAGCAGCTGTGTCCACCGCACACGTCTGAAGTTGGGTTGCCCACCATTGTTTAAAGCTCCACCGGTGTCTTCTGTGCAGGTGTGAATGTAGAATCGTGACGTAACACCACTCACACTGTACGAGCGACGGCGAAAATTTCTGACATACCAGAAATTTGATCGGGAGGTCACAGCATTGTCGTTAGAACGTAGCAGCAATTAATCCTTCCTCGTGAGTGTTCTCACACTGTACGGCTCACGACCTCCCGACCGGACATCCCGACGCTACAATGTTTCCAAGATGATGCAGCGTGGTCTACGACAAATAAAATCGTGGTGAAATCCCCTCAAAATCGCACAGTGTCCGCCCGGCATAAGAGTATGAAGCAGAGAGCAGCTTCAACATTACAGGTAAATATCATTATTAATGTTTTTTTTTTAATATCGTTTTAAATAGCATTCCTTAATCATATTAGCTTAATCAGGAAGCAGATGAAACGTCTTGGTCTGCAGCGGAACAGGAAACCTGCGGAATTTTCGGCATCAGTTGGTTTCATATAAATACCCACATATTTTTTATTTGTCAAGGCTTATAAATCTTTTAATTGCAATTTCATTCTTGTATTTTTCAGGCTCAACAGGCTGGGGAGGCAGCGTGCTGGAGCAGACTCCAGCCAAACACGATTCAAGGACGAGAGAGAGAGAGAGAGACAGATACTCTAAACACAAGTTGCACAAGCATTTGTCTAAGATTAATGAAACTGTATTAATACAGTTACATAGTCACTGTCCCAGTTGAATAAACATTTTTCTACTACTCTTTCCATTAAATATCGTGACACTTAACACAACCTGCTTTCCAAAAAAAGAGAGATGTATTCCGATATCCTGATGTGATGTTAATTGATAATGTTTGTATCATATTTGTTTTGTTCAGTTGACAATATTTTAGTCCATTAACACCATTTCCAAAAACAATTGGATAAAATAAAACAAAAGAGAGAGCTATATTTGGTGATAATCTTACCAGCAAGACTAGGTAAACCCAGTGAGACCCTTGGCACTAGGGTCTAGTGCCAGAATTTAGCACATAGGCCTACATAGCACCTCTTGAGGTAGGACCCAATCATTTGTTCAAATTTACTCTTGGGTCATTAAAAAGTAATGAAGTACAGCCAAAATTCATTTCACAATTTATAATTTCATTACTTTATACCCACTCTATCTTAAAAAAATTAATTAAGAAAAGGTAAAGTAGTTGCAAAATATAAAATTGTTTTTTTTAAATTAAATCAAACATCACCCTGAAATTTTAAACAGTCACAAGTTAGAACCGGTTATGCATGTGGTCAGTAGCCATGACCAAACAATGTCGTCCCGGCTGATCCGAGCCGGCCTCCCGGCTGTCCTCCAGCACCAAGTCTGCCCCGTTTGAAGAAACACGCACACTCCTCCATGTCAGACCACTTTAATGACAATGATGAGGAAGCCCTGTAACATTACAACAGTATGAACGTAAACTAATGCAATTTCACCATAGAAATGCCTAATACATAACGTAGAAACCTAAATCAGCTTAGCAGCAGTAGTAAAACATAAGCAGACTTACAGGGAATAAGCCGGACAGGTTAACATCTCTGTCTTGACATGAACACGGTGTAAACGTGGCTACTTCGTCTGCTAGCTTAACCATGTCTTGTTTCCCTAGCCCTAGCCTCTCGTGACACCCAGTGGCCGGTGGAGAACTCTGCACCGTTCGTCTCTGCCTCGGGGCCGTCCTCCAGAGCAAATCCTACCTCGGTCATCTTAACCTTCGGGCTGTCCCACAGAGCCTTGCCTGCCCCTGTGGTCTCTGCCTTTGGGCCGTCCCCCTGAGATGGGCCTTCTGGACTTCCCCCAAGGCCCAGTATCCCTGGACTTTGTATTTCCCCTGGTCCCTCCTCTGGGTCCCCTCCTCCCACCCATCTCTGTACTCTTGCGTTTGGGCCATCCGGTGGCCGGCACTTGAAGGGGGTTACTGTCATGATGTGCGTTTGTAATGTTTCTTTTGGTCTCTTGTTTTGTATCTTATTCTTGGTTGCCTGTTTTAGTTTGTAGTGTTCCTTGTTTAGTACTCTCATGTCTGCTTTCCTGTTCATTAGTTCACCTGGTCTCATTTAGTTCATTCACTTTACCTGTGTCTCGTTTTGTTCCTGAGGATTTATACCCCTTGGTTTCTGTTCCTTATTGCTGGTTAATTTTGTTTGCTTCCTGTGTTCCTGTGTCCAGTTTTCTGGAACAAAAAATCTAGATTCAGCATTCCTACCTCCCCAATTCCTCTAGAATAAAGTCCATCACTGACCACTTCCTGTTGCAAACTTTCACTGTGAATTTCATATTTCATCTTATTGTTGTTATTTTAAACTTAAATCTGCTGATTTGACTTACAAAATCCTTCTCATAGCCGAAGAAAGTTAACTTATTTTCATATTAGGGAATGTTAAATACAGATGGTCAGAAATGCTGTTTAAAATGTGAAACGTGCCTCTAAGAGTCTAATATTAAAAAAGTATGAGTTAACAATATAAGCAGCAGTTTAGATTTTGACTGGCAGGAGCCGTGGTAGTCTGTAACCTAGCAACACTTTCCAATCACGCACAAATATTTGAAAACACTCATTTGAGAATGAGACCATATGTGATCCAGCCAGATTCACGGTTACCTTCATGCTTCTACTTACTCTTACCCACCGATGGTCACATCATCCACACATGTTAATACCTGGAGAAAAAAGTCAGACTGTTGTTTAAAACTTTCTAACTGTTGATTTTACACATAAGTATAGTGGAAATCCCAGCACAGCTTCTCTCCATCATGTTTCGGCTACAGCAACATCCCCATCTGCTTCCTTCCTCTCAGCTCCAAGGAAACTTTGGTTGGGATGCTGCCTACTATGGCATGAGAAAATTCCCCAAAGACTACAAAGAAAATATTAACCTGTAAGCTGAAACTTTCTCCCAGTTGAAGAAGATAAATCATTCATTATCTTTCCCCTTATTCCAGTTCAGGGCTGCAGGGAAGTTGAAGCCTATCCCAGCAAATAGCAGGTGATTGACATGGTACAGCCTGGACAGGTCGCCAGTCCATCAAAGGGCCAACACAGAAAGACAAACAAGCATTCACATTCACAAACTAGAGTGACTGGTTAACCTTACATGCATGTCTTTGGATGGTGGGAGAGAACCTCGAGAGAACCCACAAACACACAGGGAGAACATACAAGCACTGTGAAGCTAAAAGTAAAATCTTTAAGGCCTGAGTATGGCCTGTTGAAAGAGCCACCGAGGAGAAACTGTCCAGCCTGCTACTCTGGAGTGATCACCTCATGGTCAAGTACAGATGAACCTCAGAATGGATCCGGTTACTGCAGACTGAGCTGAGTTTCTTATCATTAGTCACATGGTCTTCTGTTATTACAGCAGGTATTCAGTAGTGTTGAGCATTGCAGCATCACCAGCGATGAACTCGAAGGAAAAAATTATGGAGACGGAAATCTTCTTTAGCCTCTGTGGCTTATTTATTTAGGGATAACAAAAAAATGTGCATCCTCTCTCGGAGGGAAAATCATACAACACAAAAAGGAGAGAAAAAGTAACTTCCATGGGCGCGCTTACAGACGTGAACGTAATGACGCAAAGTGCGTCCCCGACCAGCAAAACAGCGCCCCACCACATACAAAATCCCTCTTGGTGATAACACTGAAAATGTATTTACAACATGAGTACACAAATAAAGTCTCTCAACAAGTAGAATACAAAAAAACCCCAATAATGTGTGTCCAAATCATAAAAAGTGTCTCTGTTGTGTATTGAACCTCCTCATTGTGTTATTTGCAAGTCCACTAACGAGACACTCATTTCATTCAGGTTTGTCAACGTAGGGTTACCCCTGAAGTATGCAGAGCAGCGTTGCTTGAGGACCACAATTGAGAAACACTGTAAAATGCCTCTCACACACATTGGAGTAAAATTTGATTTAAGAATGAACAGTGATTTTAGTTTATCATATGAAAGAATATTTCAGTATAGTGTGTGAGAAGATATTTCAGTATAGTGTGTGAGAGGTTTCACCATAGTGTATGAATGATTTAAATTTCACATGTGTCTGTGAGAGGCTAATTCTGAATAATGTCCCAAACAGCCCCTCATATGGAATGATATGTATGTTAATTTGTGTATGTAAAGTGCCCTGTGACAGCATTGTTGTGAAGTGGCGCTATACAAAGCTGAATTGAATTGAATTGAATATTTTACAAGAAGCCTGGTCAGGCTTTGAGGCAGAGGACACCAGCAACTATTCCACTCATCCAGTGGGCCTGTCTGGGCCTGTTTACAAGGTTCACTCTGTCAGAGGCGGCCATTTTACTTGACCATAATGCGGAACGGCTGAAATAAGCATCTCATCAGTCGGATCCTACTACTCTGAAGGGACAGCGAGCCCCTCCCGCTCTACTGCATTTTGACTGGGCTGTTTTATCAGACTGGCATATCTTATGGCAAGTTCCCATTTATAGGCTTATCTGAAAGTTAAGGCCTCTTTGTTCAAACAGCACAACAAGTAACCGTATCCCTAGCTGCATCCCACATCCCAACCCACAGAAAACTGTATTGTTGTCATAGTTCTTCCACATTCTGCGACACGGATATGATTTAAGCAGCAGTAAGCTATTCTGATGAGTTTACCAAACTAACAGAACACATGCTAAACTTCAGATCACCACAACAAATTCAGATAACCGGCTAAACCGATTTTGTGATGGGGGGGTCGGCTGGGTGGTTCTTAACCACTACTTTAAGGCAAATTAGGAAGAAAACAAAAATGACATTTTTCCACAAAGAGTCTGCCCCGCGTGCCTATAACCACAGCAGTTTAACCTTGTTTTTATGACATTTCAGTGTTTTCTTGGTCAACATTTTCAGCATGACACCAGACTCCAGTGTAGTGATGTCTATAGTGACATAATGGATAGCACTGCAACCTAACAGCAAGAAGTTGGCTGGTTTGAGCCTTGGATGGAGGGAGGGCTGAACCTTGTAGGTACTTTTTGGGTACTCTAACATCCTCCCATTCACAACTGTAGTGGGTTTGGTTTTTGGCTATGGTTAATTGATTGTGTCTCACATGTAAGTTGCTTTGGATAAAAGTGTCTGCAACATGACTGTAGAATAGAAGGTGTGGAACTCAGATAGTGATTCACATCCATAAATGTTTAGGGAACATCCAAACTCCTAGTTCTCCACTTCCAGCTTCTTGAATTTATTATTTTCTTTTTTATAGCGTTATGTTTTAATAACAGATTTAAAATTATTTTCATTTTGATTTAAAAAAAAAAACACACAAAAAAAAAACCCAATCAGACAACTGCAGATAATTCAGAATCCTGCTGCTCAGGTACTTATTAAGACTAAGAGAGTCCACCACATCAGCTCAGCTCTGAGGTCTTCACACTGGCTGCCTGTCTGTCAGAGGATAGATTTTACAGTTCTGTTGTGGGTCTATAAAGCTCTGAATGGTTCGGGACCTAATTACATCAATAACCAATTGACCCAGTATGAACCTACCGGCCCCTTCAGGTCCTTTGGATCCAGTATTAGCGGTGCTTAAAAAAAAAAAAAAAAAAACTTGTCGTTCAGTGTTTTCCTTGTCAGCATTTTTTAGAATTTTTATTTTATTATTTTTTAATAACAGATTTAAACGTAGTTTGTTTTCACTTTGGAGGAATGTGGCAGAACAAGCTGTAATGGAGGGATCCGTGAGGTTTCAGTCAGCAGCGTAGCTCCATGTTATCGTGTGCCTTCATCTGCTGACAAGGTTCTGTTGAAGACTTCATCAGCAAATTCATCATTCTTTAAATAACCTCCACTCAGCCACACGATTCGTTACAATGTGACAAAAAAACCCTGTATTTTTATCTTAGAAATGTTCTCTGTCCTTCGCTTCCTATCAAGATGAGGAAGACGAAGCAGAACAAGGAAGTTTAACACCTAAACATAGATGCAGTCCATCACGGCTGCAAATAACATTCACGCTTGTAGGAGTGGGCTCAAAACTTCCTTTTTTAGGCTTTTATTTCGTATTTATTGTCTTAGTGTTGATATTTTACATATTTATTTTAACCAATTTCTTTTAGGGACATTCTTCTTTTTAGGGATGTTCTTTTTTTATGATGATTTTTATTTTACATTTGATTTTACTGCTTTTCTCTTAGAGTCTTTACTGTTTTATTATCTTTATGTATTTTATCATTTCGGCATATTTTCTGGTGTTCCTCAGAGGTGCCTTCTACGCTGGGTGTCATGGTGGCCATGGCTGCATCGGTGTTTGACTGGTGCCCGTGCTGGAGCCCTTGTTGCTGTGGTCTGGTTGACTCCTGGTGCAGACGGTTCCTGTGATAATGTTTCCTTACCGGGTTTCTCTGCACTCAGCGGTTACAACTAGGTGTATGTGTGATGATTAAGACAGGTGTTAGTAATTGGTGTTGTGTGCGTGTGTGTTTGTGTGTGTGTGTGTTTGTGTGAGTGTGTACATTTGAGCTGATGGGCTATTTTTGTAGTGCTTTGATAATGTGTACAGCACTTTTATGATGCATTTCATTGTATGGAAAGTGCTTTGTAAATAAAGTTTGATTTGATTTCATATGATCTTTATAGTGTCTGATTATACTGTTTTTAAAAAGTGTTATTTGTCCATCTAGATATCATAAACACTAAAGGTGTGGATTGTTTATCACTTACAATCTCATCAAATTTACAGAAAGTTGTTGCGAAGCTGCAAGAGAAACTTCATGGAATAAACCCAGTTTAACCATTAAGACTTAAAAATAAAAAAATAATCCTCACACTGGTTTTGATATGTACTAACTTTTATTTAATCATTAGATGAATGATTTTGTATCTGATTATTTTTTTGTCCTACTTTTAGTCTGTAGACCTCCAGAGAGCAAGCCGGTCAGATTAACTCATCTTAGTGGTTTGATAATCAATTCTGAACTGCCAGATTAGAGAGATGAGTCGGAATTGGGCGACAGTGGCGAGGAAAAACTCCCTAACAGGAAGAAACCTCGGGAGGAACCAGGCTCTCTGGGGTAAACCCCTCCTCCTGAGGGCATACGTACCTAGGCGTCCTCTTGCTGCTCCAGTCTCCAGGACAATCTGCTGCTCTGCATCCAGCTTCCCCTACTGCAACAAAAAATCCCAGACAGAGCAGCAACACACTATCTTTTCTTTGTTTTCACAATTAAAAACATACAAACTGGAAATAGCTGCTACCATATTACGCTGTGAAAAAAGGAAAACCCTTAGTAGCTTCAAGCTTGTGAAACAGGGGTTCCAACACATCACCCCCTGACACAACTGCAGCTTATGACCATCCCACGGCCAGCGGGAGCGACATATGACGGGTGTGTGAGTCAGAGGACTCTCAAGTCCCACATCAATTAGAGCAGTCACATCACTGTGTGCAGATGAATAAATGAGACATACAGATCTTCATTTTTTAGCATGGTCCAAGCAAATATATATATACCAACAATGTCATACATACAACAAGTACAATAAACTATTTTCTACATGAACATCATGTTATGTAATTTGTACCTTAATACCCTCACTTGATCCATGTACAAATACAGACTTTTGGCCTTTGAAGTATAAGTTTGAAATCCATCAGATGCCTAAAACTCCAATAGTTTATTTTAAATACAGAAAATGTGACAGATTGTTTTATATTGCTTTCCAACTCATTCCATACTTGCGAACCTTCCATACCTTATCCTGAAACCAGTACAGTTCAGTTTTCTGCATTTCTTTTCTCACAGCAACCTATTCCTTGTATTTTGTTGGTGATAAAATGAATATAATGAAACGAGTTTACACAATCAAGTATTTAACCTACGCACAACATTCTTCATTGTGCATGCAGTTTGATGGAGATTACATTCAGGACGCTTTAGGAGAGCATGTCCATGGAAGAGAGCCTCAAGAATGATGTGCTCCTGAAACGCGCTTGTCTAGCATAAAAAATATGTGGAGGCCAACTTAAAAAAGTTCCCATACTTTAGCATATTTATTAAGTTTTGTAAATAAGAAAAAAAAAGCATTTGTATTAAAATGTTGACTGTGTGGGACCATGGTATAAGCAGATTAAACAACTCAGATCTGTGCATCAGATGGTAAACATTGTGGTGCTCTAGACTCCACGTCCACTCTGGCCTGCTACTTCTTCCTGTCTGTCTCAGAGACTCTCTGTACATCTCTTGTTTCTGAAAATTTCTACATCATGGACCTGATTGGGTAGTCTCTCAGCGCAATCGATCAAATTTTTTCATCCCGGAGATCGGGCAAAGGGGAGCCCGCAAGTCCTGAGAGGACGCTTCTGGCTGGATGCGTTCCGGACTCTTGGGCCAGGTGGAGACCAATGTGTCTGGCGGTTTTTTCTACTGAGGATGTGTCGACATCTTTGGACTATTGATGGTTGGGATTCTGCTGATTGGTGCTGGTGGAGTTCTGATCTACCTGAAGACCCGTGAGATTCTGGCAGCAGCTGGCAAGTTGCTTGAATTCTGCAATGGAATGTGCCGAGCAAGCAGTGCACTCTTGCATTGACCGGACTCGACCGTAAGGAGGATGCCAGCCAGGCCCAAACTGGCAATTTGCTCTCGGTTCCGGAGCTGGTACACAGAATTGATGCCCCCATTCAGCTGATCGGAGCTGCCAGTGAGGGCAGTTATGGAATCAAGGCCGAGGGCCCTCCCACCCGCCCTCCGACTCACCACTTTCCTGGACTGTGTGAGGCTTTGTTTGAATTTGTACTTTAGTGTAAATGAGTGTATATGACATTTATAGCCGTCATAAATGTTAAATGTCTGTCTGTCAAAACTTGGATGAGCTGTCTTGAACTTTGAATTTCCCCTCAGAGATGAAAAAAGTATGTTTGATTGATTGATCGTCTGTCTGCTGTCAAAAGTTTTTAATTTTAACAATTGCATTGTTAAAATGATAATAATAAAGATTAAATATTAAAATAGTTTGCTGATGTTGGCGATCTGGCCAGTTGACATTAGAATTATCACTGGCCATGCGGCAAATTAATGTGACGACTAATGTGATTGTGAATGAATAAGACGATTACTTGAATACTTATTACCAATAAGGTGGAATTCACCTGGAGCTCTATAGCAGAAAACAAGTGCCTGACCGACTTGACCATTTAACAACAGCAAGCGCTGCTGATATAGAATGGTAAATACAGTTTATATATTAAAATTAGTAGGATATGTATTATTCCAGATAATGTTATAATAAACTAAATGGGGCTTGAACAAGGGTCTATATAATGATAATAATGCTTCCAGTGGAAAGAATTGTCTCACTCTGAAAAATAATCTACCGGTTTTAAAAACTTGTTAATGTGCTTTTTAAACGTCTAGATTTGTCATTATATATCCTGAGAAAGGTTCTGAGATCAACAATCTAATAGGTTTAGCAAATATTTAAATACAATTTGTCACATTTAAACAATATTTACTTTTTGCTAATTGCTCATTTTAGGGCTTATTAAGCAGGTTCATATGTTTATGTGACACAAATAAATTTTTGTCATCTGTGAAAAGTATTTTATGAATATCAGCCTCACAAAATCATTATATTATAAACAATAAAGAAAAGGGGAACCAAAATGGATCCTCGAGGGACCCCATGATCTTTGTTTGCCACCTTTACCCCATTTATCTTAACATACTGCTGTCATTCAATAACATAGTACCTGAACGTCTGGAGTACCATGCTCCTGACTCCATGATGACACAACTTTCCCAGTAAAACTGTATGATCGATTGTATTAAATGCCTTTGTAAGAATAAAAAAGACACCGAAACATCATTTACTTTCTCAACCAGATCTAAAATGGTCGTACACATGCTGCCATGTTCCCTAAAGCCACATGCTGAAGATACCAGTGTAATATCTCAAGTAAATATTAGTGCTGGGACTTTGACATGTTAATTACGATTGATTAAGTACAGAAAAATGAATGCATTAAAAGAGCCGCATTTGTTCGCAGAACTTTTGGGGTTTTTTGAGGACAGTGGATGAATTCTGTGTGGTTGGGTAAGGATTGGGGCTGGGAGGGTTGTGTTTTTTTTGGGGGAGTGGATAGGATGGCTGGGGGGGGGAGGGGAGGACTAACAGTTGCAATGAAAATAATTATAAAACTATCTGTAATATCAAGTGCAGCCATATGATGTGTCTTCCTTGGCAGAACAAACCTGTCTGGCAAAATATGGTAGACAGACTGCCATTCTGTGTCTTATGATGCTGGACAGGACAGGGTTAAAGAAAACAAGTATTTGAAATGACATTTTAACTTTGGGTGTGTCTTGGACAGAGACATTTTCTATTTTATTCTACCATTTCTAAATTAAATGCATTTTTCCAGACGATGACAAAGAAATTCCAGACATAGAGCTTAAGCTTACATTATTCATTCATTCATTCAGTCATTATCCTGACTGCATAGTCCGAGGAAGGGTTGCAGGGAAGCTGGAGCCTATCCTAGCAGTCTGCGGGCGAAAGGCAGGGTACACCTGGACAGCTCGCCAGTCCGTCGCAGGGGCTTACAATATCAATCACTTTTTTTATATTTCAATTATTCATCCCCTGAAGTCCATCCATCCATTGTCCTCACAACTTTACAACTGTCTAATTAAGGGTCGTGGAGAATCTGGAGCCTATCTCAGCAATCATTGGATGATTGGCAGGGTGAACCCTGGACACCCTGGACCTAAAATCCAGTTAAATAAAAAAAAAAAAAAAGTCATTTTTAATCGCAAATATTCTAATGTGGATAAAATGTGATTAAGTAAAGATTAAAAAACGAGGAACCTTGCTGAAGCTTCGGTGTGTTTCCGTCATTCACTTGTCAAAAGCCAGCTGACCTGAATCGGTTGATTAAAGTGTTGCTATGGTGATGCCGGTAACAAAGTTATGTTACAATGATTTAACTTGCTGAACTACTTGTGCGAATACACAAAAATAATGCACACCAGTTGGCATTAGAAATATCATTAGCTGTGTTTCCAATTTTTTTTTTTCAAATAAAAGCGATATCTATATGTTTTGACAAACAGCTATTGCAAAATGCTGGTTTTTCTATTGAACAGTGTTGATTGCATCAGCTTCAGTTCTCTTAGAATACCAACGGGATGAGATCGTACAAGAGTTGTGGCTTATGCAACGTAGCCACATTGCACTATTTTTGAGTTTCTACTTGCTTTGGAGAACTTGCTGCGGCTTTTCAAATCTTTTCTTTCTTCTCTGAAATTTGCTGTTGTTTGTTCCATACCATGCTATCTTTACCAGAAATGAACTGGTCAGAATCCCTCACATCACATCCTGGACATGTAAATGTGAAAAAGATGTTTTCATTACACCTTTGCGATATATTTTTATCTTGAAATGTCTGAAAAAAACACTTCATGAGAGCATTAAAAAAATTTAGGCGATATTTGAGACTTTTTTCCGAAATGTAGGTGTTTCCATTGGCGCTTTTCATTGCCATATTTAGTTTTTCATTCATTCATTCAGTCATTCAGTCATTATCCTAACTGCATAGTCCGAGGAAGGGTTGCAGGGAAGCTGGAGCCTATCCCAGCAGTCTGCGGGCGAAAGGCAGAGTACACCTGGACAGCTCGCCAGTCCGTCGCAGGGACTTACGATGTTAATTACTTTTTTTATTATTTCATTTAATTGTCCCCTAAAGTCCATCCATCCATTGTCCTCACAACTTTCCAACTGTCTAATTAAGGGTCATGGAGAATCTGGAGCCTATCTCAGCAATCATTGGATGATTGGCAGGGTGAACCCTGGACACCCTGGACCTAAAATCCATTTAAATAAAATGGATACACAAAAATAATGCACACCAGTTGGCATTAGAAATATCATTAGCTGTGTTTCCAACTTTTTTTTTTTTTTTTTTCAAATAAAAGCGATATCTATATGTTTTGACAAACAGCTATTGCAAAATGCTGGTTTTTCTATTGAACAGTGTTGAGTGCATAAGCTTCAGTTCTCTTAGAATACCAACGGGATGAGATCTTACAAGAGTTGTGGCTTATGCAATGTAGCCACATTGCACTATTTTTGAGTTTCTACTTGCTTTGGAGAACTTGCTGCGGCTTTTCAAATCTTTTCTTTCTTCTCTGAAATTTGCTGTTGTTTGTTCCATACCATGCTATCTTTACCAGAAATGAACTGGTCAGAATCCCTCACATCACATCCTGGACATGTAAATGCGAAATAGATGTTTCCATTACACATGTGTGATATATTTCTATCTTGAAATGTATGAAAAAAAAACTCAAAAACATTTAGGCGATATTTGAGACTTTTTTCCTAAATGTAGGTGTTTCCATTGGTGCTTTTCATTGCCATATTTAGTTTTTTGCACATTTCTATTTGTCTTTTCTATCCTTACAAGGCCTGTTATTACGATGATCTTTTTTTTAATTGAATCCCATCCCTAGTAAATATTCCACCAGTCTTGAATAGATAACTCTTTCTAGCATTAAATTGTTTAAATTAAGATGGGTCTCTCATTTTCAACATCATTTTGTCCCCAGACTTACATGCTTGTACTATTTTTGCCACCTTTGTGTGTTTTGGAACAATACCAGGCTGTAACAACGGGTTAATTATATGGGCAAGTAGCTCAGCTACGTTCACTATGACTTTAACCATCTTCCTACAAATTCCATTTCATCTGGTTTATGACATTAGTTACGTCCACTTTGCAGGTAGGTTTGACATAGAAAGAGTTTGGATAAGGATTTGAAGAGAAGATCCCCTGGTCGACATATTTGTTGAGACGTTACTTTTCACATCACCTACCTGTTTCCACGGCTACTAACCCGTTTGCTCTACATCTGGAAACAGACAGAAACTCTGAGTCAGTTCAGTGTGGAGAAGATATTTCAACTGTGTCGTCGTTGCGTGACGTGTGTTTGACCTGACAGCACATGATCTTCCCGTGTTGGTGTCTTACCCTTCTCTGGTAGAAGAGGACGTATGACGTGTTCTTACACGCCCTTCTGACTTCCGCTCCTGTTGTTTTGTAGACAAACTCGTCGTTGTAGCGAAGCCAGTTTTCAGCTTTGCTGTCCAGGTTCTCATCCGGGTGTAATCCGTCGCTTACGTAGTGCCCTGACAGGAGGAAAAGCAAAGTGAACAGGAAGTTGATAGAAATATTGTATATCTATGTGTTTAGTATGTTAATGTGACAGCAGTTTGGATTCTCCTCGCGTGTTAACTCACCACCATCGTATGCTGATCCCAGATGGCTGATGACGCTGACCAGGTTGTACCAACCCTCCTCCTGAGAAGAATCACAGACAATAACAGTCAGCTTCACACTCACAATCCTGACGACAACACATCTGAATGTTTCCTCTTTGTCTGATTGTTTCACCTGGTGGGAGGTCACCATCAGATCCCTGAGGAGGATGATGGGGTCATGCAGCTTCATCATCTTCAGGTTCTCAGTGAACTTAAACCTCTTCAGGTGTAATATGAGGAATCTGTTTCCAAGAAAGAGGACAGCAGCTAAAGAAAATGGCTGCAGGTGCGAACAAACTCAGCAGACATTTCAAATGCTCTTTTCACTCACTTTGGGAGGGTCAGAAATGTGGTCTTTCGTCTTGATGTCAATCCACCACAGCTGCACCTGTACTCCAGCTGTGTCTCCTGCAGGGACACCATGCTGTCAGTTATGTACAGCGAAACAAGCTGACTAAACATCAACACACACACACACACACACACACACGGTCAATGTTTGAATGACTGGAGCCAATAAAAACACAAGGTTTTTACCATTTGGTAAATCTGGAGCAGCTGCTCCACTGAAAGCTCAGGAATCAGGTTCAGAGAGAGATTTGTAAAGTTCTCCTGTGTGACGGACCGGTCGCCACATCTGCACATTAAAAGAGCGATACACATAAATATACATGTACACAAAAGGTTTCCTGCTGGAAGCAAAGCCGCGACGACAGAAAGGATTGAGATGAAAGCAGACAACAGTCTACTTAGACACATGAATCAAAGAGAAATGTGTATCCAGATGTGGATCACTGTCTGTGTTTGTGTGTGTTTTTTACCTTTTACATGTCCTGGTGTTCTGCATGGTGAATACAAAGTTTCTTGCAATAGGGCATTTGTAGCTTCCTCCTAAAATAGCCGCCGTCTGACGCAGCGGTAAAGCCAGGCTCTCCATGTGTACCAGGACAGCTACCAGGAACTCGTGGGCATCCTGAACACACAGAAACACACAGATTTTATTTCACGCACAGACGTAAACTTTGCAGGCCAGAGAACATCCAGCCGTAAAAATCTGCTGACTCACTTTGTTTCCATCGTCTCTAAATTCTGGAGCCTCCTGAGAAACGACCTCCTTTAACCTGCTGAGGGCCTGAAGCTTTAAGAGGACATCGTCTGAACTGTGGCATCTTATAATGTCCACGAAACATCTGGAGAGGATGAAGGAGAATAAACGGAGGTTAGTTTTTCATTTTCTTCTCAAGCGTTGCTGAAAAACCACAACAATAACTGGCTGGTGTGTATCTGTGTGTGTGTCATCACTGTACTTCATCAGTTCAGCCTCGTGACACTGTGCGAACAAGTCCTCCTGGGAGCGGACATCTTCCACAAAGTCTCTGAGCGTCAGCAGACTCTGGAGGCTGGAGTTCATGTAGCAGATGCGGGCTGTGTTGGGGAAGCTGACGTACAAAACAACAAGCAGCATCACACGTTAGCATCATGATCTTCAATGACAAGTCACAGAAAGCTGAAACATTTATCAGCTTGTGTGTTTCTGTGTGTGTGACTGTGTGTGTAGATGTCCTTACCCATGATAGAAGACCTGCTGAGACCTGGAGCTGCTTGCTCCATGAGTGGGCTGGACGTCGGTCTTCTTTCTGCTACAGAGACACACACACACAATCCATATAACAGAGATCAGTGTGTGTGTGATCAATTTACAGTATGTAGACATTAATCTGATGATTATTAGTTATCATTTTGTATGTTTCTGTGTGTGTGACTGTGTGTGTAGATGTCCTTACCGCTGGAAGTGGACATGCTGAGGCTTGGAGCTTCTTGCTCCATCAGTGGGCTGGACGTCGGTCTTCTTTCTGCTACAGAGACACACACACACAATCCATATAACAGATGTCTGCATGTGTGTGTGTGTGTTTGTGTGTGTGTAATCAATTTACAGTATGAGGACATTGATCTACCCAGAAATCCCATTTCATTTGTATTTTAGGCAATAACAGCAAAACCCAATAAAAGGGTGAAATGAGTCTTTATTTGCACCAAAGAGCCGAATTAGTCATCTGGTTCGCTGAGGATGTGAACTGAGGACTGCAGATGATCTAACTGCTGCTTGTGATCAGGAGGAAACAGAAAACACATCAGTCCAGTGAGATGAGGCTGCTTACCTTCTGCCATCTGTCTGAACATCATCATCACAAGTCGGAGCAACTCGGCGTTTTCTCTGTCGGATAGAAACAAACTTGTTGGAATATTTCACAACAGCAACTAGATGAACCAGCATGAAGTCCTAATGAGACAACAAGTCCAGAACAGAGAAGAAGATGTCCTGAAAGCTGTTAAACATACTCTGAAGCAGCTAAACAGGCTCCACCAAGTGGTCTTTTTCTTCTTCTCCTCAGGTCGGGGTGCTGTGGTGCTAGTTCCCCCATCTGAGGACTTCTTCTCAGTATTTATAGCGTGTCCATCTTTTCTCTAGGAATTCAAAAGGAAAATATATCAGAGAGAAATTTGTGCCAAACTTGAATGTTTGAGTTCAAATACAAATCTTACAAACTTCCACAACAACCATGTAAAACAGAGACGCTTGGAAACATACCGGGAGCCGACCGAACAGCCTGGACAGCCAAGTGGTCTTCTGTTTGGACTTGTCTGTGCAGGTCTTTGCTGCTGGATCTTCTGAAACAACAAGTCTGGAGATAAACACAAACACAGCTGGTTAAACTTTGTCGGCTTCATCTGTAGAATAAATCTTTCATCCATCGGTTTGGGGAATTGTTTAAAGCTACAGTTGGTAATGTTGCTCAGAGACATTTATTTTACTCTGGGTGAAGTGTTTCCTCGTCCTGACAGCAGTCTGTACATTATGTAATCATGAACAATAAGAAATATAGTTAGACCCCTCAGTTTACTGTAAATCTGTAAAAACTGTACAATGAAGACGGGAGAGGAGCCAAGACAGGGCGCCACTTTCCCATCTTGCTAGCTCCCCAACATGAGCTACCCCAGCTTTAAAAGAAATCATCAGAATGTTCCAGGAAGAGGTGAAAAACCATTTTCATGACATCTTTATCATTTTCTTTTGTTCATCACAGTTTATATTTTTTTACTTTGTCAGATTTATCCAAGCATTGAAACGAACAAACAAATCATTTTGTGTTCCTGGTCTTTAAACTTTATCTCAAATCTTTCATTCAGAAGAATCAATCAGTCTTTTAAACCAGATATGAATCGTCTCTCTTCAGGGCCAGAAAGAATCGTCTGTTAATAAACTCTAAACAATAGAAACGTCTGAAACTCGGTGCATTTTCCCTGTTAGAAATCATTGTTTTATTAATGTTTCTCTTCATCATCAGAGCTGATTGAATCTGCGCTCATTTTCAGGCTGGAGTTTTCATCTGTGTCCACAAATAACTTTCTTACCTCGTCTGTGAGCTCTGATCTCTATCAGCTGCTTTATGGTTTGTATTTTTCTGTAACAAATAAGGAAACATGGAAAAGTAAACATGTTAATTAAACAGGTATTGTTTTAACATCTATAAACACATCTGCAGAAAGACCAAATCTATAAGCACACATCAGCAGCTCCAACACTGTTGTCAAAGAAGACAAAGTTTCAGAGACTGAAGTCTAAACAGTGTTTCATCAGAACATCATTTACCTTTGAATAAACCTTGGGTCGCCCGCTTAACACGGTTATAAGTCTTTCCATGGTGAATTAGGTGTGAAATGTACCAAAACGTGTTCAAACTGAGTGCGTCTCCAAGTAAAACCTTTTCAGAATATTCCGGAGAGACTTTGATTCATCACAACATGTCAGTTCTGGAACATGACAGTTCCACCATCTGAGTTCCACCATCTGACAGACAACAAACATGTACATGAAATGAAATGAAAAATATTTCCTGATCATGAAATATTTGATATTTAAATATTTAATTTTTAAATAAAATTGAAATATCAAATAATATTTAAATAAATATTTCATATTTCACTTTAAAAACATGAACATTAAACAGACGGATAAAAGGATGAAATCAGCTGGTCTCCATACAACCTCTGTAAACTGAATAAGTACATTTTTAACATGATCTGCACCAAAACATTGGTAAAATTACACCCCTCCCCCCAAAAACATGATGGACCAACCTAATATGAAGCACACATTCACTGTAACATGGTTTAGATCAGGGTTTCTCCTCCCAGGTCTTCAGGACCCACTGCCCTGCTGGTTTTACTGCTATTCTGACCTTAACACACCTAAATAAAATGAATGGCTGATCTGAGAGGATTGATACAAATTTATTGAAATAGTTTTTAAAAATAATGCTTGAGTATTTCTTGCCCTTCTGGACTTACATATTAAAGTAAATGGGACTGAAATGTGTGGAACAGAACCACTTTAAAACACTTGAATGAAACAAATGGCTTGTTAACATGCCTGCACAGAACTTGATGAAGATGTTCAACAATCTGTTGGAGCAGGAACACATCTAAAACATGCAGGCCGGCAGGTCCTGAAGAACTGGACTGAGAAACGCTGGTCTAGATGAGATTATTCCACAACTTCCACAGAAAGAGTCGTGTTGCCAGATCTTGCGGGAAAAACAAACAACTAGCTTGATGAAAACAAGCCCAAAACAAGCGATCATGCCCCCCAGAGAAAAAAAGAGAGACATTTTTGTCTTAAATTTGATGTTTTTTTAATTCACTGTGGAAACAGAGCTGACAAAATTCTGAATTATATTGGGGTTTTTTTTCTTTTTTTTTCTCAGTCTTTCCACATCCTGCCTGCTCAGCGACATAAAAATGGGATAAAATGTGACATGAACAATCAGACTGAGGTCACCTTGAAAACAATCAATATGGATCTGATTTATACGCGTGAAAATAAACTAAGTCATATGTGCACAAAAAAAGTTCCTGCCATGTGGACATAGTTTAAATGTCTTACTTGAATATCAGACATCATGCTGTAAATTCTATTATATCATAAAAAACCTGCAGTGAAATTAAAGGTTTGTTTATAGTAATCACATAAGGCTCAGACATATGAAACTCAAACTTAAAGTAGGTCTTATTTGAAAACAAAAACCCACAAAGTATCCAATAAAACAACTCTGATGTGATACACACTAATCTGACTAAGTTATACTCAACTCTGTGTTTGATGGTTGGAGTGCAGGTTGCATTTTAGCTGTACCGCATCATCAGAACTCAATGCAATACTTTTTAATAGCTTTATTGTTCTGGGGGCTTCATTGAGCAAAGGGGGATACTGCAGGTAAAAGCTAGGTATGGAACCAGTGTCAGCTGCACACAGGAGATGCAGCATCTCTTCAGTCCCTGCAGATACCCAACACGTTGCCATATTCTGGCTGTGAGTCAGAGTCCAGCTGAAACTGATCTTTGCCAAAATATTTTACTTATTTTAGTAGGAAATAAGTGAATTTATTTTGTATTGGACTGTCTATTATTGGACTGTAAATAATGCACAAATGTTTATTTGTCCATGGTAGAAAACTATGGAGAACCACTGTATCTCAACTTCTTAGTGAACAAATTCTTCATTTATAACACTAAATACTGCACTTAATAATCATTAGTTAATATCAGAGTTCCACTTCTTGAACTTTGACTGAACTTTGACTGTTACTGTCTGGAAACTCCCCAATTCCTCTAGAATAAAGTCCATCACTGACCACTTCCTGTTGCAAGCTTTCACTGTGAATTTCATATTTCATCTTATTGTTGTTATTTTAAACTTAAATCTGCTGATTTGACTTACAAAATCCTTCTCATAGCCGAAGAAAGTTAACTTATTTTCATATTAGGGAATATTAAATAAGGGAATATTGGCGCTCCAGGTCAAGGAAATGAAGGCGTTTTTAAAGTTTTCAGATCTTCAGAGCTGATGTAAATGCATAATGTCTTTACCTGCAGCCCAGAGCCTTTATTCAAATGAATAAATATAAAATGAATATAAAACATAGACTCCAAGTGGATTCAAATAACTGCCATACTAATTCAAGATATATGCAGGCTGGAGGATGTCAGGTAAAAGCTGTCCATCAATCAGGAGCCTTCACAGTGTTGCAAGACTGAAAAAGAAAATTGCAGAGTAAAAAAAAAAAAAAAAAAAAAGGAAATATGAGGTGCGTTAAGCTATGGCTTGAGAAGCGAACAGGATTCAGTATAGCATTCAAGAGTGCCAAAGTAGTGGACAGGTAATCCGGGAACATGGAGGAATACATAATTAATCAAAATAAAAAACTATAGAGATATGCGCTGTCTGTGGATGACAGATCATTTTGCTATGTCAAAAATTATTTCTGAGATTATGTTCTCTGGGTTAATGAATCCCAGAGAACAATGGACTTCTGCAGAAACCTTTCCTGGTGATGGGCTTCTGGCTGACCTAAGATTGGATATAAAGGATAGTTTAGTCTTTATGTGAGCAGAAGTAAAGATGGCTGCACTTACAACTGTCAACAGGATGAATGGGATGAATGTCAGGAACCTGCACCTTCCAAAGGGAACTGGCTGATGAGTTGGGCCTGTTCACTCCTTTTCCCAACACAGATGTGAGCTATGGTCATGCACACCTGGTTGAACAAAATAAAACAAAATAAAAATCTAAATTTAAGAGATCACTATGTTCATGACAGGCTATGTTTTCAGCTGCTGTTACAAGTACTTCCGCAACTGTTTTAATATGTTTTATGTTTCTGCAAAATACAAAATAAAAATCAGTCCACTGAAAAAAAAACAACACTCAGCATTCATTTAGAAGTGTTAGTTACACGCTACAGATTTACACTTTGTAGTAGCAAATTATTTTAATAATATTTATCCCAAACATGTAAACAAAGTAGGGTAGAAATTATTGTGAAAATAAAGGTAAGCATAAACTAAATATTGTGTGCATATTATATAATACATAGATATTATTATATACACTATATTAAAACAAACTTCTATTACAGGTAAACTTTTGTGTTATTTCTAACAGCTTTAAACCATAGCTTTGTTTTTTTTAGTACTGAATGGGAAAATACTGCACATCTGTAAACATCTGAGGCATTTAAATGCACTCAGCAATTTAAAGAAAAATAGGTTACTGATAATACCCAAATTCTTTATGAGGTAGAGAAAAGCTGGAAACATGACATATTGCTGAAAAAAAATCACAAACAGATCACTACTCAAAACAGGTACTGCCATATTTGTGCTGTAGCTGACGAGACAGTAGGTTTTTTAAGGAGAGTTATTCACCAAACCCTCAAACACCACAAACACTTAATAGTAACACTGTCAGAGCTGAAAAAAATCCTGAAATACTGATTGGTTTTCGACAAGCTACTTAGCATTCTGTGTAGGTCGCAGATTAAACTAGCTAGCGAAGGCATTACTTTTACGTTTAAAAAAAAACAAAGAAAATATAAGGCGCTAGCTTAGAAGGTAGACGGACACTGAGCAACCTACTTACCTATCAGTTTACAGTTCAAAGCTTGAAGTGGCAAGGTCAGGGTGGCTCAGGTGATGGATAACAGGACAAACAATTGACAAATGGAGCACTGTGAATCTAAATGAAACATAGGTCAGCTCTGCTGATAAAGTTTTTAATAGTTTTTTTTGCCCATTGTTTGCATTCAATTTGGCTGTGTAGCGCCTCCACAGGCGCACGTTGCGACAGTCTCACTAAGTGAAATAAAAGTGGGATGAAATGTGTCATTATCATTCAACATTAAATCACTGAAAAACAACAGATATTAAACTGAACTATCACCACATAAGATGGTGGGTCTGATTTATCAGTCAGATTTGTGTTGGTCATACTCAATTAACAAAAAATCAGATTGGGTCACGTCGACTACATAGTCTAAACATAGCTTATACATATCTCCTGATTAACGTAACTAATGTTGATTATTCTATCATTAAAATTAAACAAAACATCCAACTCCACCAAGCTATTTTAGCTTCCTTTTATATCCCCTCTCCTCCCATCAGTTTTGGTGATTAGTTTTTAAGTTATAAGTTCTAACATCAAAATGATCCATGGGCAGGCACAAACTTACATAACCATAGACTGTATTTTTTTTTTTAAAAAAAAAGATGGACGTAGTCGTGATGTCAGACGTAGGTTTCTGTAAAGCTGCATTGAAGATAATTGGGCAGGTCCCACTGTTGATATCTTGTAGGTGTTACGTGTGCCATTGCTCCGCGAAAAAGGGGCAAAGACGTAGAACGTAAAGGAGTGCTTTGAACGCAAGAGTGGATGATTGACATCTATCAAACTCTGACCTACCTGTTGCTAAGAGCTAATTAAGCTAACGGGAGCTAACCAGCTAACGGTTTTAGGCAGGCTAAAGCTTGATCATGTTGCTAAAAACCACAATTGCTTCTGCTTTCTTTCAGTGGGATATCAGGTACCTGTCAATTAAAAGGACGTGTCCTCCATTTTTAAAAATTACAAGATTACTATTAAACAGAGAAGTTATAAGAAACTATTTTACTACTCTTACAGTTGTCATGAAGGCATTTCAATCAAGCCGTTGCTCCTTTCCTTCTATAACAGATGTTTCATTTAGTTTTCTTATAAGTGACCCTGTCCCAAGCCACTGCTACATAGTAATTGTAAGACAGTTTTGGTGTCACAAACTTGTTGCAAAACTAAGTCTGACAACGCTTCCAAAAATCTTCTTCAAATAAAGTAAGGTTGTTCATGTTGTTAACGTCACCGGGGACCACACTTTAAAAAAGGCTGGCATAGGCATTACTTTTAACTGGTTGGTGGAAGTTTCATCTCGCTTACAACTCTGTGGTCATGTGACCACGAACTGCTTGCTGGTGAAAACAAAGCCTGCATTATACCAGCATCAGTTTTTAAGTGTCTTTCTACTTGCTTTTTAAAATAAATTTTCCATAATTATCTAGAATGTTATAGAGTGTATATTAGGGGTGTAACAAAATACTTAACTCCCGACACAATACAGAATATGATACAGGGCTGACAATACAAAATACCCACAAAATAAAAAAAGAAGAAAATCCCCTGATAAAGAAACAAATTTGACAACGGGACAGCCAAAACTGGAGAGTCTAACTGTTTTGCTCCACAAGAAGAAAGAATGAATGTCTTGTATTTAGACTGGGAAGCAAAAAAAAAAAAAAAAAAAAAAAAATTCCACACCACCAGGGATAAAAGTTTTACATTTTTGTCAGTAATATTGCTAAAACCTTAACCTTTCTCTCACTTCATGTATTTTAAAATAATACAGTCAAAACCCAAACAAATAAAAGAATTTCAATTCTTTACTATTGGCTGCCTGTAGACGTAATTTGGCAGAAATGGAAAAACAGTAGG
Organism: Telmatherina bonti; assembly: GCF_933228915.1. Classification (NCBI taxonomy): domain Eukaryota; kingdom Metazoa; phylum Chordata; class Actinopteri; order Atheriniformes; family Telmatherinidae; genus Telmatherina; species Telmatherina bonti. Next base: position 13,657,940 of record NC_136620.1, on the reverse strand, counting down.
GCTGGGATTTTATTCTATTCTATTCTATTCTATAGTCATTTAGCAGACACTTTTATCCAAAGCGACTTACATATGAGTGCGAACAACACAAGCACAAAATCTGGGGAGGGGTTTGGTCAGTGGCCTTTCTGTGTGGAGTTTGCATGTGTATGCGTGGGTTCTCTCTGGGTACCACCAGCCAAAGACATGCAGGTAGATCTGTGTGTCATCCACATAGCAATAAAAATGTATACCATGCTACCTGATGATATTACCTAAGGGAAGCATGTATAATGTGAAAAGTATTGGTCCAAGTACAGAACCCTGAGGAACTCCATGACTTATCCTGGTGGGTGAAGAAGATTCATCATTTACATTAACAAACTGAAGAGCAGACATTGGTAACTGACCACAAATTTGTCATTCCTGAAGGAGTCACAGAGAGACCATTACCATACAGATAATCTGTGTTGAAGGGGTTGTGCAACATTACAAAGTTGTAAAATGTCCATTCTGTTAGAGAAATAACCTCTGCAAGAAAGTATTTAAATTAATATGATACACTTACAAAAAATTCTATGCTGGTCTCCAACTGGTCTTGAGTTCTATATTGATGTTGGTGGTGCACAGACAACTTCTCCAGCGCACAGCAGGAGAATTTAATTGTTTTACTAATTTACTTACCTTACTAACGCAACTTTACATTGCACCATAATACAGCATAATAAACAGTCATGGATTTTCAGTTACCCACATTAACGAATAGTGCAGCTAACACCAACATGCTAAAATGGCTCATTTATTAGAGAAACGCGCCATTTTAAAAGTAAAACTGGATGCCATTTTTCTGTGCTCAGTTTAATTACTGTTAACTTTAAGCAATTTACAACAGGAAAATAATTTTTTAAACTATATTTTACTGAACTTACCATTACGATCGATCTCCAGTTTTGCCAGACAGTAACCATGGTAACGCAACTAAACAGTGCCGTTTTTGTGGCCTTTTTCCCTCCTAAACTTTCATGAAACATGTGTATAAAACAGAACAAAGGCCCAATCTTTGCATTGTTGCTTCTCATCTCTCAATCCTTTCTGTCTACTTCTCTCTGATGTTCCTGAACTATTACTCCGGAAATTTTTAATTATTTCCACTGGAATATCGGTCAGATATGTTTACTAAGTTGCTCATTAGAAAACCAGACTTACAGTGCAAAAATGACATTTGTGCAGTCTCTGATGGATCTGTGATCAAGTTTTCCCCAACTGCAGAACCAGACGCTGTTGGTGGTAGCTTGAGCCCATCTGCTCCAGATTGTTTCTACCATATGACGTAAGTGTTGCAGTGTTACATACGACGGTACACAGCTGTTTATTCAGCAGCCCCAAAGTCACATGTCCAGATCAACTGCCATCGTTGAGAGAGTCTTGGCTACAGACTGGAGAATGAGGCGGGGCTGGATATTGAATGGGGCTGGATGTCCAACCCCGCCCCCTCAATATTTTGATTTGATCATGTCCACTGCTAACCAAGCGGCAACCTTTGGTGGTTAAAAGTGAAGCCTATGCGGAAGTGCATAAAACTGCAGTTCCCCCTTCATCCGCTAGGGGCTGGCTCCAAAACAGAGCAAATCCCCATAGACTCTCATGTTAAAAAGGGCAACTTCACAGCAGAAATAAACATGTTTACAGCCTGGTTCAGCAATCCATTTTCGGTTTATAGGTCAGGTTTACCTTCATGACAACTGTGGGGGGAGTGAATTTTTTCTAACTCGATCAAACAATTCGAGAATAAATTAAAAGTAATTTATTCTCGAAGTTCAGCATATTTAGGGGCATGTCCTTTTAATTGACAGGTACCAATCTCCAGCTTCAAGTCAGAAGAACGTAAAACAACCGCGGTTTTTAGCCAGTTAACAACATGACTTAGCTTTAGCCCACTTACCTCCGTTAGCTGGTTAGCTCACGTTATCTCGGGGTTAGCTCGGTTAGCTTTTAGCTACAGAAAGCTCGGAGTTCGCTCGATGTCAATCATCCGCCATGACGCTCACGGCTCCCCTCTCAGCTTCACCTCTTTGTCCATATTTGTATTTTCCGGGCGAGACAACGTGCATGACGCTGCCAAGATGGCGACGGTAGGAACCGAGCTTCAATTCAGCTCTTCAGAAACCGATGGGTGACGTCACGGAGACTCTGTCCATCTCTTTATACAGTCTATGCTGCTAAACCTAACCCCAACACTAACCCTAACCACGCCCATTGGACATCCAACTCCGTCCAATATCCAGGCCCGCCCCATTCTCCAGGCTGCAGCCAGGGATTATTCGCTTTGTTGCGTGTCCAGCTGCTCACAGGTCGTTGCTTAAAATTGATGCAGTTGCATTATAAAAAGCTTTTTGAGAGTACATTTAGTTTGCAACTATTCAGTATTTAGGACTAAAAGAAAGCCTCACACTCGAGCGATCTTAACATTTGCACAGGATGCAGTTGCCGTGGTAACTGGTCGACAAGCTATACGAGTGGATAAAGAGTAATGCTGGGCGGACACTGTGCGATTTTAGAAATCTGACTGTCGGGGGAAATGCTCCCACTGCACGACCGGGTTTGTCCCTCGTACTCTATTTGACCCTACGACATGTGTACTCATACTGTACGACTGCTGTCAGCCACAATTATTGACAACCACGACTACTTGTCGGTGTCAGTCGGCGTGTGACGGCACGACGTGCTCGAGTGTGAACAACGAAAAACAAAGGTTCCTAGTTCCTATGACAACCACAGCGTGCCTGACAACAAGATGGTGAGCAGGCAGCAAGTTGTTGCAGTTGTGTGCGCTGTCTTGTGCGCTGAAACAAAATAAAAAAAGAAAACCTCGTGTTCTCTCCATAGCTCTACTAATCTGTCTTCTAGCAGCTGTGTCCACCGCACACGTCTGAAGTTGGGTTGCCCACCATTGTTTAAAGCTCCACCGGTGTCTTCTGTGCAGGTGTGAATGTAGAATCGTGACGTAACACCACTCACACTGTACGAGCGACGGCGAAAATTTCTGACATACCAGAAATTTGATCGGGAGGTCACAGCATTGTCGTTAGAACGTAGCAGCAATTAATCCTTCCTCGTGAGTGTTCTCACACTGTACGGCTCACGACCTCCCGACCGGACATCCCGACGCTACAATGTTTCCAAGATGATGCAGCGTGGTCTACGACAAATAAAATCGTGGTGAAATCCCCTCAAAATCGCACAGTGTCCGCCCGGCATAAGAGTATGAAGCAGAGAGCAGCTTCAACATTACAGGTAAATATCATTATTAATGTTTTTTTTTTAATATCGTTTTAAATAGCATTCCTTAATCATATTAGCTTAATCAGGAAGCAGATGAAACGTCTTGGTCTGCAGCGGAACAGGAAACCTGCGGAATTTTCGGCATCAGTTGGTTTCATATAAATACCCACATATTTTTTATTTGTCAAGGCTTATAAATCTTTTAATTGCAATTTCATTCTTGTATTTTTCAGGCTCAACAGGCTGGGGAGGCAGCGTGCTGGAGCAGACTCCAGCCAAACACGATTCAAGGACGAGAGAGAGAGAGAGAGACAGATACTCTAAACACAAGTTGCACAAGCATTTGTCTAAGATTAATGAAACTGTATTAATACAGTTACATAGTCACTGTCCCAGTTGAATAAACATTTTTCTACTACTCTTTCCATTAAATATCGTGACACTTAACACAACCTGCTTTCCAAAAAAAGAGAGATGTATTCCGATATCCTGATGTGATGTTAATTGATAATGTTTGTATCATATTTGTTTTGTTCAGTTGACAATATTTTAGTCCATTAACACCATTTCCAAAAACAATTGGATAAAATAAAACAAAAGAGAGAGCTATATTTGGTGATAATCTTACCAGCAAGACTAGGTAAACCCAGTGAGACCCTTGGCACTAGGGTCTAGTGCCAGAATTTAGCACATAGGCCTACATAGCACCTCTTGAGGTAGGACCCAATCATTTGTTCAAATTTACTCTTGGGTCATTAAAAAGTAATGAAGTACAGCCAAAATTCATTTCACAATTTATAATTTCATTACTTTATACCCACTCTATCTTAAAAAAATTAATTAAGAAAAGGTAAAGTAGTTGCAAAATATAAAATTGTTTTTTTTAAATTAAATCAAACATCACCCTGAAATTTTAAACAGTCACAAGTTAGAACCGGTTATGCATGTGGTCAGTAGCCATGACCAAACAATGTCGTCCCGGCTGATCCGAGCCGGCCTCCCGGCTGTCCTCCAGCACCAAGTCTGCCCCGTTTGAAGAAACACGCACACTCCTCCATGTCAGACCACTTTAATGACAATGATGAGGAAGCCCTGTAACATTACAACAGTATGAACGTAAACTAATGCAATTTCACCATAGAAATGCCTAATACATAACGTAGAAACCTAAATCAGCTTAGCAGCAGTAGTAAAACATAAGCAGACTTACAGGGAATAAGCCGGACAGGTTAACATCTCTGTCTTGACATGAACACGGTGTAAACGTGGCTACTTCGTCTGCTAGCTTAACCATGTCTTGTTTCCCTAGCCCTAGCCTCTCGTGACACCCAGTGGCCGGTGGAGAACTCTGCACCGTTCGTCTCTGCCTCGGGGCCGTCCTCCAGAGCAAATCCTACCTCGGTCATCTTAACCTTCGGGCTGTCCCACAGAGCCTTGCCTGCCCCTGTGGTCTCTGCCTTTGGGCCGTCCCCCTGAGATGGGCCTTCTGGACTTCCCCCAAGGCCCAGTATCCCTGGACTTTGTATTTCCCCTGGTCCCTCCTCTGGGTCCCCTCCTCCCACCCATCTCTGTACTCTTGCGTTTGGGCCATCCGGTGGCCGGCACTTGAAGGGGGTTACTGTCATGATGTGCGTTTGTAATGTTTCTTTTGGTCTCTTGTTTTGTATCTTATTCTTGGTTGCCTGTTTTAGTTTGTAGTGTTCCTTGTTTAGTACTCTCATGTCTGCTTTCCTGTTCATTAGTTCACCTGGTCTCATTTAGTTCATTCACTTTACCTGTGTCTCGTTTTGTTCCTGAGGATTTATACCCCTTGGTTTCTGTTCCTTATTGCTGGTTAATTTTGTTTGCTTCCTGTGTTCCTGTGTCCAGTTTTCTGGAACAAAAAATCTAGATTCAGCATTCCTACCTCCCCAATTCCTCTAGAATAAAGTCCATCACTGACCACTTCCTGTTGCAAACTTTCACTGTGAATTTCATATTTCATCTTATTGTTGTTATTTTAAACTTAAATCTGCTGATTTGACTTACAAAATCCTTCTCATAGCCGAAGAAAGTTAACTTATTTTCATATTAGGGAATGTTAAATACAGATGGTCAGAAATGCTGTTTAAAATGTGAAACGTGCCTCTAAGAGTCTAATATTAAAAAAGTATGAGTTAACAATATAAGCAGCAGTTTAGATTTTGACTGGCAGGAGCCGTGGTAGTCTGTAACCTAGCAACACTTTCCAATCACGCACAAATATTTGAAAACACTCATTTGAGAATGAGACCATATGTGATCCAGCCAGATTCACGGTTACCTTCATGCTTCTACTTACTCTTACCCACCGATGGTCACATCATCCACACATGTTAATACCTGGAGAAAAAAGTCAGACTGTTGTTTAAAACTTTCTAACTGTTGATTTTACACATAAGTATAGTGGAAATCCCAGCACAGCTTCTCTCCATCATGTTTCGGCTACAGCAACATCCCCATCTGCTTCCTTCCTCTCAGCTCCAAGGAAACTTTGGTTGGGATGCTGCCTACTATGGCATGAGAAAATTCCCCAAAGACTACAAAGAAAATATTAACCTGTAAGCTGAAACTTTCTCCCAGTTGAAGAAGATAAATCATTCATTATCTTTCCCCTTATTCCAGTTCAGGGCTGCAGGGAAGTTGAAGCCTATCCCAGCAAATAGCAGGTGATTGACATGGTACAGCCTGGACAGGTCGCCAGTCCATCAAAGGGCCAACACAGAAAGACAAACAAGCATTCACATTCACAAACTAGAGTGACTGGTTAACCTTACATGCATGTCTTTGGATGGTGGGAGAGAACCTCGAGAGAACCCACAAACACACAGGGAGAACATACAAGCACTGTGAAGCTAAAAGTAAAATCTTTAAGGCCTGAGTATGGCCTGTTGAAAGAGCCACCGAGGAGAAACTGTCCAGCCTGCTACTCTGGAGTGATCACCTCATGGTCAAGTACAGATGAACCTCAGAATGGATCCGGTTACTGCAGACTGAGCTGAGTTTCTTATCATTAGTCACATGGTCTTCTGTTATTACAGCAGGTATTCAGTAGTGTTGAGCATTGCAGCATCACCAGCGATGAACTCGAAGGAAAAAATTATGGAGACGGAAATCTTCTTTAGCCTCTGTGGCTTATTTATTTAGGGATAACAAAAAAATGTGCATCCTCTCTCGGAGGGAAAATCATACAACACAAAAAGGAGAGAAAAAGTAACTTCCATGGGCGCGCTTACAGACGTGAACGTAATGACGCAAAGTGCGTCCCCGACCAGCAAAACAGCGCCCCACCACATACAAAATCCCTCTTGGTGATAACACTGAAAATGTATTTACAACATGAGTACACAAATAAAGTCTCTCAACAAGTAGAATACAAAAAAACCCCAATAATGTGTGTCCAAATCATAAAAAGTGTCTCTGTTGTGTATTGAACCTCCTCATTGTGTTATTTGCAAGTCCACTAACGAGACACTCATTTCATTCAGGTTTGTCAACGTAGGGTTACCCCTGAAGTATGCAGAGCAGCGTTGCTTGAGGACCACAATTGAGAAACACTGTAAAATGCCTCTCACACACATTGGAGTAAAATTTGATTTAAGAATGAACAGTGATTTTAGTTTATCATATGAAAGAATATTTCAGTATAGTGTGTGAGAAGATATTTCAGTATAGTGTGTGAGAGGTTTCACCATAGTGTATGAATGATTTAAATTTCACATGTGTCTGTGAGAGGCTAATTCTGAATAATGTCCCAAACAGCCCCTCATATGGAATGATATGTATGTTAATTTGTGTATGTAAAGTGCCCTGTGACAGCATTGTTGTGAAGTGGCGCTATACAAAGCTGAATTGAATTGAATTGAATATTTTACAAGAAGCCTGGTCAGGCTTTGAGGCAGAGGACACCAGCAACTATTCCACTCATCCAGTGGGCCTGTCTGGGCCTGTTTACAAGGTTCACTCTGTCAGAGGCGGCCATTTTACTTGACCATAATGCGGAACGGCTGAAATAAGCATCTCATCAGTCGGATCCTACTACTCTGAAGGGACAGCGAGCCCCTCCCGCTCTACTGCATTTTGACTGGGCTGTTTTATCAGACTGGCATATCTTATGGCAAGTTCCCATTTATAGGCTTATCTGAAAGTTAAGGCCTCTTTGTTCAAACAGCACAACAAGTAACCGTATCCCTAGCTGCATCCCACATCCCAACCCACAGAAAACTGTATTGTTGTCATAGTTCTTCCACATTCTGCGACACGGATATGATTTAAGCAGCAGTAAGCTATTCTGATGAGTTTACCAAACTAACAGAACACATGCTAAACTTCAGATCACCACAACAAATTCAGATAACCGGCTAAACCGATTTTGTGATGGGGGGGTCGGCTGGGTGGTTCTTAACCACTACTTTAAGGCAAATTAGGAAGAAAACAAAAATGACATTTTTCCACAAAGAGTCTGCCCCGCGTGCCTATAACCACAGCAGTTTAACCTTGTTTTTATGACATTTCAGTGTTTTCTTGGTCAACATTTTCAGCATGACACCAGACTCCAGTGTAGTGATGTCTATAGTGACATAATGGATAGCACTGCAACCTAACAGCAAGAAGTTGGCTGGTTTGAGCCTTGGATGGAGGGAGGGCTGAACCTTGTAGGTACTTTTTGGGTACTCTAACATCCTCCCATTCACAACTGTAGTGGGTTTGGTTTTTGGCTATGGTTAATTGATTGTGTCTCACATGTAAGTTGCTTTGGATAAAAGTGTCTGCAACATGACTGTAGAATAGAAGGTGTGGAACTCAGATAGTGATTCACATCCATAAATGTTTAGGGAACATCCAAACTCCTAGTTCTCCACTTCCAGCTTCTTGAATTTATTATTTTCTTTTTTATAGCGTTATGTTTTAATAACAGATTTAAAATTATTTTCATTTTGATTTAAAAAAAAAAACACACAAAAAAAAAACCCAATCAGACAACTGCAGATAATTCAGAATCCTGCTGCTCAGGTACTTATTAAGACTAAGAGAGTCCACCACATCAGCTCAGCTCTGAGGTCTTCACACTGGCTGCCTGTCTGTCAGAGGATAGATTTTACAGTTCTGTTGTGGGTCTATAAAGCTCTGAATGGTTCGGGACCTAATTACATCAATAACCAATTGACCCAGTATGAACCTACCGGCCCCTTCAGGTCCTTTGGATCCAGTATTAGCGGTGCTTAAAAAAAAAAAAAAAAAAACTTGTCGTTCAGTGTTTTCCTTGTCAGCATTTTTTAGAATTTTTATTTTATTATTTTTTAATAACAGATTTAAACGTAGTTTGTTTTCACTTTGGAGGAATGTGGCAGAACAAGCTGTAATGGAGGGATCCGTGAGGTTTCAGTCAGCAGCGTAGCTCCATGTTATCGTGTGCCTTCATCTGCTGACAAGGTTCTGTTGAAGACTTCATCAGCAAATTCATCATTCTTTAAATAACCTCCACTCAGCCACACGATTCGTTACAATGTGACAAAAAAACCCTGTATTTTTATCTTAGAAATGTTCTCTGTCCTTCGCTTCCTATCAAGATGAGGAAGACGAAGCAGAACAAGGAAGTTTAACACCTAAACATAGATGCAGTCCATCACGGCTGCAAATAACATTCACGCTTGTAGGAGTGGGCTCAAAACTTCCTTTTTTAGGCTTTTATTTCGTATTTATTGTCTTAGTGTTGATATTTTACATATTTATTTTAACCAATTTCTTTTAGGGACATTCTTCTTTTTAGGGATGTTCTTTTTTTATGATGATTTTTATTTTACATTTGATTTTACTGCTTTTCTCTTAGAGTCTTTACTGTTTTATTATCTTTATGTATTTTATCATTTCGGCATATTTTCTGGTGTTCCTCAGAGGTGCCTTCTACGCTGGGTGTCATGGTGGCCATGGCTGCATCGGTGTTTGACTGGTGCCCGTGCTGGAGCCCTTGTTGCTGTGGTCTGGTTGACTCCTGGTGCAGACGGTTCCTGTGATAATGTTTCCTTACCGGGTTTCTCTGCACTCAGCGGTTACAACTAGGTGTATGTGTGATGATTAAGACAGGTGTTAGTAATTGGTGTTGTGTGCGTGTGTGTTTGTGTGTGTGTGTGTTTGTGTGAGTGTGTACATTTGAGCTGATGGGCTATTTTTGTAGTGCTTTGATAATGTGTACAGCACTTTTATGATGCATTTCATTGTATGGAAAGTGCTTTGTAAATAAAGTTTGATTTGATTTCATATGATCTTTATAGTGTCTGATTATACTGTTTTTAAAAAGTGTTATTTGTCCATCTAGATATCATAAACACTAAAGGTGTGGATTGTTTATCACTTACAATCTCATCAAATTTACAGAAAGTTGTTGCGAAGCTGCAAGAGAAACTTCATGGAATAAACCCAGTTTAACCATTAAGACTTAAAAATAAAAAAATAATCCTCACACTGGTTTTGATATGTACTAACTTTTATTTAATCATTAGATGAATGATTTTGTATCTGATTATTTTTTTGTCCTACTTTTAGTCTGTAGACCTCCAGAGAGCAAGCCGGTCAGATTAACTCATCTTAGTGGTTTGATAATCAATTCTGAACTGCCAGATTAGAGAGATGAGTCGGAATTGGGCGACAGTGGCGAGGAAAAACTCCCTAACAGGAAGAAACCTCGGGAGGAACCAGGCTCTCTGGGGTAAACCCCTCCTCCTGAGGGCATACGTACCTAGGCGTCCTCTTGCTGCTCCAGTCTCCAGGACAATCTGCTGCTCTGCATCCAGCTTCCCCTACTGCAACAAAAAATCCCAGACAGAGCAGCAACACACTATCTTTTCTTTGTTTTCACAATTAAAAACATACAAACTGGAAATAGCTGCTACCATATTACGCTGTGAAAAAAGGAAAACCCTTAGTAGCTTCAAGCTTGTGAAACAGGGGTTCCAACACATCACCCCCTGACACAACTGCAGCTTATGACCATCCCACGGCCAGCGGGAGCGACATATGACGGGTGTGTGAGTCAGAGGACTCTCAAGTCCCACATCAATTAGAGCAGTCACATCACTGTGTGCAGATGAATAAATGAGACATACAGATCTTCATTTTTTAGCATGGTCCAAGCAAATATATATATACCAACAATGTCATACATACAACAAGTACAATAAACTATTTTCTACATGAACATCATGTTATGTAATTTGTACCTTAATACCCTCACTTGATCCATGTACAAATACAGACTTTTGGCCTTTGAAGTATAAGTTTGAAATCCATCAGATGCCTAAAACTCCAATAGTTTATTTTAAATACAGAAAATGTGACAGATTGTTTTATATTGCTTTCCAACTCATTCCATACTTGCGAACCTTCCATACCTTATCCTGAAACCAGTACAGTTCAGTTTTCTGCATTTCTTTTCTCACAGCAACCTATTCCTTGTATTTTGTTGGTGATAAAATGAATATAATGAAACGAGTTTACACAATCAAGTATTTAACCTACGCACAACATTCTTCATTGTGCATGCAGTTTGATGGAGATTACATTCAGGACGCTTTAGGAGAGCATGTCCATGGAAGAGAGCCTCAAGAATGATGTGCTCCTGAAACGCGCTTGTCTAGCATAAAAAATATGTGGAGGCCAACTTAAAAAAGTTCCCATACTTTAGCATATTTATTAAGTTTTGTAAATAAGAAAAAAAAAGCATTTGTATTAAAATGTTGACTGTGTGGGACCATGGTATAAGCAGATTAAACAACTCAGATCTGTGCATCAGATGGTAAACATTGTGGTGCTCTAGACTCCACGTCCACTCTGGCCTGCTACTTCTTCCTGTCTGTCTCAGAGACTCTCTGTACATCTCTTGTTTCTGAAAATTTCTACATCATGGACCTGATTGGGTAGTCTCTCAGCGCAATCGATCAAATTTTTTCATCCCGGAGATCGGGCAAAGGGGAGCCCGCAAGTCCTGAGAGGACGCTTCTGGCTGGATGCGTTCCGGACTCTTGGGCCAGGTGGAGACCAATGTGTCTGGCGGTTTTTTCTACTGAGGATGTGTCGACATCTTTGGACTATTGATGGTTGGGATTCTGCTGATTGGTGCTGGTGGAGTTCTGATCTACCTGAAGACCCGTGAGATTCTGGCAGCAGCTGGCAAGTTGCTTGAATTCTGCAATGGAATGTGCCGAGCAAGCAGTGCACTCTTGCATTGACCGGACTCGACCGTAAGGAGGATGCCAGCCAGGCCCAAACTGGCAATTTGCTCTCGGTTCCGGAGCTGGTACACAGAATTGATGCCCCCATTCAGCTGATCGGAGCTGCCAGTGAGGGCAGTTATGGAATCAAGGCCGAGGGCCCTCCCACCCGCCCTCCGACTCACCACTTTCCTGGACTGTGTGAGGCTTTGTTTGAATTTGTACTTTAGTGTAAATGAGTGTATATGACATTTATAGCCGTCATAAATGTTAAATGTCTGTCTGTCAAAACTTGGATGAGCTGTCTTGAACTTTGAATTTCCCCTCAGAGATGAAAAAAGTATGTTTGATTGATTGATCGTCTGTCTGCTGTCAAAAGTTTTTAATTTTAACAATTGCATTGTTAAAATGATAATAATAAAGATTAAATATTAAAATAGTTTGCTGATGTTGGCGATCTGGCCAGTTGACATTAGAATTATCACTGGCCATGCGGCAAATTAATGTGACGACTAATGTGATTGTGAATGAATAAGACGATTACTTGAATACTTATTACCAATAAGGTGGAATTCACCTGGAGCTCTATAGCAGAAAACAAGTGCCTGACCGACTTGACCATTTAACAACAGCAAGCGCTGCTGATATAGAATGGTAAATACAGTTTATATATTAAAATTAGTAGGATATGTATTATTCCAGATAATGTTATAATAAACTAAATGGGGCTTGAACAAGGGTCTATATAATGATAATAATGCTTCCAGTGGAAAGAATTGTCTCACTCTGAAAAATAATCTACCGGTTTTAAAAACTTGTTAATGTGCTTTTTAAACGTCTAGATTTGTCATTATATATCCTGAGAAAGGTTCTGAGATCAACAATCTAATAGGTTTAGCAAATATTTAAATACAATTTGTCACATTTAAACAATATTTACTTTTTGCTAATTGCTCATTTTAGGGCTTATTAAGCAGGTTCATATGTTTATGTGACACAAATAAATTTTTGTCATCTGTGAAAAGTATTTTATGAATATCAGCCTCACAAAATCATTATATTATAAACAATAAAGAAAAGGGGAACCAAAATGGATCCTCGAGGGACCCCATGATCTTTGTTTGCCACCTTTACCCCATTTATCTTAACATACTGCTGTCATTCAATAACATAGTACCTGAACGTCTGGAGTACCATGCTCCTGACTCCATGATGACACAACTTTCCCAGTAAAACTGTATGATCGATTGTATTAAATGCCTTTGTAAGAATAAAAAAGACACCGAAACATCATTTACTTTCTCAACCAGATCTAAAATGGTCGTACACATGCTGCCATGTTCCCTAAAGCCACATGCTGAAGATACCAGTGTAATATCTCAAGTAAATATTAGTGCTGGGACTTTGACATGTTAATTACGATTGATTAAGTACAGAAAAATGAATGCATTAAAAGAGCCGCATTTGTTCGCAGAACTTTTGGGGTTTTTTGAGGACAGTGGATGAATTCTGTGTGGTTGGGTAAGGATTGGGGCTGGGAGGGTTGTGTTTTTTTTGGGGGAGTGGATAGGATGGCTGGGGGGGGGAGGGGAGGACTAACAGTTGCAATGAAAATAATTATAAAACTATCTGTAATATCAAGTGCAGCCATATGATGTGTCTTCCTTGGCAGAACAAACCTGTCTGGCAAAATATGGTAGACAGACTGCCATTCTGTGTCTTATGATGCTGGACAGGACAGGGTTAAAGAAAACAAGTATTTGAAATGACATTTTAACTTTGGGTGTGTCTTGGACAGAGACATTTTCTATTTTATTCTACCATTTCTAAATTAAATGCATTTTTCCAGACGATGACAAAGAAATTCCAGACATAGAGCTTAAGCTTACATTATTCATTCATTCATTCAGTCATTATCCTGACTGCATAGTCCGAGGAAGGGTTGCAGGGAAGCTGGAGCCTATCCTAGCAGTCTGCGGGCGAAAGGCAGGGTACACCTGGACAGCTCGCCAGTCCGTCGCAGGGGCTTACAATATCAATCACTTTTTTTATATTTCAATTATTCATCCCCTGAAGTCCATCCATCCATTGTCCTCACAACTTTACAACTGTCTAATTAAGGGTCGTGGAGAATCTGGAGCCTATCTCAGCAATCATTGGATGATTGGCAGGGTGAACCCTGGACACCCTGGACCTAAAATCCAGTTAAATAAAAAAAAAAAAAAAGTCATTTTTAATCGCAAATATTCTAATGTGGATAAAATGTGATTAAGTAAAGATTAAAAAACGAGGAACCTTGCTGAAGCTTCGGTGTGTTTCCGTCATTCACTTGTCAAAAGCCAGCTGACCTGAATCGGTTGATTAAAGTGTTGCTATGGTGATGCCGGTAACAAAGTTATGTTACAATGATTTAACTTGCTGAACTACTTGTGCGAATACACAAAAATAATGCACACCAGTTGGCATTAGAAATATCATTAGCTGTGTTTCCAATTTTTTTTTTTCAAATAAAAGCGATATCTATATGTTTTGACAAACAGCTATTGCAAAATGCTGGTTTTTCTATTGAACAGTGTTGATTGCATCAGCTTCAGTTCTCTTAGAATACCAACGGGATGAGATCGTACAAGAGTTGTGGCTTATGCAACGTAGCCACATTGCACTATTTTTGAGTTTCTACTTGCTTTGGAGAACTTGCTGCGGCTTTTCAAATCTTTTCTTTCTTCTCTGAAATTTGCTGTTGTTTGTTCCATACCATGCTATCTTTACCAGAAATGAACTGGTCAGAATCCCTCACATCACATCCTGGACATGTAAATGTGAAAAAGATGTTTTCATTACACCTTTGCGATATATTTTTATCTTGAAATGTCTGAAAAAAACACTTCATGAGAGCATTAAAAAAATTTAGGCGATATTTGAGACTTTTTTCCGAAATGTAGGTGTTTCCATTGGCGCTTTTCATTGCCATATTTAGTTTTTCATTCATTCATTCAGTCATTCAGTCATTATCCTAACTGCATAGTCCGAGGAAGGGTTGCAGGGAAGCTGGAGCCTATCCCAGCAGTCTGCGGGCGAAAGGCAGAGTACACCTGGACAGCTCGCCAGTCCGTCGCAGGGACTTACGATGTTAATTACTTTTTTTATTATTTCATTTAATTGTCCCCTAAAGTCCATCCATCCATTGTCCTCACAACTTTCCAACTGTCTAATTAAGGGTCATGGAGAATCTGGAGCCTATCTCAGCAATCATTGGATGATTGGCAGGGTGAACCCTGGACACCCTGGACCTAAAATCCATTTAAATAAAATGGATACACAAAAATAATGCACACCAGTTGGCATTAGAAATATCATTAGCTGTGTTTCCAACTTTTTTTTTTTTTTTTTTCAAATAAAAGCGATATCTATATGTTTTGACAAACAGCTATTGCAAAATGCTGGTTTTTCTATTGAACAGTGTTGAGTGCATAAGCTTCAGTTCTCTTAGAATACCAACGGGATGAGATCTTACAAGAGTTGTGGCTTATGCAATGTAGCCACATTGCACTATTTTTGAGTTTCTACTTGCTTTGGAGAACTTGCTGCGGCTTTTCAAATCTTTTCTTTCTTCTCTGAAATTTGCTGTTGTTTGTTCCATACCATGCTATCTTTACCAGAAATGAACTGGTCAGAATCCCTCACATCACATCCTGGACATGTAAATGCGAAATAGATGTTTCCATTACACATGTGTGATATATTTCTATCTTGAAATGTATGAAAAAAAAACTCAAAAACATTTAGGCGATATTTGAGACTTTTTTCCTAAATGTAGGTGTTTCCATTGGTGCTTTTCATTGCCATATTTAGTTTTTTGCACATTTCTATTTGTCTTTTCTATCCTTACAAGGCCTGTTATTACGATGATCTTTTTTTTAATTGAATCCCATCCCTAGTAAATATTCCACCAGTCTTGAATAGATAACTCTTTCTAGCATTAAATTGTTTAAATTAAGATGGGTCTCTCATTTTCAACATCATTTTGTCCCCAGACTTACATGCTTGTACTATTTTTGCCACCTTTGTGTGTTTTGGAACAATACCAGGCTGTAACAACGGGTTAATTATATGGGCAAGTAGCTCAGCTACGTTCACTATGACTTTAACCATCTTCCTACAAATTCCATTTCATCTGGTTTATGACATTAGTTACGTCCACTTTGCAGGTAGGTTTGACATAGAAAGAGTTTGGATAAGGATTTGAAGAGAAGATCCCCTGGTCGACATATTTGTTGAGACGTTACTTTTCACATCACCTACCTGTTTCCACGGCTACTAACCCGTTTGCTCTACATCTGGAAACAGACAGAAACTCTGAGTCAGTTCAGTGTGGAGAAGATATTTCAACTGTGTCGTCGTTGCGTGACGTGTGTTTGACCTGACAGCACATGATCTTCCCGTGTTGGTGTCTTACCCTTCTCTGGTAGAAGAGGACGTATGACGTGTTCTTACACGCCCTTCTGACTTCCGCTCCTGTTGTTTTGTAGACAAACTCGTCGTTGTAGCGAAGCCAGTTTTCAGCTTTGCTGTCCAGGTTCTCATCCGGGTGTAATCCGTCGCTTACGTAGTGCCCTGACAGGAAGAAAAGCAAAGTGAACAGGAAGTTGATAGAAATATTGTATATCTATGTGTTTAGTATGTTAATGTGACAGCAGTTTGGATTCTCCTCGCGTGTTAACTCACCACCATCGTATGCTGATCCCAGATGGCTGATGACGCTGACCAGGTTGTACCAACCCTCCTCCTGAGAAGAATCACAGACAATAACAGTCAGCTTCACACTCACAATCCTGACGACAACACATCTGAATGTTTCCTCTTTGTCTGATTGTTTCACCTGGTGGGAGGTCACCATCAGATCCCTGAGGAGGATGATGGGGTCATGCAGCTTCATCATCTTCAGGTTCTCAGTGAACTTAAACCTCTTCAGGTGTAATATGAGGAATCTGTTTCCAAGAAAGAGGACAGCAGCTAAAGAAAATGGCTGCAGGTGCGAACAAACTCAGCAGACATTTCAAATGCTCTTTTCACTCACTTTGGGAGGGTCAGAAATGTGGTCTTTCGTCTTGATGTCAATCCACCACAGCTGCACCTGTACTCCAGCTGTGTCTCCTGCAGGGACACCATGCTGTCAGTTATGTACAGCGAAACAAGCTGACTAAACATCAACACACACACACACACACACACACACGGTCAATGTTTGAATGACTGGAGCCAATAAAAACACAAGGTTTTTACCATTTGGTAAATCTGGAGCAGCTGCTCCACTGAAAGCTCAGGAATCAGGTTCAGAGAGAGATTTGTAAAGTTCTCCTGTGTGACGGACCGGTCGCCACATCTGCACATTAAAAGAGCGATACACATAAATATACATGTACACAAAAGGTTTCCTGCTGGAAGCAAAGCCGCGACGACAGAAAGGATTGAGATGAAAGCAGACAACAGTCTACTTAGACACATGAATCAAAGAGAAATGTGTATCCAGATGTGGATCACTGTCTGTGTTTGTGTGTGTTTTTTACCTTTTACATGTCCTGGTGTTCTGCATGGTGAATACAAAGTTTCTTGCAATAGGGCATTTGTAGCTTCCTCCTAAAATAGCCGCCGTCTGACGCAGCGGTAAAGCCAGGCTCTCCATGTGTACCAGGACAGCTACCAGGAACTCGTGGGCATCCTGAACACACAGAAACACACAGATTTTATTTCACGCACAGACGTAAACTTTGCAGGCCAGAGAACATCCAGCCGTAAAAATCTGCTGACTCACTTTGTTTCCATCGTCTCTAAATTCTGGAGCCTCCTGAGAAACGACCTCCTTTAACCTGCTGAGGGCCTGAAGCTTTAAGAGGACATCGTCTGAACTGTGGCATCTTATAATGTCCACGAAACATCTGGAGAGGATGAAGGAGAATAAACGGAGGTTAGTTTTTCATTTTCTTCTCAAGCGTTGCTGAAAAACCACAACAATAACTGGCTGGTGTGTATCTGTGTGTGTGTCATCACTGTACTTCATCAGTTCAGCCTCGTGACACTGTGCGAACAAGTCCTCCTGGGAGCGGACATCTTCCACAAAGTCTCTGAGCGTCAGCAGACTCTGGAGGCTGGAGTTCATGTAGCAGATGCGGGCTGTGTTGGGGAAGCTGACGTACAAAACAACAAGCAGCATCACACGTTAGCATCATGATCTTCAATGACAAGTCACAGAAAGCTGAAACATTTATCAGCTTGTGTGTTTCTGTGTGTGTGACTGTGTGTGTAGATGTCCTTACCCATGATAGAAGACCTGCTGAGACCTGGAGCTGCTTGCTCCATGAGTGGGCTGGACGTCGGTCTTCTTTCTGCTACAGAGACACACACACACAATCCATATAACAGAGATCAGTGTGTGTGTGATCAATTTACAGTATGTAGACATTAATCTGATGATTATTAGTTATCATTTTGTATGTTTCTGTGTGTGTGACTGTGTGTGTAGATGTCCTTACCGCTGGAAGTGGACATGCTGAGGCTTGGAGCTTCTTGCTCCATCAGTGGGCTGGACGTCGGTCTTCTTTCTGCTACAGAGACACACACACACAATCCATATAACAGATGTCTGCATGTGTGTGTGTGTGTTTGTGTGTGTGTAATCAATTTACAGTATGAGGACATTGATCTACCCAGAAATCCCATTTCATTTGTATTTTAGGCAATAACAGCAAAACCCAATAAAAGGGTGAAATGAGTCTTTATTTGCACCAAAGAGCCGAATTAGTCATCTGGTTCGCTGAGGATGTGAACTGAGGACTGCAGATGATCTAACTGCTGCTTGTGATCAGGAGGAAACAGAAAACACATCAGTCCAGTGAGATGAGGCTGCTTACCTTCTGCCATCTGTCTGAACATCATCATCACAAGTCGGAGCAACTCGGCGTTTTCTCTGTCGGATAGAAACAAACTTGTTGGAATATTTCACAACAGCAACTAGATGAACCAGCATGAAGTCCTAATGAGACAACAAGTCCAGAACAGAGAAGAAGACGTCCTGAAAGCTGTTAAACATACTCTGAAGCAGCTAAACAGGCTCCACCAAGTGGTCTTTTTCTTCTTCTCCTCAGGTCGGGGTGCTGTGGTGCTAGTTCCCCCATCTGAGGACTTCTTCTCAGTATTTATAGCGTGTCCATCTTTTCTCTAGGAATTCAAAAGGAAAATATATCAGAGAGAAATTTGTGCCAAACTTGAATGTTTGAGTTCAAATACAAATCTTACAAACTTCCACAACAACCATGTAAAACAGAGACGCTTGGAAACATACCGGGAGCCGACCGAACAGCCTGGACAGCCAAGTGGTCTTCTGTTTGGACTTGTCTGTGCAGGTCTTTGCTGCTGGATCTTCTGAAACAACAAGTCTGGAGATAAACACAAACACAGCTGGTTAAACTTTGTCGGCTTCATCTGTAGAATAAATCTTTCATCCATCGGTTTGGGGAATTGTTTAAAGCTACAGTTGGTAATGTTGCTCAGAGACATTTATTTTACTCTGGGTGAAGTGTTTCCTCGTCCTGACAGCAGTCTGTACATTATGTAATCATGAACAATAAGAAATATAGTTAGACCCCTCAGTTTACTGTAAATCTGTAAAAACTGTACAATGAAGACGGGAGAGGAGCCAAGACAGGGCGCCACTTTCCCATCTTGCTAGCTCCCCAACATGAGCTACCCCAGCTTTAAAAGAAATCATCAGAATGTTCCAGGAAGAGGTGAAAAACCATTTTCATGACATCTTTATCATTTTCTTTTGTTCATCACAGTTTATATTTTTTTACTTTGTCAGATTTATCCAAGCATTGAAACGAACAAACAAATCATTTTGTGTTCCTGGTCTTTAAACTTTATCTCAAATCTTTCATTCAGAAGAATCAATCAGTCTTTTAAACCAGATATGAATCGTCTCTCTTCAGGGCCAGAAAGAATCGTCTGTTAATAAACTCTAAACAATAGAAACGTCTGAAACTCGGTGCATTTTCCCTGTTAGAAATCATTGTTTTATTAATGTTTCTCTTCATCATCAGAGCTGATTGAATCTGCGCTCATTTTCAGGCTGGAGTTTTCATCTGTGTCCACAAATAACTTTCTTACCTCGTCTGTGAGCTCTGATCTCTATCAGCTGCTTTATGGTTTGTATTTTTCTGTAACAAATAAGGAAACATGGAAAAGTAAACATGTTAATTAAACAGGTATTGTTTTAACATCTATAAACACATCTGCAGAAAGACCAAATCTATAAGCACACATCAGCAGCTCCAACACTGTTGTCAAAGAAGACAAAGTTTCAGAGACTGAAGTCTAAACAGTGTTTCATCAGAACATCATTTACCTTTGAATAAACCTTGGGTCGCCCGCTTAACACGGTTATAAGTCTTTCCATGGTGAATTAGGTGTGAAATGTACCAAAACGTGTTCAAACTGAGTGCGTCTCCAAGTAAAACCTTTTCAGAATATTCCGGAGAGACTTTGATTCATCACAACATGTCAGTTCTGGAACATGACAGTTCCACCATCTGAGTTCCACCATCTGACAGACAACAAACATGTACATGAAATGAAATGAAAAATATTTCCTGATCATGAAATATTTGATATTTAAATATTTAATTTTTAAATAAAATTGAAATATCAAATAATATTTAAATAAATATTTCATATTTCACTTTAAAAACATGAACATTAAACAGACGGATAAAAGGATGAAATCAGCTGGTCTCCATACAACCTCTGTAAACTGAATAAGTACATTTTTAACATGATCTGCACCAAAACATTGGTAAAATTACACCCCTCCCCCCAAAAACATGATGGACCAACCTAATATGAAGCACACATTCACTGTAACATGGTTTAGATCAGGGTTTCTCCTCCCAGGTCTTCAGGACCCACTGCCCTGCTGGTTTTACTGCTATTCTGACCTTAACACACCTAAATAAAATGAATGGCTGATCTGAGAGGATTGATACAAATTTATTGAAATAGTTTTTAAAAATAATGCTTGAGTATTTCTTGCCCTTCTGGACTTACATATTAAAGTAAATGGGACTGAAATGTGTGGAACAGAACCACTTTAAAACACTTGAATGAAACAAATGGCTTGTTAACATGCCTGCACAGAACTTGATGAAGATGTTCAACAATCTGTTGGAGCAGGAACACATCTAAAACATGCAGGCCGGCAGGTCCTGAAGAACTGGACTGAGAAACGCTGGTCTAGATGAGATTATTCCACAACTTCCACAGAAAGAGTCGTGTTGCCAGATCTTGCGGGAAAAACAAACAACTAGCTTGATGAAAACAAGCCCAAAACAAGCGATCATGCCCCCCAGAGAAAAAAAGAGAGACATTTTTGTCTTAAATTTGATGTTTTTTTAATTCACTGTGGAAACAGAGCTGACAAAATTCTGAATTATATTGGGGTTTTTTTTCTTTTTTTTTCTCAGTCTTTCCACATCCTGCCTGCTCAGCGACATAAAAATGGGATAAAATGTGACATGAACAATCAGACTGAGGTCACCTTGAAAACAATCAATATGGATCTGATTTATACGCGTGAAAATAAACTAAGTCATATGTGCACAAAAAAAGTTCCTGCCATGTGGACATAGTTTAAATGTCTTACTTGAATATCAGACATCATGCTGTAAATTCTATTATATCATAAAAAACCTGCAGTGAAATTAAAGGTTTGTTTATAGTAATCACATAAGGCTCAGACATATGAAACTCAAACTTAAAGTAGGTCTTATTTGAAAACAAAAACCCACAAAGTATCCAATAAAACAACTCTGATGTGATACACACTAATCTGACTAAGTTATACTCAACTCTGTGTTTGATGGTTGGAGTGCAGGTTGCATTTTAGCTGTACCGCATCATCAGAACTCAATGCAATACTTTTTAATAGCTTTATTGTTCTGGGGGCTTCATTGAGCAAAGGGGGATACTGCAGGTAAAAGCTAGGTATGGAACCAGTGTCAGCTGCACACAGGAGATGCAGCATCTCTTCAGTCCCTGCAGATACCCAACACGTTGCCATATTCTGGCTGTGAGTCAGAGTCCAGCTGAAACTGATCTTTGCCAAAATATTTTACTTATTTTAGTAGGAAATAAGTGAATTTATTTTGTATTGGACTGTCTATTATTGGACTGTAAATAATGCACAAATGTTTATTTGTCCATGGTAGAAAACTATGGAGAACCACTGTATCTCAACTTCTTAGTGAACAAATTCTTCATTTATAACACTAAATACTGCACTTAATAATCATTAGTTAATATCAGAGTTCCACTTCTTGAACTTTGACTGAACTTTGACTGTTACTGTCTGGAAACTCCCCAATTCCTCTAGAATAAAGTCCATCACTGACCACTTCCTGTTGCAAACTTTCACTGTGAATTTCATATTTCATCTTATTGTTGTTATTTTAAACTTAAATCTGCTGATTTGACTTACAAAATCCTTCTCATAGCCGAAGAAAGTTAACTTATTTTCATATTAGGGAATATTAAATAAGGGAATATTGGCGCTCCAGGTCAAGGAAATGAAGGCGTTTTTAAAGTTTTCAGATCTTCAGAGCTGATGTAAATGCATAATGTCTTTACCTGCAGCCCAGAGCCTTTATTCAAATGAATAAATATAAAATGAATATAAAACATAGACTCCAAGTGGATTCAAATAACTGCCATACTAATTCAAGATATATGCAGGCTGGAGGATGTCAGGTAAAAGCTGTCCATCAATCAGGAGCCTTCACAGTGTTGCAAGACTGAAAAAGAAAATTGCAGAGTAAAAAAAAAAAAAAAAAAAAAGGAAATATGAGGTGCGTTAAGCTATGGCTTGAGAAGCGAACAGGATTCAGTATAGCATTCAAGAGTGCCAAAGTAGTGGACAGGTAATCCGGGAACATGGAGGAATACATAATTAATCAAAATAAAAAACTATAGAGATATGCGCTGTCTGTGGATGACAGATCATTTTGCTATGTCAAAAATTATTTCTGAGATTATGTTCTCTGGGTTAATGAATCCCAGAGAACAATGGACTTCTGCAGAAACCTTTCCTGGTGATGGGCTTCTGGCTGACCTAAGATTGGATATAAAGGATAGTTTAGTCTTTATGTGAGCAGAAGTAAAGATGGCTGCACTTACAACTGTCAACAGGATGAATGGGATGAATGTCAGGAACCTGCACCTTCCAAAGGGAACTGGCTGATGAGTTGGGCCTGTTCACTCCTTTTCCCAACACAGATGTGAGCTATGGTCATGCACACCTGGTTGAACAAAATAAAACAAAATAAAAATCTAAATTTAAGAGATCACTATGTTCATGACAGGCTATGTTTTCAGCTGCTGTTACAAGTACTTCCGCAACTGTTTTAATATGTTTTATGTTTCTGCAAAATACAAAATAAAAATCAGTCCACTGAAAAAAAAACAACACTCAGCATTCATTTAGAAGTGTTAGTTACACGCTACAGATTTACACTTTGTAGTAGCAAATTATTTTAATAATATTTATCCCAAACATGTAAACAAAGTAGGGTAGAAATTATTGTGAAAATAAAGGTAAGCATAAACTAAATATTGTGTGCATATTATATAATACATAGATATTATTATATACACTATATTAAAACAAACTTCTATTACAGGTAAACTTTTGTGTTATTTCTAACAGCTTTAAACCATAGCTTTGTTTTTTTTTAGTACTGAATGGGAAAATACTGCACATCTGTAAACATCTGAGGCATTTAAATGCACTCAGCAATTTAAAGAAAAATAGGTTACTGATAATACCCAAATTCTTTATGAGGTAGAGAAAAGCTGGAAACATGACATATTGCTGAAAAAAAATCACAAACAGATCACTACTCAAAACAAGTACTGCCATATTTGTGCTGTAGCTGACGAGACAGTAGGTTTTTTAAGGAGAGTTATTCACCAAACCCTCAAACACCACAAACACTTAATAGTAACACTGTCAGAGCTGAAAAAAATCCTGAAATACTGATTGGTTTTCGACAAGCTACTTAGCATTCTGTGTAGGTCGCAGATTAAACTAGCTAGCGAAGGCATTACTTTTACGTTTAAAAAAAAACAAAGAAAATATAAGGCGCTAGCTTAGAAGGTAGACGGACACTGAGCAACCTACTTACCTATCAGTTTACAGTTCAAAGCTTGAAGTGGCAAGGTCAGGGTGGCTCAGGTGATGGATAACAGGACAAACAATTGACAAATGGAGCACTGTGAATCTAAATGAAACATAGGTCAGCTCTGCTGATAAAGTTTTTAATAGTTTTTTTTGCCCATTGTTTGCATTCAATTTGGCTGTGTAGCGCCTCCACAGGCGCACGTTGCGACAGTCTCACTAAGTGAAATAAAAGTGGGATGAAATGTGTCGTTATCATTCAACATTAAATCACTGAAAAACAACAGATATTAAACTGAACTATCACCACATAAGATGGTGGGTCTGATTTATCAGTCAGATTTGTGTTGGTCATACTCAATTAACAAAAAATCAGATTGGGTCACGTCGACTACATAGTCTAAACATAGCTTATACATATCTCCTGATTAACGTAACTAATGTTGATTATTCTATCATTAAAATTAAACAAAACATCCAACTCCACCAAGCTATTTTAGCTTCCTTTTATATCCCCTCTCCTCCCATCAGTTTTGGTGATTAGTTTTTAAGTTATAAGTTCTAACATCAAAATGATCCATGGGCAGGCACAAACTTACATAACCATAGACTGTATTTTTAAAAAAAAAAAAAAAGATGGACGTAGTCGTGATGTCAGACGTAGGTTTCTGTAAAGCTGCATTGAAGATAATTGGGCAGGTCCCACTGTTGATATCTTGTAGGTGTTACGTGTGCCATTGCGCCGCGAAAAAGGGGCAAAGACGTAGAACGTAAAGGAGTGCTTTGAACGCAAGAGTGGATGATTGACATCTATCAAACTCTGACCTACCTGTTGCTAAGAGCTAATTAAGCTAACGGGAGCTAACCAGCTAACGGTTTTAGGCAGGCTAAAGCTTGATCATGTTGCTAAAAACCACAATTGCTTCTGCTTTCTTTCAGTGGGATATCAGGTACCTGTCAATTAAAAGGACGTGTCCTCCATTTTTAAAAATTACAAGATTACTATTAAACAGAGAAGTTATAAGAAACTATTTTACTACTCTTACAGTTGTCATGAAGGCATTTCAATCAAGCCGTTGCTCCTTTCCTTCTATAACAGATGTTTCATTTAGTTTTCTTATAAGTGACCCTGTCCCAAGCCACTGCTACATAGTAATTGTAAGACAGTTTTGGTGTCACAAACTTGTTGCAAAACTAAGTCTGACAACGCTTCCAAAAATCTTCTTCAAATAAAGTAAGGTTGTTCATGTTGTTAACGTCACCGGGGACCACACTTTAAAAAAGGCTGGCATAGGCATTACTTTTAACTGGTTGGTGGAAGTTTCATCTCGCTTACAACTCTGTGGTCATGTGACCACGAACTGCTTGCTGGTGAAAACAAAGCCTGCATTATACCAGCATCAGTTTTTAAGTGTCTTTCTACTTGCTTTTTAAAATAAATTTTCCATAATTATCTAGAATGTTATAGAGTGTATATTAGGGGTGTAACAAAATACTTAACTCCCGACACAATACAGAATATGATACAGGGCTGACAATACAAAATACCCACAAAATAAAAAAAGAAGAAAATCCCCTGATAAAGAAACAAATTTGACAACGGGACAGCCAAAACTGGAGAGTCTAACTGTTTTGCTCCACAAGAAGAAAGAATGAATGTCTTGTATTTAGACTGGGAAGCAAAAAAAAAAAAAAAAAAAAAAAATTCCACACCACCAGGGATAAAAGTTTTACATTTTTGTCAGTAATATTGCTAAAACCTTAACCTTTCTCTCACTTCATGTATTTTAAAATAATACAGTCAAAACCCAAACAAATAAAAGAATTTCAATTCTTTACTATTGGCTGCCTGTAGACGTAATTTGGCAGAAATGGAAAAACAGTAGGGCTGGGATTTTATTCTATTCTATTCTATTCTATAGTCATTTAGCAGACACTTTTATCCAAAGCGACTTACATATGAGTGCGAACAACACAAGCACAAAATCTGGGGAGGGGTTTGGTCAGTGGCCTTTCTGTGTGGAGTTTGCATGTGTATGCGTGGGTTCTCTCTGGGTACCACCAGCCAAAGACATGCAGGTAGATCTGTGTGTCATCCACATAGCAATAAAAATGTATACCATGCTACCTGATGATATTACCTAAGGGAAGCATGTATAATGTGAAAAGTATTGGTCCAAGTACAGAACCCTGAGGAACTCCATGACTTATCCTGGTGGGTGAAGAAGATTCATCATTTACATTAACAAACTGAAGAGCAGACATTGGTAACTGACCACAAATTTGTCATTCCTGAAGGAGTCACAGAGAGACCATTACCATACAGATAATCTGTGTTGAAGGGGTTGTGCAACATTACAAAGTTGTAAAATGTCCATTCTGTTAGAGAAATAACCTCTGCAAGAAAGTATTTAAATTAATATGATACACTTACAAAAAATTCTATGCTGGTCTCCAACTGGTCTTGAGTTCTATATTGATGTTGGTGGTGCACAGACAACTTCTCCAGCGCACAGCAGGAGAATTTAATTGTTTTACTAATTTACTTACCTTACTAACGCAACTTTACATTGCACCATAATACAGCATAATAAACAGTCATGGATTTTCAGTTACCCACATTAACGAATAGTGCAGCTAACACTAACATGCTAAAATGGCTCATTTATTAGAGAAACGCGCCATTTTAAAAGTAAAATTGGATGCCATTTTTCTGTGCTCAGTTTAATTACTGTTAACTTTAAGCAATTTACAACAGGAAAATAATTTTTTAAACTATATTTTACTGAACTTACCATTACGATCGATCTCCAGTTTTGCCAGACAGTAACCATGGTAACGCAACTAAACAGTGCCGTTTTTGTGGCCTTTTTCCCTCCTAAACTTTCATGAAACATGTGTATAAAACAGAACAAAGGCCCAATCTTTGCATTGTTGCTTCTCATCTCTCAATCCTTTCTGTCTACTTCTCTCTGATGTTCCTGAACTATTACTCCGGAAATTTTTAATTATTTCCACTGGAATATCGGTCAGATATGTTTACTAAGTTGCTCATTAGAAAACCAGACTTACAGTGCAAAAATGACATTTGTGTAGTCTCTGATGGATCTGTGATCAAGTTTTCCCCAACTGCAGAACCAGACGCTGTTGGTGGTAGCTTGAGCCCATCTGCTCCAGATTGTTTCTACCATATGACGTAAGTGTTGCAGTGTTACATACGACGGTACACAGCTGTTTATTCAGCAGCCCCAAAGTCACATGTCCAGATCAACTGCCATCGTTGAGAGAGTCTTGGCTACAGACTGGAGAATGAGGCGGGGCTGGATATTGAATGGGGCTGGATGTCCAACCCCGCCCCCTCAATATTTTGATTTGATCATGTCCACTGCTAACCAAGCGGCAACCTTTGGTGGTTAAAAGTGAAGCCTATGCGGAAGTGCATAAAACTGCAGTTCCCCCTTCATCCGCTAGGGGCTGGCTCCAAAACAGAGCAAATCCCCATAGACTCTCATGTTAAAAAGGGCAACTTCACAGCAGAAATAAACATGTTTACAGCCTGGTTCAGCAATCCATTTTCGGTTTATAGGTCAGGTTTACCTTCATGACAACTGTGGGGGGAGTGAATTTTTTCTAACTCGATCAAACAATTCGAGAATAAATTAAAAGTAATTTATTCTCGAAGTTCAGCATATTTAGGGGCATGTCCTTTTAATTGACAGGTACCAATCTCCAGCTTCAAGTCAGAAGAACGTAAAACAACCGCGGTTTTTAGCCAGTTAACAACATGACTTAGCTTTAGCCCACTTACCTCCGTTAGCTGGTTAGCTCACGTTATCTCGGGGTTAGCTCGGTTAGCTTTTAGCTACAGAAAGCTCGGAGTTCGCTCGATGTCAATCATCCGCCATGACGCTCACGGCTCCCCTCTCAGCTTCACCTCTTTGTCCATATTTGTATTTTCCGGGCGAGACAACGTGCATGACGCTGCCAAGATGGCGACGGTAGGAACCGAGCTTCAATTCAGCTCTTCAGAAACCGATGGGTGACGTCACGGAGACTCTGTCCATCTCTTTATACAGTCTATGCTGCTAAACCTAACCCCAACACTAACCCTAACCACGCCCATTGGACATCCAACTCCGTCCAATATCCAGGCCCGCCCCATTCTCCAGGCTGCAGCCAGGGATTATTCGCTTTGTTGCGTGTCCAGCTGCTCACAGGTCGTTGCTTAAAATTGATGCAGTTGCATTATAAAAAGCTTTTTGAGAGTACATTTAGTTTGCAACTATTCAGTATTTAGGACTAAAAGAAAGCCTCACACTCGAGCGATCTTAACATTTGCACAGGATGCAGTTGCCGTGGTAACTGGTCGACAAGCTATACGAGTGGATAAAGAGTAATGCTGGGCGGACACTGTGCGATTTTAGAAATCTGACTGTCGGGGGAAATGCTCCCACTGCACGACCGGGTTTGTCCCTCGTACTCTATTTGACCCTACGACATGTGTACTCATACTGTACGACTGCTGTCAGCCACAATTATTGACAACCACGACTACTTGTCGGTGTCAGTCGGCGTGTGACGGCACGACGTGCTCGAGTGTGAACAACGAAAAACAAAGGTTCCTAGTTCCTATGACAACCACAGCGTGCCTGACAACAAGATGGTGAGCAGGCAGCAAGTTGTTGCAGTTGTGTGCGCTGTCTTGTGCGCTGAAACAAAATAAAAAAAGAAAACCTCGTGTTCTCTCCATAGCTCTACTAATCTGTCTTCTAGCAGCTGTGTCCACCGCACACGTCTGAAGTTGGGTTGCCCACCATTGTTTAAAGCTCCACCGGTGTCTTCTGTGCAGGTGTGAATGTAGAATCGTGACGTAACACCACTCACACTGTACGAGCGACGGCGAAAATTTCTGACATACCAGAAATTTGATCGGGAGGTCACAGCATTGTCGTTAGAACGTAGCAGCAATTAATCCTTCCTCGTGAGTGTTCTCACACTGTACGGCTCACGACCTCCCGACCGGACATCCCGACGCTACAATGTTTCCAAGATGATGCAGCGTGGTCTACGACAAATAAAATCGTGGTGAAATCCCCTCAAAATCGCACAGTGTCCGCCCGGCATAAGAGTATGAAGCAGAGAGCAGCTTCAACATTACAGGTAAATATCATTATTAATGTTTTTTTTAAAATATCGTTTTAAATAGCATTCCTTAATCATATTAGCTTAATCAGGAAGCAGATGAAACGTCTTGGTCTGCAGCGGAACAGGAAACCTGCGGAATTTTCGGCATCAGTTGGTTTCATATAAATACCCACATATTTTTTATTTGTCAAGGCTTATAAATCTTTTAATTGCAATTTCATTCTTGTATTTTTCAGGCTCAACAGGCTGGGGAGGCAGCGTGCTGGAGCAGACTCCAGCCAAACACGATTCAAGGACGAGAGAGAGAGAGAGAGAGAGAGATACTCTAAACACAAGTTGCACAAGCATTTGTCTAAGATTAATGAAACTGTATTAATACAGTTACATAGTCACTGTCCCAGTTGAATAAACATTTTTCTACTACTCTTTCCATTAAATATCGTGACACTTAACACAACCTGCTTTCCAAAAAAAGAGAGATGTATTCCGATATCCTGATGTGATGTTAATTGATAATGTTTGTATCATATTTGTTTTGTTCAGTTGACAATATTTTAGTCCATTAACACCATTTCCAAAAACAATTGGATAAAATAAAACAAAAGAGAGAGCTATATTTGGTGATAATCTTACCAGCAAGACTAGGTAAACCCAGTGAGACCCTTGGCACTAGGGTCTAGTGCCAGAATTTAGCACATAGGCCTACATAGCACCTCTTGAGGTAGGACCCAATCATTTGTTCAAATTTACTCTTGGGTCATTAAAAAGTAATGAAGTACAGCCAAAATTCATTTCACAATTTATAATTTCATTACTTTATACCCACTCTATCTTAAAAAAATTAATTAAGAAAAGGTAAAGTAGTTGCAAAATATAAAATTGTTTTTTTAAATTAAATCAAACATCACCCTGAAATTTTAAACAGTCACAAGTTAGAACCGGTTATGCATGTGGTCAGTAGCCATGACCAAACAATGTCGTCCCGGCTGATCCGAGCCGGCCTCCCGGCTGTCCTCCAGCACCAAGTCTGCCCCGTTTGAAGAAACACGCACACTCCTCGATGTCAGACCACTTTAATGACAATGATGAGGAAGCCCTGTAACATTACAACAGTATGAACGTAAACTAATGCAATTTCACCATAGAAATGCCTAATACATAACGTAGAAACCTAAATCAGCTTAGCAGCAGTAGTAAAACATAAGCAGACTTACAGGGAATAAGCCGGACAGGTTAACATCTCTGTCTTGACATGAACACGGTGTAAACGTGGCTACTTCGTCTGCTAGCTTAACCATGTCTTGTTTCCCTAGCCCTAGCCTCTCGTGACACCCAGTGGCCGGTGGAGAACTCTGCACCGTTCGTCTCTGCCTCGGGGCCGTCCTCCAGAGCAAATCCTACCTCGGTCATCTTAACCTTCGGGCTGTCCCACAGAGCCTTGCCTGCCCCTGTGGTCTCTGCCTTTGGGCCGTCCCCCTGAGATGGGCCTTCTGGACTTCCCCCAAGGCCCAGTATCCCTGGACTTTGTATTTCCCCTGGTCCCTCCTCTGGGTCCCCTCCTCCCACCCATCTCTGTACTCTTGCGTTTGGGCCATCCGGTGGCCGGCACTTGAAGGGGGTTACTGTCATGATGTGCGTTTGTAATGTTTCTTTTGGTCTCTTGTTTTGTATCTTATTCTTGGTTGCCTGTTTTAGTTTGTAGTGTTCCTTGTTTAGTACTCTCATGTCTGCTTTCCTGTTCATTAGTTCACCTGGTCTCATTTAGTTCATTCACTTTACCTGTGTCTCGTTTTGTTCCTGAGGATTTATACCCCTTGGTTTCTGTTCCTTATTGCTGGTTAATTTTGTTTGCTTCCTGTGTTCCTGTGTCCAGTTTTCTGGAACAAAAAATCTAGATTCAGCATTCCTACCTCCAGTCCTGCATTTGGGTCCACACCTCCACCACCTCCTCGTGACAGACGTCATCTTTTCTTCTTTTTTTCCTTTTTATATGTGCTTTTTGTTATACATGTTTATATGTCACATTGTTGTGCATATTTTGCAAATAAAACGGGTTTGACTATACAGTGCTGCATTTTCTAACTTTTAGTCATGAAAGAAAGCGAAATGACTAGACTAATATGTCATCATAATATTCTCTTAACTATTTGTACTGGAGTTATGACTGTTACACAGAAACTCACATCTCCATTCTTCTGATTTGCGAAGACCCTTCCGTTGTCGGTACATATTAAGATATTATATTTGAACAGTCTGCGGTGCAGGATGATTAACTATAGGTGCTGGCTGCTCAGGAATGTGGCTGAGTTGTCTTGTAAGCTTGAAAAAGATAAGTTGATAAATGACAGTGAACTTTGACAGAGTAATACTAGTACTACTACTTCATAATTTATCCTACCTGTGGTATCTACAGCAGATATTTTTTGTGGGAATTTTCTGACTTAACACACGTTAAATGAAAACTAACATGTCATGTTTAATTTATTACATTTAGTCACAACAAAAGAGGCATATTTGATATTTTATTTAGGCTATCACTTTATTTTACGCCAATAAAATAAACCTAGTAGGCAGATGCAACTGAAACTGTCAGCTACATGCTGGACAATGTTTCTCTTTTATGATAAAATATTTTGAACACGTTTGGCATGAAAGCAAGATTAGTTTCACAAGGTGAACATTTAATGCATTAACTTTACAAAAAGGGAAAAACTGTTGACCAACAATGTAGCTAACATGTCAGCTGCACATTGCAAGCCTTTGCTAAGTGTTACAGTCTGTGTGACAGAAAACAAGTCCAACGTTAATAACAGACCAACCATTCATCAACGTCCTTCAGGAGCAGCTTCTGGTTCTTCTGGTTTCATAGAGGTAGGGCTGCTAGCGCCAAGCTAGCGAAGTCGTACTCCTGCTTTTGGGTCAGGTGTAATGACAGGGAAGAAGGGTGCGTGGCGCGATTTGCGGAGCCATCATCTGCTCGGCTCTCTCCGTTTTTGCCCCTTGCAAATGAAGCATCGCCTGAGCAGTGCTGTCAGGGGGGGATGAGAGAGAAATGGCTGCTCGCAAACTAAGGACCGCGTTTACCAAAGCAGGGCTCCAAAGTATAATTGATATATTAGAGAACTGTTTCAGAATGGATATAAAGTGCATTCAATTGCACCTTTAATACTGTCATCAACCCTAAGAGAAAACCTTTACAGGGTCAGTATCGCACCTCTCACCTTTACACCTCCATTACCCCATATGGCCACACTGCTGACCTGGCTGATTACACCTGAAACACAGAATCATGTGATGCTGCCAGATTGAAGACATCTTATGAGAAGATAATTTACCTCGTTTGAACTCTTAACTGATCCTGACATGTTCTGCTTCTCCTCTTTAACGGTGCATTCACATCAGCATAGTCCACTAGACTCGTCCAATTGGGGACTCAGCTCATTTGAAGGGGTGTGTACCATGCGGACCAAGAGAGCGTTCACGCTGCACTGTGATATAACAAGTCAAACCATTAGAATAATACATCCCCATTCTCACTAAAGGTGCTGCTGCCCTAACCTTTAGCAAAATAGAGGACAAGACCCATGTGAAGTACAAAACTGTTTCCTCCACTTGAGAGTTAAACACAAATGAATGACCAGTTTTGGGTTTTATTTTGTACACTGCAGAAATACATAGCAATAATGGGCGCAGTATAAATAACAGACTAGGCAGAAGACTATCGCTGTGTTTTTACCCACAATGCAAAGACAAACGCAGGAATTGTATATATATATATATATATATATATATATATATATATATATATATATATATATATATATACATATACATATATATATATATATATATATATATATATATATACATATACATATATATATATATATATATATATATATATATATATATGTATATGTATATATATATATTTTTATATATATATATATATATATATATATATATATATATATATATGGATAGATAGATAGATAATATCATATATACATATATATATTTATACATTTATGTATATATGTGTGTGTGTGTGTGTGTGTGTTTTGTAGTCCGCTTCCTGTATTTGGTGCGCTACAAACAGACCGAGACCTTTGTAGGTGGGAAGAGTCCGCTTCTCTGATCCAAATCAGGTTTCCTTTGGCACATTCACGTTTCCCCAAATGAAGCGGGCTTTCTGACCGAATGGATTAGGACTCAAATCAAAAAGGCTTATGTGAGATGATGGTAGTTGATCATATAAATTACATAAATGTCAAATTTTGGTATTAAAAAAAACAGCCAATTAAAGTCTGTCTGTTTAATTTCATTTGGTTTTACTTTGTAATTTATTTCATCATCAGTAGGTTTTACATTGGTACACAGTATCTTATGTACTCAACAGTACATCATGTGACTGAATGTTTACATCATTTTTTTTTCATTTTTACAATAAACTTACTCTATTGCGACGGTAAGAGAACATGAAATAAACATAATGCAGGATATATAGTCAAATACAACATGTAAATCTAGCTTAATTCCTAACAGAGTACGAACTGAGACTCGTACTCTGTGGTGTACTATGTGGTGATTATTTTCTATATGATACATTCAAAATAAACTGAATAGTGTACATTTCTTCATAGTTTTCTCTTATGAGCTTCCTCAGATTAAAGCCAAATCTTTTATGTGTTCATTAGACTGTTTAATATTTAATGTTGTATGCCACAGGACCCTCCATGGTAAAGCCCAGGTAGAAAGATACTTCCTCCTGGCTGTATCCGCTTCTGATATCACCTAGGTACACGGGACGCACAGACATTCTCAGGTTGCTTCCATAGTTCACGTAAATCTCTCCATTTTCTGATTTGCCTTTAATCCTCAAGAGTTCGTTCTGCACCTTTGGTTCATTCCATGCTGCTCCACTCTGCCAGAGGTTGTGCAGCTTCCGCTGCTGACCGCTTTGAGCACTGATGGAGTCTTGTCTTGAAATATTTATCAAGATTTGATCAAGCTTCACTTTGGAAACTATTCGCTTTAGCCCACTAGACTTTCCAAGAAAGAAATGGGATATGGCGCTCCTCGCTGGAAACATGTGTGAAAAACGCCGATGAAAAGATTTCTTGATTGATGTTGTGTATGTACTGATGTTCCTGTAGGTTGGAAACTTATCAAGTTTTGTATCTCTTACAGGCCACATCAGCAGCATCGAGAGGTAGTACATCTCGGTCAGACTGGAATGCGTACCCTCCTTTTGAAGTTCCTTGTTTAGAAGTTCAACCAGCTCTTCATACTTTCGTGTGACCTGTGAAGACGGCTTGATGCTGTGCATTACTATGTTTGCCAGGATGAAGTTGACTGTGTCTGACACAGATCTAGAGGGTGTGTTGTCAAAGATGAACTTCCATCTTTTCAGAATGTGTTCCATTTCTGGCCCGTTTTTGTCAGTCAAACACTGCAGAAGTCCAGCAAAAGAGTCTGCCCGCTTTGCTTCCAGATAATTCCTCTTCTCCTGCAGCTGTTGATGGAGACTTAGATTAGGGTGACTGGCTTTTTCAGATGCCTTCTCCCCTTCAGAAAGTTCGAATATTTGCATGTACTTTTTGAAGTACTCAGATAACCTTCTTTTGTGTTTTACATCAGCTGTTTCTCTCTCTTGTGACCTAGGCCGTAGGTATGTAAAGTAGTTATCGAAAAACTCAAACATTTCCCTCAGCCTTGGCTTCAAAGAGGTGAGAAATCTCTCATGTCTTTCTAGGACGGCCACTAACTGGACAATGGTTGCATTGCTGTGATTGTACTGTAAACTGTTCAGTGAATGGTGGCCCTTGAGAAACTGGAGCATTTTATCTCTCTCAAGTCTGTCGGGGGCTGCAGAAAGAGGAAGATCTTTGATGTATTCAAGCAAGGTTATAATGACTTCTGTCTCCCCAACGTAGCCTGATATATTGTAGGACTTTTTTCTGGTCTGGGGATCAAAAGGGTCCACCTGTTCATCTGTCTTGGCTTGTTCCTGAGATTTTTTGAAGGCTTTCATGGCTTTGGACCCCAATACAAGGTATTCATCAAGTGCTTCAGGAGTGAGAACCATAGAATCTTTGATATCCTTCATTTTCCTTTTGAGTTGCGTCTTGTAAACTTGTCCAACTGTATCTGCGATGTAGGAATTGGATTTTTTGCTTTGTGCATCCAAAGCCCAATGCAGGGCAGACTGAAAGTCTTCTTCTTTCAGATAGAAATGTCTTGCCAGTGCTTGTGGGATTGTTGCACTTCTCTCAAACCTCACTGTCGCTTTCTCTAAGACTTCTTTGATTTTCTTTGGTCCCTCGTCTTCATGTATTTGTTCAATTAATGGAGAGAATAGCGTGTCCTTTTCATCCCCTTGCTCTTTTCTGTGGCGTGTGATGAGCATGCTTTGGATGTTTTGGACTAGGAAATCTTTTCCCATGCTGGACTTGTAGATTCTGTCACAATGTATCATGTTAATGGTAGTCTCCGACAATGAAAGCTTGTGTTCTTGGTTGAGGATCTGAACACTCTTACTTGCGATCATTTGGTGTAAGAATCGTACTGCCTGGTAGGTGCCGTGTTCTTCAACAGTAAAAGTTAGCAGCAGTGTGGAGTAGGGATTCATTTTATCATCAAGGGTTTCTTGCCTCCAGAGAGCATTCTTTATCCCAACTAACTCTTCACACAAAGACAGCGACATGTAAGATCCATTCACATAGCTGTTCAGCAAAGCAAGAAAGGAAAAGAGTCTTCCCTGATTTGTGCTGATGTCAAGATTTCTGATGATATTGCTTACCAGGTTTGTGATGTAAGCCTCACTGAAATTTTTTGTCATGATCATGAAGGCATAAAAGGTCTCAGGCTTCTCATGGTCGTCCTTCAGCTGTTGAAGTTTCTCTGAAAACAAACTCTGCTCTGTGGAGGACAGCTTGTTTGTTATGAACACGTTGGAAAGCCGACTGTTTCTGGAGCTTTCTTCAGGAAATGGAGTTCTCTCACAGTTCAGTATGATAACCATCAAACCATTGTGGCACTTCCTGTCACTGGCAATAATATCCTGTTTCAGGTCCTCTATGTCATCCCGATTGTCCACCAAGAGGAGGACAGGTGTGTTACCTGACTGCTCCTGCTTTCCATATGTGAGTAGCTTCACAACTTGAGCTGAAATTTCATTATTTGTTGCTCTGTTGTTTTTAACAACAGCACATCTGAATTTTCTCCTTAAGTTCCAGAGGACATGCATGGCAAGAGTTGTTCCACCACATCCCGGGTGGTGGAAGAGATTAATCATAACACATGGAGACGTGTAGCCTTCAACAGGTGTTAAGAGATCATGCAGCTCATTGAATTTGTCTCGCTTAATGAATGGCAGGCTGCCGGGCTTTTCAGACAGGTAGAAGTTCCACCACGTTACCTGCCCTCCTTTGTAGAAATCCTCCTCCGTTTTCTTTTTAAACTCATTAAAGGCATCATTTCTTTCTATTTCTGTGTTCTCACACTCATTTTCAGTCAGGATGTCCAAAACTGTGAAGAGTTCCTCGTCTTTCTTTGTCAGCAAGACTGAGCTCAAGCCTGTGGATGGCAGGAACTTCAGGGAAGATTGAGTCTGAGGTTGTTTAAGTTTCTTTACTGTGCTGGATATTTCATTCAGGCTTAGTTCATAGATGCATTTACTGCTAATATCTTCTTTACAGCGAACCTCTATCAGCTGCTTCCACCGAGTGAATACA
The DNA here is from genome assembly GCF_933228915.1 of Telmatherina bonti. Lineage (NCBI taxonomy): Eukaryota > Metazoa > Chordata > Actinopteri > Atheriniformes > Telmatherinidae > Telmatherina > Telmatherina bonti. The sequence continues at coordinate 13,621,350 of NC_136620.1, read as the reverse complement.
CAGGGGTCTTTGCATATGCACAGGATATTGTCTGCCCCCTCCAGCGTCCGATAAATTGCACAGAACGTCTCCAAAATAGGGCTTGAGATGTCAGCAACTGCTGAGTGAAGAACAAACATAACCAGGAGCCTATCTTTACCAATCAAATCTGGGTTGCAAAGCAGGGTAACCATGTTGCTGATGTCACCAGAGCGTTTCTTTAGCCATTCGCTGGGTGTTAGAGGCTTGTCAGCATCACTGTCCTCGTTCTTCTGTCCGTTACAGAAAATCCAGCTTGTTTGCTTAAACAAGTTTAGCCTTCCAGCGACTGTAGTCAAACTGTCCTGACTGGTGTACATGCGTGGGTAGTGCAGATTAGCAACACGATCTTTTCTAAAAAAATGGCATGTACCGTTGATATCAGACTCCGGGTCAAACTCTAGAACTGCAAAAAGCTTGATTTCTTTTAGGAAATCCATGTGCTCCAGCTGGTTGTGGTGACATTTGTCAGTGACCAGGATGACCTGAAGGGAAGTCTGGTAAGCATCTCTTCCACGGCTTATCAGCTGCTTCAGCCTCTGACCCTGGTGGCTTTCAGAGAGGTTGTGTTCATTCTTTTTCTCTGCTGACTTGCGTGCTGATGCCCAGTTCTTGACTTTATCTGTCAAGCTTTTCAGCTCCTTTTGAACTAATCGGGCATTAGGATCTGCTAAAATGTTGACTGACTGTGGGCCTTCCCGAATGAAGAGACACTCAATTTCGCTTTGTTGTTTTTCTTCTGTTGAAGGAGGACACAGATGAGTATAGAAAAGATGGTCCTGCGTGTGTAAATACTCTGGAACAACATCTACTTCAATTACCCATCTGTCCGAAGTCGTTCCATCTTGATGGTGGATTTGTGTAAAGTTTGGGGGCCTGATGCACATTCTGGCTACATTTACATGTTGCTCATCAAAAAAAGCACTCAGAGACGATTCAAATGCCTGCTCATAGACACTGAAAGAACTGATCTTGTGCCCAACAACTAGACCGTGTTGTGAGCCTGGTTGACTGATCACTCCAAAATGAATTGTTCCATTGGTTCGTGAATTCATGCAACTGCCAGCGAAACAAAATACTTCCCGTGTGAATTCATAAATTATTTCTTTTTCGCTGACTTCATCTGTGTTTGGCAGGAGGTGGTACTCGTGAACAGGGTTCAGGAGATTACTTGGACCAGCCATTGGAGGAAAAAGGTCATTTTCCGTATAGAAGAGCCAAGCACATTGGCTTTTGTCGAAAGGCCTGATCTGACATATCGGCTTCTTGAGTTGAGCTGTTGCTGTATTGTCCTGACTTAACTGACAAGGTTGGACATCTGTATTCTTATCTATTACAGATCTTATTCTTTGTCTTGCCTCTTGTAACATCTGTACTGTGGAGTTTGTACTTTCAATTCCTGAATCTGATGAAACTGTTAGAGTTTCATGAGATTCGTCCAGATTTCCTGAACACTCTGCAGCTCTGCAAAGTCCACCCTGTTTGAGTTCAGAAGGACTCGTTGGAACGTACTCTGATGTCACTGAAAGCATCTTCATCTTCTCCACCTGTTTTATAATTAGTATTGCAGGAGCTGCTGGAACACCAAGATCTAAAAAATCTTGTTTCTTAAAAGATACTAGGCAAGCTCCGGACAAGCCTTGCTCATAAAGATTCTGAGCGATTTGCTCTGATAGTCGAACCTTTACAACCAGCCAGTGTTTTACATGGTCTGGAGTCCAGTCCTCAATCAGTGATGGGAGACTCTGAACATTTTGCCCCTGTTCAACAGGAAGGTAAACAATATTTAATACTGTGAAAGAAAATTGGATTATTTGATGGATAATATAAAATGTTCATACTTTTTCTGTCTGCTGTCCATAGAGAGGAGGTTTTAATGCTGCCAGAATCGCATTCCTGTAAACAGAAAAAAGAACACACAAACACAGTAAATCATCTTTCTTAAACATACAGTTATGAAGAAATAAATCAATCCTCTAAAAGTGTCTGACATGTATTTAAACAAGCAGAAAAGTGGTGAAAGATAGGGATGATTCGACACAATGTTATCCGACTAGAAGTGTCCATGAGGTGGAAGTTATCGTTGCTTTTTACACAAACTTGAATGTTGAAATAATAGCAGATGTATTTTCATCCCATGTCTTCTCTAAAGTTTTTATTAAACTCAAAGAAAAAGGGTGGACTGTAAGTCCCACCTGTCCTCTGGAAGGCGGGACTGAAATTCTGGTGGCGGGGTCCTTGACCGATGACTTTCTGCACTTTCTTCATAATTTTCATTCAGGCTGTCCACCTGAGTACCAGCAGGATTCCTAAAGGTGATGAGAATGGATATAAGAGTCTTTTCCATGTTCTACCGCTGTGAATAATGACCAACAAACCTGTCATCCATCCTGAAAAATGGAGGTTCTTGTTTGGAGAAGTTACTCATCACAGAGAAGCATTAAGAGGTGATTTGTTTCCTCTGCTCGGCCCACATATTTGCTCTTAGCCGGATCAAAAATACAAAGTCTGAATGAGAACACAATAAAACCAGTTTGTCTACATTGAGATTCCAGCTGCAGCATGTTGAAGGGCAAGGCATGCAAAGCAACACCACTTCAAAGACATTCAATGCCTCACTGTCATGAACAATCTTTAATGCAAACAATCTTTGGTTATTAAGTTGTTGAAGTTTTGGTTGACCTGATGTGTTTTCTTTATGCTTTTAAGAAAAAATTCAATGGACAGGGAATAAAGCAGTGCTGTCCAAAGCTGCTGTCTTGCAGGTTTTACATGTTTCCTGCTGCAGTACCTGAACCAGATTAATTGGTCATAAACTACATTTGTTTGAAAAAAAAAAGAGAAAAAAAACATCTAAAAGCTGCTGGACTGCAGTGCAACAGGAAGAACATTGAACTTTCCAGTCTGGTTCTTTCTGTCTGCATGCTGGAGCTTCCCCAGGTAGTCTCTGCATTCCAGCCTGACTGCCAATCAGCAGAGGGCACATTGGCAGTACATGTTTCCATCTAAAAGGTTAATAAAGGGGATCAAACAACCTTTAACTGACTTGCCAGGTGGGTTTTGGTTTCTGAATAAATCATTGCACCTTCTTGTTTTACTGATTTATACTAAATCTTAGGCTGCTGTTTGATACATTTGTTCCGAAATACAACTGATTTAAGAACAGAAACTTGAATTTGATTAAAGTCAGTTTCACTCTGTTAAAGATCCAAACCAACCAGAAATGATTTCACTGGGTTTCAGCTGAATAAAATATCTAAGAAACATCCTGTAAAATCTAAAATCTCAGATTAAAAATAAAAAAGACATTTCAGATCTTAATTTCTTAGTTAACTAAAAATTAGTTTTAGAGGAAAAAAAATGTTGGACAGCAGGTGCTTCTGGTCAGTACCAGAAGTATAACACAAAAAAAATATAAAAGCTGAGTGAACCTTTAGGTAAACAGCTGCTAAAAAAAACTCACCTGCTGCTAAATGAAGAGGAAAACATTGAAACAGTCAGGACAGACGTTCAAGTCTTCTCGTGTGAGAGATCAGATAAGATGAAACATCTCTGAAACAATTTGTAAATCTAAATAATTGTCTCAAGTTTGCACAACTTTATTGAACGCAGTAAATTCCAGACTGCCTAATACTGATTTTCTGCAGTGAGGATAACATAGATTGTATTACATCAATCTACGTTTGTGTATTCAAGTGCAGGGTTTAGCCTTGTAACTACACCCAGTGCGTAACCCTGTCACAGAAACACAAACATTACACACAACCTCCACAGAGGATGGCCAAGACTCAACCCAGAAACCTTCCAGCTATGAAGCAACAATGCAAAACCACCACACCTATGTGCTGCAGGAAGACTGGATTAATCTTGTTTTAAGAACATTGATTCCGTCCTAGTCACTGTGACTGCATGTTTCTGCAACAGAAGCTGTGATCCTCAAATCTGGTAATTTTCTGTCAGATCTTTTTCTGTTGATGAATTTACACCTTCTGGTGGCCAAAAAGTCCATTCACAAAAATCTGTATTTTTCATGAATTATTTAAACAGTTTCCACCATGCTCAGAAATACTAAACATTTAATCATTATTAGGATTTACGGTAACCCTTTAAATGTCTGTTTGATTATTACAACCTCATTTATTATAAAAACACACAGAGGGTCCCCAGAGGGAGTTTCTATTCTACATAAAAACAAAGAAGAATCAGTCAGTTTAGTTGCAGGATTGTAACAGATGCAGGATCGTACTCATCACCAAAAACTCATCCCTTTCATGATTATCAAGTGGAAAAATAATTCAGTTTGTGAGTTTTTGTAATGAATAAGTTTTAGATATTCTAACTGGAATTTGAAGGGTTAAAATCATAGATTCATAGTAGATATAAGCCAAACCTGTTATCCTTCACTGCGGAACTCTGGGTTTCACCTGGATGAATGATTGACAGGTGTCAGTGTCCAGATGTAACTGTCTCACATGGGAGTTGCTGGGACAGAATGCACTTCCAATAAAACCAGTTGTAGATCAATTTTTGGCAAAACCTGAGACAATTATCCAGATTTCCTCATATAGCTGTTTGTGCTCTGAGACATGAATAAACCTGAATGTCTGACTGTTAAGTTGGACTTTTTCTCTTTGTTCTGCAGCTGGTTGCTTTATTTTCTTAAGGTCCTTTACTTGAGGAAACGAAAGTAGAACAAACGTTCAAACTGAAGAGAAATTCTTTAACCCTTTGAAGGGCAGTCAATCAAATACCTTAATGAGACATTTTAACAAAGTGATCAAAAATAGTCACTTGCCTCATAAAGGATAAACTGTAAAGATGTTTCTGAACATGTCTATCTTAAAACCAACCGAAATACATCAGATCTGCATCACATTAAATCATATCTCCGTCTTTGTGGACTTGTTCTCAGTCATGCGGCCCTGGACCAAAGATTATTTATGTCGGTCTTTTAAGTATGCAATCTCAACATTTATAAAGCCCAAAAAGGTCCGTGTCTTACCTGTAATACCCTTCAGTTTATTGCAAACTGAAAAGAACAGCGTTCCTCCATCCGGCTGAGCTGAAACACGGTATGATCCTGTTTCTAGGAAAACATGCAGACGGAAGTTCAGGTAGGGAAAAGTGGTGGTAGGTGTGTCTGTTTTTTCACCTGACTGCTGGGAGCAAGTGCTCACGTGTCTATGAGGTATATTAAAGCAAACCAGTTTAATCTCAGTACCAGTCGGTGTGTTTGTTAATTAACTTGTTGTTAACCCAAAATAACTTGAAAATGATTGTTTTATGGACGGACTGACAACTATGATCCAAACATGGACACAGATCTGCATACAAATAAAGGTTTGGCAGAGAGAGGAAGGTGTGGCAGGCATGCGGACAGGTGAACAGGTCAGGATCTTCTGACTGAAACAGACACATCATGGGTTTAAATGGGCATGCTATCAAGGTGGTAAATTTGCTGTGAAGGCCAAGAGATGTTACCACTGGGTAATAAACAACCTGGTGGTGACTGGAAGGATGGTTTAATATACAGCTGTTTGATTGCCAGATGAGGTGCAGATGAAGATCTGGTTGCCGGGACACAGGCACGCCCAACATAGCCAGATGGACCCTCAGAACTGTATGATATGAGTTTATTAAAACGTGAGCCAATGTTAAAAACAGCAAAGACAGGCTTTAGAGTCTGGGTTTCTATTTGTTGCTGTGTATGGCTGGTTACCAGCAAAGACAGAGAAGCTAACAGTGCAGTTGACATTCTTCTATGGAAATTCAAGGTGGTGATAAAATCCAAACCTTTTAAAACCTCAGCTATGTGCACAATTGTGCAAAGACTGTTTGTGTGTCTTTTTTTAATTGTATTATAGGTGCAGTTTATATTAACAAAATTGATCTCATATTTGATAGATTACAATGCAGGTGCAAAATGAACATTTTTATATGTTCTCCTCCCAACATGCAGAATAGCAAATTGCAAATTCATTTTAACAGATGTGCTGACTGGATAAGGACATGCTATTTTGCACATTTAAGACACAACCCTCAGTTCACGCTGTTATTAAATCAGTTTATATATTTTTGGCATGTACAATGACTTTGCACACATTTTTTGTACACACAAACGTTTAGCAGATGCAGCCCTAGGAATCATTGTCACGCCAATGTACATTAGCCACAGCTTTGTACGAGCTTCATCACACTCAGCCATCAAACATGACAGCCTTTTCAGTTGGTCAGTTTTATTGGCACACACAGAAGTTGTCTTCTGTACATCCTCTTCAGACAGGGCAACTAGGAGTAGCCTATCTGCGCATTGTTCTAAGCACACGTATATAATCCAAGTCTTTCTCTTCATTGACCAACCATTTGGCAAATGCTTCCCAGTCTAGGGCAAACATGGCAGCATACACCAGAGTTTTGGTATGCATTATTGGTTATAATTGCATTGTAACCCTAGTCTTTCCCAGTGAGGACTTTGTTTGCTGTTCCATCATCAGGCTCAACCATAATGTCTTCGATTCAAGTGGACTGCATCAAATGGCAAGTGGATGCAACAAAATTCTGAGCAATATGGGAGTCACCCATGTGCAGGAATAATTTGGCAATCTTCTCATCTTCTTTTGCAGAATCAGATTCAACTCAAAGATTGCAGGGTCACATGCAATGAAAGCATACACATGACCATGTTTTCTCAACCCATTCATGTAGTACTGAACAGACTGATCAATCACATGTGGGTTTTTTGGTTACATTAGAAAGAAGGGACCATAACTAATCACAGTTGCAGGTGTGGTATCTGGGATGAGAAATGTTTCAAATGAACTCTATGTTGGAACAGTATTTATTGAGAAAGGAAATGTTTATATATATATATATATATATATATATATATATATATATATATATATATGTTTATATAAATTATATATATATATATATATATATATATATATATATATATATATATATATATATATATATGATTTCTCTGATAAAAAAAAAAAGGTCACAGACACTAAAATCACCACAATTTTTTGTTTGTGATATTTCCAGCAGAGCAGAATCTCCTATTATTGGTCATAATGTTTCTCAATTCCGGTCCTCAGGCCCCCCTGCCCCTCATGTTTTATAGGCAACCCTACCTTAATACACCTGAATGAAATAAAAGGCTCATTAACAGGCAACATAGAACTCAATAAGGAAGTTCAATAATCAGACTAAGGTGCTTTGGAGGAGGAACATGTCTTAAACATGCAGGGCAGGGGGGCCTGAGGACTGCAATTGAGATACACTGATTGGTTGTCAGGGTGAATATTAATGGAAAAAACACAAATAAAAAGTATGATGGATGATGTCAGGTTCCACCAATCATATTAAGCTTTTGAGACTTTGGCTTCCCAACTACTGAGTATGACACTGAGGGCAGAAGAAACTGTGGTGCAAGATGTTCACTGTCCATGCGTACCAGCCTCTGCAGTTCCCCTTGGTAAATATGCCAAAGAACTTGCTTGTACTTAAGATGTACAAGCTTATTGATTTGGTTTTCTATACCATATTCATCCTAAATTCATCCTTGACTGACCACCACAGATGCCTTTATCATCAATCAGGAATACAGACAGAAGTGTGTGAATCGTTGGCGCAGTTTCTCTAGCAAAGGACTGACAACAAACCAGTTTCTCCAGCAAGAATTGCAAGTCAAAG
>NC_136620.1:13588631-13611131 GCF_933228915.1 Telmatherina bonti | reverse complement strand
CTGCTAAGCCGACATTAACAACAAGCAAGTAACATCTTCTCCTAGATGAAAAGGTCTTCTTCCACAAAATGTCCTGCTAATGTAAGCAAATAAAATTATTCTTCTGACTGAATGGAGAACATGTCATCGAAAGCTGCACATGTTCAATCAAAACGTATCTATAAAGCGCTTTATAACAACCACAGATGGTCAAAGTTTTTTATTTTGTTAGTTTACTGAATGAATAGCTCCTTTGTCACCCAACTTTCTACTATTGTAAATAAACCTGTGATTAACTGGGTCATGCCATTGTTGTTGTGTAACTTGACCTGAATCAGCTGTTTTCCCTCTGAACAGCCATGTACCCCGTAGATCTGCCAGATGTGGGTGAAACAGAGCTGTTTTCTGCAGCTGGACAGTACCTCTCCGCTTTGGCTGCAACACCTTGCAGTAATGAGTGGTTTCAGTCAACACAAACCGAAAAGGTACTACATCTCTTTGTCATAACTAACATTTAAAGGGTGTTACTAATAGTTTTACGTAGGAATAACAATTATGTTTAGTAAAAGCAGTTAAATTAACAGCAGTTTACAATACTCACTTATTTGATGTCTTTTTTTTTGTTGTTTATTTGTCTTAAAGATCTTCAAATTTCTTACATATGAAATAAGGACAAGATTTACTTTGGGGAACTTAAAGTCCATCAAATGCGAACATCTTGTATGATGATTAATGCAATTATTAACTTGTTTACTTAAGTTAATTACGTGTTTTGTATTCTTAACTACCTTTAGCCAAGACTGTATGTGCCTGCAGTTATACATTTTAATACTGATGTTTCAAGAGGTCATCTTATCTCAAGATAATATAAAACTGTTTTTAGTCGTAAATTTATTTTTATACTGTTATTTTCAGAAGGTGTCCATTTTCCTTTAAATAAATAAATGTTCATGGAAGGATGTAAAATGCTATTATTTCTTATCTGCAATGTAATCCTTACTCCATATAATAATAATAATAATAATAATAATAATAATAATAACAATCATAATAACAATCATAATAATAAATAAATAAATAAATCATAAAGAAAAACCCAATAATAGATCATTTTGGCATTTCTGAAACATAAAAATGACCATCTGATATAGGTCACAGTTGCTTTTAGCTTACAGGTGTGATCAAAGTCAAAAAACCTTCATTTGTCCACCTTGGGAGAATGTATCTCAGGCATTGGTGTTCTGCTACACAGACGGCTTACTTACTCAACCATAATCAATAAATAACCATCCATAAAAGTAAACGTATAAACAATAAAACAAATGAACAATGCAAAGGTCAGTGTCAATAGGGATAACCCGTATGTTCTTCCTAAACACTGCAAATCCTAATTGAGGTGCAGCACTAGGGAAGTGTCAGATAAAATGCTGTTAAACTGTCTGAGGCTGATTTGTACAAACACAACAATGATTTTACTTGCTGTCTTTATCAAATGTTTTATTTATGTTTTGATTTTACAGCCAAGTTTGCAAATCTGCTAATAATGACATAACACGTCACAGATTCAGTAGTTCTTCTGTTAAAAAAAAAAATAAAACAGAATCATTTGTAGAGACACCAAACACTGATGGATTCTGTCACACACACACACCTGCCACTTGTGTGTGCTATCAAATCGTTGTCATGACGTGGCAAACCTGACCGCTTGACTTCTGGCAGTCTGGTATCTTTGCCAAACAGCCATAAAAATGGGAATGTTATCATCTCTTACTCCAGTTCCTTCAGCAGCAGATTAAAACCACTACAGTTTTACGTTATTAATCCCTTTTTCACACATCATCTTCCTCTCATACACACAGGTGGAGATAAATGCAACAAATGTAAGGCCGTTGCAGCTGTTTAAAGATGAACAACCAGCTTGTGAGGTTCTGGCGCTTCACCCTCCAGATGATCAAACTAAAGGTTTGCAGCTGAACATGCGGATCTCTACATGAGCTGCAGATGTGACAGAAACTAATGCTTCTTGTTCTGCTCTTACCTTCCAGCTGTGGCTTTATACCTGCATGGCAAGTGGTGGCATTTGGATGATGTGTTGCGAACGTCAAGTAAATCCAGACATGGCTTGGTGTCGGTAACTGTGCTGATGTTCTTCTGGTTTTTATGGCAGTGTCGCTGCCACATGACCTGCCATGCTGATTTGGATTTTAACGTCGAGCTTGTTACATCCTGCATGAGAAGTGAGAACTGTGTTGCTGCTGCAAGAAAAAGAAAAAGAATGATCTTCGTATGGTCATTTCATATTTAACGAGAAACTTTATGGGTTGTACACATGACTGGGTCCGTGTGTTTAAATGCCACATGTAAACATTTCCTAAATTTCTTGTAAAAGGGGTGCTATTATGGTATTTTGAGTTTTCTGAGCTTTCTACAGGGTTACAGTGTTAAATCCTCATCAGACATGTGAACGGCACCGTTTTTTATCACCTAAATGCATGTTTGAGTTTGAGTTTGAGTTTCAGCACGCTCTCCGTTTGGTTTCCATGGCAACGAAAAACGCGTCGTTTTAGAGAGTTTTTTCTACTTGGAAATCCTTGTGACGTCCCGGGGGATAAGATTCGGAGATTGGTTACCTTCTACTGGTTAACAAGGGCATGTACAAATACATCAGGCGGGTGGAAAACGTGGGATAAAGTTATTTCCAACGATGGCTGGTGAGTTTACCAAAGAGACATCCTGCTGCATTCGTTGCTGTGGGTTGCTGTTTTCCACTTCGTTTTCAGGGTCTGATTCAGGTTCCAGCATGTAGGGCTGTATGCTATGTGTTGACATTGTATTTTGTTTTTTTTATTGAGTTCATATGAGCCTAATCCTTCTGTTTATGAGATGTTACAATGACGGCGAAAGCAGGTGCGGTGCGCGCTCCCGATGTAGTGCAGTGGCGGGAGGCGGGGCTTAATGCGGAAGAGTCTCAATCCGCTCGTTTTGCCTGCAGGCTGATCTGACAGCCTACGGAGAGGGTCGGTCTGAAGTAAATAAAGCCATTTGTGACAATAACTCCATCAATCCCAGCCCTTCTGGTCTCCGAAATAAAAACAAACTAGCCTGAAATGCGCATAATAGTTCCACTTTAATATCAAAACAATCTGTTTTACCTTCAAGTGGGCTGCTTTTCCGTGTTAACCATGCCCACCTCAAATATCTGCTCAATCACGCGATACTTCTCGAAGCCCCGCGAGAAAAAAGTTCTGTCAGGTTGATGAGTCAAGAACTGTCCCCAGCCACATCCGAGAGAAGAAAATGACGTCATTTTCTTCTCAAACAAGAGACAAAAAGTTCTTGTTTCTCATTGAGTATGTAGCAAGCTTTACTGTACAGCAGGGATCCCCAATGTGAGGTAGTGTGTCCAAGGTTGAAGATTAGACGTAGACAGAATCAACATTCCTGGGATTTTCCTAAAGATGAACATTTATTTTCCACGAATTGTCTGTCATACAGTTTCAAAGATCAGGGCAATCAGTCTCCAGTTTCATATCTTTTCCTTCCCCCTCTCTCCTCACAAACTCCCCAAAACTGATTACTTATATACCCCATTAGACACACACCTGATTTGATTTAGCTGAAACCATTTCCCCATATCACTATCCCCAGCAACCTTATTCTACACCAACAATAATAAACAAACCAAATTCCTAAACAAACAAAAAACACACAAAAAGGAATACCAGTTCTAACACATTATTTCAAATAAACCCATACTTAAAGAAAATCCTCCACTTGGTTTCTCCCAATCACCTGATCTAGGAAGTCCCTCACACCTGCAATGAGGAAGTGCTGGGTTGGCCATTTCCTATCCTGCAAGGTGGAGTTAAACAAAGAATGATGTTAAATGATAACAATGAAAAATGCAACACAATGCAAACACTAACAACCCGGGATAGTAAGTGCAGCATGGTTACCTGGAAACAGAAATAACAGAATAAAGTTAAAGGAACAAATATGAGAAAAGGTCAATGTTAGGGACAAGTGGTGAACAACTACAATCTCATCCACTTTGTCACACCCAATCCTGGTCCTCCAGGACCGGTGTCCCCACTGGGACACACCTGACTCATCTTCAGACAAGCTCTGCACATCTCTGCTAAATACACACTGGTTTGAATCAGGTTTTGTTGCAGCAGGGAGAAAAAAGGTTTAGGATAACTTTGCAGGTATTTTGAGTTAAATAGTTGATTATGGTGTGACACCATGACTTTCTAAGATGGAAGTTTTTCACAAAATTCAAATTTTCTGAGACACTGAATTTTTTAATTTTTTTTAATTTTTTTTAAAATTATCGATAAACCACAAATATAAAAATTTCAAGAAATAAATGTTTGAAATGTTTTGCTCTATGTGTAATGAATCTATATAACACATGGGTTTCACATTCTGAAATGAGGGACAAAGAACATTGAACTTTTTCATAATATTCTAATTTTCTGAGACGTACCTGTAGAGATGACAGTCCAAATACTGAAGTTAAACAGCTGACAAGCAACAATAAGCCACGAAGAAAACCAAAACATCCAGCGTTCTGTCTGCAGGCGCAGTCGATGATGGAGCGGGTGATTGTGTTCCTGCTCAGCCGGGTAGTGGAGAGACCCTCGCTGGGGGAGGCGTTCTCCCTGCACCCCCGCACAGAGAGCTGCAAAGTGCTGTGGAAGGACAACCAGGCGGTCGGCTTCTACACCGTTAAACACAAAGGTGGGCTGATGGAGGGAAAATGGACTGTGATTGATGGAAAATAAAGTAGAAAATGTTTCCATCTTGTTAAGCACGGGGGGGGGGGGGGGGGGGGGGGGGGGGGGGGGGCACATGTAAAAAATGTTAAGTAAGATGCTGCAGGAGAGGAGTTGTCCACTGCAAAACCAGAAGTCATACTCCAACCCTACATATGGGCAGATCGTCATATTATAATACATAACACTGCTTTTTGTAACAAAGTATAAATTAAACCCTTAACAGCTGGTATTAACATATTTTACAGCATCTGTAAGATCAGAAAAACAGCAGCTCAGCATCAAACCGCAGATGTGCAGCAGTGCACTAAACGAAGCGTGGAGCAGCTGCAGAGCTTTATAGGGTAATAACATACCAAGTCTCAGAGATAGGCGGCTTCATTTAGAGAACTAGAGAGGACTGTCAGGGAACGTGGAAGCAGAAGCACTCCACTGAATCTGCATTTGACCTGTAAACTCAGTTTTATGGCTTATTCTGAGATTTTTTACAGCAAGAATCTGAATGTAAATCAAATTGTATGGAGTTTGTTTCCAGCTGTAAAAGCTCTGAGGTGGATCAAACCAATCAATCTTGTAATTAGCATTGTTAGATGTATGTGTTTGAGTCTTTGATATTTAATTAGGTTGTTTTTGTGTTGAGTTTAAAATGTCACCTTTCAGTTCCTTTTTAAGTCGGGAACAGCACTAAGAACCAGGCTTTTGCTGTCTTTATTTATACATTTGTTTAAAGTACTAAGATGATTTGAGCAACAATGCAAATGAGCATCTATTCTATTCTATTCTATTCTATTCTATTCTATTCTGTTCTGTTCTATTCTGTTCTGTTCTATTCTATTCTATTCTATTCTGTTCTATTCTATTCTATTCTGTTCTATTCTACAGTCTTTTAGAAGAAGCTTTCATCCAAAGCGACTTAGATCTGAGAGTGAAAACAACATAAGCACAAAATCCAACCGCAGAGGACGTCATAGGAAGGTGCTAGTAGACTGCTGGAGGCTTTTTTTTCCCCCCATCCCAAAATATTACCTTTATTAAAATACAAAAAAATGAATACCATGATATTTGTTGCAAAGAACTGGGCTAAGTTCTCCAACTCCTCTGTCAAATATAGCTAAACTAAGTGCAGAAGAGCTCCTTGAAGAGTTGAGTCTTTAGCTTGCTCTTAAAAGTAGACAAGGTGTCTGCAGAGCAGACAGAGTTTGGGAGGTCTTTCCACCATCGTGGCATGACATCTTTGTTTGATTCTACATGCAGGTTTACATGTTAGCTTTAAAAGACGGAAAGCCACAAGGAACTGTGGAAAACTGGTGTACAACAAAGTCACTATGGTGAAAAGCTCAATTAATATTTGCACTTCAAATAACTTCTAACACTTAGGCCTGGATCTACTAAACTTTGTGTGTACTAAAACATGCGCAAACTCACTGCACACCCAAGAAAAAAAGTCCAACAGCGCAAACTGAGAGCTGCATCTTTCAATACTGCAATACAGCGCGTCTGCATCCTGTTAGTACGTCTCCCTCAGTGAATATGCAGCATGGGGTGTTCACACACTATTTTACTTGTTTTGGAAGGAGACAATGTAAAAATATTAATTTAGCACCTGCAGAGTGGTCTGTCAAACCTGATAGAAATTTTGCTGATAGAAACTGTGCCTGTTTTTAACATATTACTGCTACTAAATTGGGATCTTAGTAGATTTGGCCCATAGTGCCTCTCCACCATGATGACCAACAACAGCACAAGCACAAGTGGCCTACATGTCAGATTGGTGCACATATATCTGATAAGTGATAAAATCAAAAGCTTTGTGGCATCAGAGTCAGGCAGAGTCAGCAGAACTATGTTGGGGTCTGTAATCAGCTGAAGTCCCAGACAGCAGCTGTTTTTACTATCTGATAGAAATTCAGTTGGTTCTACGAGGACTGCAATCCGGCAGGTTTTCCATGTGTTCCTGCTTAACACACATGAATCAAATTAAATGGCTCAAACAGCCAATCAGGTGCGACAGACTCATTAATACAAATCAGCTTTGTTGAATTAAGGATACATGGAAAACCTGCTGGATCTCGGGTCTCGTAGGACCGAATCGAGAAATTTGATGGAAACATGTAAGATGCAGTACCGGGTTTAGACGCACTATATTATAAGAAATATTTAAATTAATTATTACTGTCTTTTTATTAGATGCACTTTTTTAAATTCCTAATTCACAAACTAGTGACATTGATCTTTTTAGGGAACTAAATGTTGCTTTAGCTTTTTCTTCTTTACTTACAGAAAAAAAACAACCATGCTTGACCACTTTTTAGAGAGCCTTATCATCTAAAATTACAACTAGAGACACATGACCCATACAAAAACAACCATGCTTGACCACTTTTTAGAGAGCCTTATCATCTAAAATTACAACTAGAGACACATGACCCATACAAGAAGGAATTGAAACAATACAAAATAAATAATAAAAAATTATATAAAATAATGAAAAGAAATATTTTTAAGTCCATCCTTTTTAGCAACAGCATAAAACTACTTCTTGTTCACGATGCTCTCTGCATAAAATTCTGAGCTGCTTCTAAAGGACTGATTAGAATATCTTCTGGACCGTCGGTCCTCTTGTAAAACTCACAAATTACAACAGTTTCAGACTAAAACTGAGGTGATGTGTGTTTTTTTTTTTTTAAAGCAGTGACTGCTTGCTTTGCTGTTTCAGGCAGCCTGTGTGACGGCTGGACCAGCTGCTGCTACCTGCTGCCCGTCCTCGACACGGTGCTGGTGCGGCGCAGCTGTAGGAGGAGAGGCTTCGGCATTCAGATGCTGCAGGATTTCTGCTCCTCGTTCTCCTCTGAGGAGTTTCTGGGACTCAGCTCTCCATTATCACCAAGCATGGTGGCAGGTAAGCAGAGGTCCCGCTTCACATTCTTTTTGTGTTTATTTAACACTTTCTTCTTTCCTTTCACAAGAACTTTGTCAACTGGATTCCCATATTTGGAAGACAAAGTATTCCACTGGATGCATTTATGCCAGCTGGGAATAACTATGACACTTACATGGAAATGTTCATAACCACATGCTGCCAGTAATTATATACTTATGTTTCACAGCAGGTCATGGCCCACTTGTCCTGCTGGGACATTTTAATCTTCATTCCCAAACTGAAGCTGCAATTCACAGAGATCCAAAAACAAATCTGTAAGCTGAGGAGAGCAGTGGTTTATTTCTAAAACTAAAGTCCACAAGGTGGAACCAACCTGTGGCTCTTTCGTTGTTGGTGTTTAGTGTTTAATCTCTGTCATTCTGGGACATTTTTACTTTTCTTTATCTCATATTATTGGCAAATGCATCAGTACATTCAACTTCTGTGTATTGAAGGAAGAAACTTTGATATTAGTAGATAACATCTGGTAAAATGTGTCCTCCGCAGAGCACAGTTATTCTTTTTCAATCCATTACGGTTTTATACAACAATAACACAGATATCTGACATTCATCAGTTTGTAAAATAGAATAAATGCAACCATAGGAGCCAATTTGTTTAAGTGTGTTGCTTATTGTTGCTGTTAGAGAGCGATGTATCGTTACCTGGGCAGTGGCCAGTCTCTCCGACCAGGGTTCAATTCCCCGACGGTGAGCCATGACTAATATTAAAAGACAAAGTTACTGAGATAGCTTGACCCAAGAGTTGGTTTGACGCGCCGCTTTGCCGTGATTGACTTCCACTCAGATCACTTAACTTCAGATTAAATCGTCTTTATTCCATTCGCAAATAATCTTGTGGCATACAAACATTTACTTGCGCCCTGCTGTTCCCCCTGCCCAGGTAACAATACAGCGCCCTCTAACAGCAACAATGAGGAACACAGTTAAACAAATTGCTCCAATAGCAACCTTTATGAGCGTAGAACAGACTAGATATACTTTGTTCATCTGCCGGCGATGAATATTATTAAGCATTTAATGAAGCTAATACAAACTCCAGAAATAGTAGGCAAAGAGCTGAGTGCACTTTGTGAATTATTAACATGTAGAATCACCTTAAGCAGCAATAATTAGGAAGAAATAATGTGATGTTATGAGTCTCTTGCATGATTGAGAAGGAATTTTTACTGATTCATTTACAATGTTGCTGGAGTTCACTCAAATTTACAGCATTCATATAAACGCTACTGTCTTTGTGTCTTACTGCAGCTTATTGCATCAGATTGAGGCTGGACTTTTAGTGGACCAGTTTGAAATTTTAAACTTTTTTGTTTCTTTTAGAGGTCCTGCTGTAGATTTGCTGCCATGTTTGGGAACATTTCCCGTTGCATGAGCCAGTTTTAGCAAAGCATTAGCTGAAAGAGCAACAACCTTGTGTTTGACAGTCCATTGGTTCATATACGGAGACCTTCATGGTCCACTCAGTAAATGCAAGATATCCACCTGTACTAACAGATCCTGTGGCTGCAGAGCAAGCCCAAATCATCAGCCTTCCACCACCGTGCTTAACAGTTGGTTTGTGGTGTTTGTACCGATGTGTTATGTTCAGTTTTCTCCAAACATAACTATACATTGTTCCAGAAATCTTGTTGTTTGTGTTGGTGCAACCTTATTTAAGGTAATAGTTGTAGATTATACATGGTGTTCAGGTCAGCAGGTCGGTGTCCCTTCATGGGATAAAAGCCAAGTTTTTGTCTTCTGTTTGACTCACAGCAATCTTAAAAACATATGGAAGCTGCAGGATGCTGTTTCTCAGTCTCTACAGCACAGATAAAGAATGCGAAGTTAAAACGACTGATGAAAACACACAGATGTGAATAAGATAAATGATCTTTTACAATGGTGCTGCTTAAGGCCAATCCCTGTTTATGAATGTTGTGTGTCTAGTGGTGAGGAGCTTCCTGCAGCAGCATGAGGAGTACCGTGAGCATCTGTATGAGGTGGAGGCTCCGGGGGGCTGGGCTCAGCGTAGAAACATCTGGCTCAACATCCGGCTGGGACGCTACTCCCTTGGTATGTTATATACGATACTTGCAAGAATGTTGAATCTGAAGTATTTTGCTTCAAAATAACATTTCCAGAATAGTCCGATCAGTAAAGTAAGGTGTACAACTTTGTTCCCTTAGGTTTGACAGAGGAGAGTGGTTTAACATCAGGACACACACAGCAGCACAAAGGCAGCAACTCCCTTCAGCAGGTGAGAATGACAAGTTATCCGAAGGTATGTAGGATTAATTAAAATCCCGTTATTCCTTATGATGCATTAAAGCAAAATGGAGGCACACCCTCCTCAAGAGAAATGTACTTAATGACAGTAAGGAAACCATGATCTAGGAACCCTCCTGCACACAGAGTGGACAGAGTGCAACATTTAGCCGCACAAACCCGTCATTTATTAACAGGAAGTTTGATGTGTGTAACTGGATGAACTTTTTGATTTGATTAAATTGTAGATTTCCTGCCCATTTGTCCCAGTCTGGCTGTCACAGTAGCAGATCAGAGGTCAAGAGAGCAGGTTTATTCACTGTCACTAGGAACAATGAAATTGTCACTCTTTTTTTTTTTTTTTTTTTGTACTTTATTTCTTGTTCATTGTGTTAATTATTGAAAATTATTCCACTAATTTTCTCACCGATCTTTAACAGAAGTTCTTCTTCTTCTGGTGTAAAGACATGTACTTACACCTCTGTCATTCCTCCACTTGTTGAGTCACTGATCCTAATTTCCTCTGCTGATAAAGACACTGTTTGTCCTGAGAGTTTGAACTGAAGGCTGCCAGACTCTAAGAAAGGCACTGGAAACTAAAAGGGGAACAAGATTTTCACTTCACAGGAGTTGTTAAAATGAGATTTGCACATGTAAAATAAATGTTTACTGGATTATCAAGTCTGTAAAGAACAATAAAGGATAAGTAATAGCGCTTTTACACACTGAGGGAAGCTGGTGTGGAAGTTTTGCTTTACATTTATCGGCATTACAAAAATAAGATAATAGGATCTTGAAGAGCATCTTAGCTGACTAATACGTTTTGGACTAGATTTTTTACATGGAAACAAATCAGTTTAATCAACCAAACTGCTAATTAAATGTCACTTTTTTTTTTTTTTGTAACACTTCCATTTAAACTCATGGTGAAGTCCACATAGAAAGACTAGTATACTGCTACTTTCTGTTGTATATGTACAGATTTGTTGTTAAAAATCCTGTTTGCCCTGATTGGACAGTAGCCTGGGCACACCCATCCCATTAGGACAGAGGACATTGAAAGCACCTACAAACTTATCAGATGATAAGATGTGTTACATGGAGCTTTTTTGATCAAAGTCCAGTTTGAATAAACATGTATTAACACCTAAACTTATCAGTAAAGTGAAGCCTTGTGTTCCTCAGGCTGTCCTGGAAAGGGTCATTCATGCTTTTGTCTTTAGACTGGACTACTACAACTCACTTTATACTGGGATTACGCAGTCTCTCCTCTGCCGCCTGCAGCTGGTCCAGAACTCAGCTGCTCGCCTGTTAACGGGGAAATGACGGTGTGAGCACATTACTCAGTTCCGGTCCTCAGGCCTTCCTACCCTGCATGTTTTATAGGCAACCCTACCTTAACACACCTGAATGAAAGAAAGGGCTCATTAAAAGGCTGCAAAGAACTTGATAAGGAAGTTTAATAATCTGACTCAGGTGCTTTGGAGGAGAAACGTTTCTAAAACATTCAGGGCAGGGGGACCAAAGGGCTGGATTTGAGAAACACTGGTTTAAATGGGCCCTGTGATGGACTGGCGAGCTGTACCCTGCCTTTCGCACAAAGAGGCTCCAGCTTCCCCGCGACCTTTAATTGGATTAAGCGGTTAGGATAATGAATGAGTGGTTTAAATGGTCTGGCACCTTTGTACCTTTCTGAGCTACTGCAGCATCATTGTCCCGTTAGAGCTCTTATATCGGAAGACCCGATGCTTCTAGTAGTCCCGAGGACTTGACTCATGGAAACAGAGCTTTTTCTGCAGCAGCCCCCGAACTCTGGAACAGTCTCCCTCTTTCTGAGAGGTCTGCGAGGACTTTAAGTGGTTTTAAGTATCTATTAAAAACTCATCTTTTTACGTTGACTTTTAACTCTGAGAGCAGGACCACTTGTCTTTTCTGTCTTATTTTGTCTTTTGAACGATTGTATTGTCTTTCAACTTTTTATTTTTGTGCTATTAATGTTGATTTTTATTCTATTTTACCTGTACAGCACTTTGGGTTACCTTGTGGTATGTGAAAGTGCTCTACAAATAAAGCCTGGATTGGCCTTGATTGGAATGCATTTTCTTCGAATAGGAGTTGTGATCTAAACCTTTTCATGATCTGATCAACAAGAATAAATGAATCTAATACAAACTGATGGTTGCTGTGATGTATGATCTTCATACACATCCTGGGACCATGTGGTGGTTAAGTGACCTGATTAGTTTTAAAGTTTGAAAACGAAGCAAAAAAAATGTGGCTGATGTGTTTTTGTGGGAAACTGAAGAAGTTAAGGATTATCAAAAGGCTTGAAACGAGAAGTTGTACATCCACTGCTTCAATAAAATTGAATGAAATTTGATCAAATCCTCTGAATCACTACTTGTTGCAAAAGCGTTACGTTATGTAATCTTTCCTTCCTGTAAACACACAACTGATTGCATCACTTTATTGCTGGAATGTCTGATAAGACTGATTTTAGTCAGTCAGAAGAAATATTTGTCCATATAAACATAGGTATTGATACATTAAAAACAAATAGTTCAAGACCGATTACAAGCAATTAAACTATTAATTTGATGAATGGGGACATTAAGACTTGACCTTATTCAGAACGGCAGGTTTTGATTGCTGTGAGTCATTTCTGCTATTCAGTCTGTCACTTTTCAACTTAGTAGCTGCTGTTAAATCTTACAAAAGATCCAGCTTGTAGAGTCTGTCATTGATATTATTAACAATACTCATTCAAAGTTTTGACCTTTCTGAATTTAGCTCTTATAACCCTAAAATGACATTTGAAATACTAACTCTGCATGTTTTAGTTTCTTTGTGGTTGTTTTTATGTCCTTATAATGGTTTCATAAATGCTTCATCATCAGCTCTGATCATGTCACCAGCGAGGGCTTGGAACAGCTCTTATGGACGAAGGTGGTCTTGCCATTATTAAATGATGTTCTCAGAAAGATAGTAAGATTTTGAAATAAACCAAAACGTTGGGAACACAAATTCTTCCTGAAGTGGATGAATGAGAAGCAACAAGAACTCTGTTTTCCAGCATGAGGCCTTTTCATGAGTCATTGAAATCCAGAGGAAATGTTATAGTTTATAAAAGTCTTTTAGATTTGATCGGATTATGTGTGGTGGTAGGTGTAGGGAGTTATAACAATAAAATGGACGTTTAATTGGAAAACATAAATGAAAACAGATGTCTGAGTAATGTTAAGCTTTTTTTGTTGTCTTTTTCTTTCGTACAGACTTGTGAAATGGACCTTACCTCACTTGAGTACCTGTAACATGAACACACCACTGCTAACAGCCTCTGCTGAGCAGCAGATTAAACCTTGTGATATGAACCGTGGAGAAACCTCCCCGAGCAGCAAGATCTCAGGGACAAGATGTAACCCTGCAGTGAAAGCTGACGTTCTGGACTCTGAACCTCTCACCAGGTCCCAAATCACAGAGCAAGCTCTGAAATCCAAGTCCGCTCTGTCAACAAAGCACAGCAGTGGTGAAGCAGAGGAAATGCAAGAAAGTGCCAAAAGTTCCAGAATGACTGTCCGTCTGTGAATACATACAGACACGTAGTGCAAGGGAATGCTTTGTACACTCACACACAAATTTATTTAAATATTTATTCATTCGCTTATCCATCCTTAGTCATTTATACTGCAACAGCATTGTTTCCTTGCATAGAGCACAGCTGACAATATCTCAGTAAAATAGGCATTTTTATGTTAGATGACTATTTGTGTTCATCCTCATGAAGACAGTAGTTTCTTATATGAGTTTTTATCATCAGAATCATGAAAATGCTGGTGCGCTACTGGAGTCTCTATTAATTTGTACGCAATTGGAAACCATGTCGTTTTGGATGCAAAAATGTCATTACATTTCACTGTCTGGAAAACAGCAAAGAAGCATTATTTTCACTGTCAATGAATTTATGACAGTCTGATTTTTTTTTTTTAATGTCTAATGACCTTTTTTTTTATGTCCAATGACCTTAAAAGGTCATTTGAGAAATATTTTCTGACAACTACACAAACAAATCACTCTTGGCGCCCACTGGTGGTCCCACAGGTCCATATCATAAATGGCAAAAATAGAGGCATTTCCTGTATGAGCCTACTGTGAGAAAACTGGTGAAAGATGGTAAAATATCCCTTATTTTTATCACTTCCTTATTCTGAAGTAAATGCTGTAATTAAAAACAGAAGGATGTTAAACCATAACGACAGTGAGACAAAAAAGTGGTCGTGTTAATGGAGTTAATGGTGTTTTTTTTTTTTTATCACAAACGCCGAGACTTTATCTTTCTGTGGTTATGATTATTATATGTGTAAAATACCTACACTCGTCCTTACCATAAACTGTATATAAAAAGGTGAATAGAAAAATATATAAATTAAATTAAAAAAATTATATAATAATTATATATATATATATATATATATATATATATATATATATATATATATATATATATATATATATATATATATATATATATATATATATATATATATATATATAAAATGATGTATAAAAGGATAAAAATGTCATCACATGCCACATGCTCTACTCCGCCTGTCTAGCTGGGCCGTCGGCACCTCTGGCCTGAGTAACCGAGCGCACCTCTCGCGCAGATGTAGGAACAGGAAGTTTGGAAACAGGAAAAATCTCTGAGACAGGAAGAAAAGTAAATTGTTAAAAGATGAGCCGAATTTATCACAACACGTCTTTGCAGAACAAGCCGGTACACAATGAGAAGTTTGACGGTGTGTGGTCACCGTGTGCGTTTGAAAGGTAGGAGCTCCGAGCTTTACATGCAGAGCAGCTGCCGTCCTTATTCTGAGGAGGAAACACCAAACTCCGGTAGATAAATGAGCTACTTGCTTCTTCACCAGCAAGTCTGAACCTTCGCCTAGAATTATTTTCAATGCAAATGTATAAGGTGCATTTTTGGAATATTAAAGGTGCCGCATCTTCAGCAGGAGCCATTGAAGCTCGGTGTAATGTCAGTAAAGAGCAGCTGTTCATGTGACAAATTCATGACACAAAGTACTCATGTTACCTTAAAATGACTAAACAATAACTGTGTCATTACATAATGAATTATTCAAAGAAAAAGTACTCTGTTTTATGTAAAAGCTGTCGCTTTTATAATATAAATGGCTTATTATTATTATTATTATTATTATTATTATTATTATTATTATTGTTATTATTATTGTTATATTGACTTATGTTACATTACGATTTCTTAATTAAAATTAATTGCTATAATAGGTGTATTTATTAAAATATTGTGACAATTTCTCTGCAGTCTTTTGGACTTCTAGTGGAACAAATATTTGAACACATCTCTATGTCACATTAAATTAAATTTTCCTTTGGAGTTTAATGAAGTATTTTTCATTTCATTTCATTTAATGAATTTTATTGAATTTAATCTAAATATGTCAGATGATGCTTGCATTATACTGACATCATACACAATTTTGCACAAGATTTCTGCACTTTTTGGTTCTTTTTTATCATCAATATTGTTTTTACTATGTTATTGTGTAAATTTATATAATGTATAACTGTATTATTATAACTTGAACTGATTATGACATGCCGCACCATTTGTCTTATTTAATTATCTGTCATTATATATGCAGCGATATCTGTATTGTGTTCCAAGACAAATGAAGACAATCTGTTTTACTTAACTTTACTTTACTTTACTTTACTTTAACTCTTCAGTGGAAGAAAATAATATTGTAGTTTTTCCACATTTTACATATATATTAAAATCATTCCAAAAGTACATTTTACTACTAACATAACTCTGCTTACACAAAACTCTATTCTATATCTACACAATTATTTGTTCGAATAATGTGATTTCTATGGATGTATGCAACAAACTGCAAACTGACACAGGTGAGCTGCACACTAAATTCATAAGATCATGTTACTGCTGTAAGTGATGGACATTTTGTTTTTTTTACCCAAGAAAAGAATTTATTTCAAGTATTGAGAATAAATAAAAACTTAATATAATCATTTTATATGTTTCATTTATGTATTTTCTCTTTCACACAGTGGTCCTGGGGTTCTTCTAGAAGGGAAGCTGCTGGATGTTTCCAGACATTCAATCAGTGACGCCAAAAGTCAAAAGGTACCATCGTAGATCCACACAGTTATGTACTATTGTTTATGTCTGATGTCCTTTCTCTTCAGGAGAATATATAACAGATATGTGTGATCATTTTTTACCTAAACTGCATATGTTCCTCTCTTATTTTGTTCATACAGAAAACTGTTTGACCCTTTAATTTCCTTTTTCTGGGAGTATTTTATGGCAACGATGAGCAGAAATTGTGCCATTGAAATGATTTATGAGTTTATTTTTTCCATACAGTTTTACAAGTAAACAATTAAATAAAAGTACAACAATTAATAAAAACACAACAATAGATTCTTCCAAACTTTTACAAAACAATATAAATCTCTCTGCTGCAACTGATAAAGTTTAATTAAAAAACAAAGTTAATTTCAGACGTGTTTCTTTTTTCTGCTGGGGTTCAGCATTTAAAACAAGCTTGATGTTTGTGAATTCAAGGCATTGAGTTTAATGAAACACAATTAACTGTGCAGTGAAAGACTTCTACCTTAAAGTTGTACCCAAATTGGACAAGTTAGTTTTATAGTGCAGCAATACATCAAACCGCACTTGCACATAGCAGGTGCTAAATCAAATTAAATCAAATCAAAATTTATTTGTATAGCACTTTTCCTGCTTAAAAACAATACAAAGTGCTTTACATTATAAAACAATTTACATCAAAGTAGATAAAACACTAACACACATACACATCCCCTTTCACCCACCCACAACCACCCTCACCCATGCCCTATTTGCCCTATAACAGTTAAAAGAAGATGAATATCAATAACTTTACCAAAGCGTTAAGGCAAACAAATCCTAATGTATTTACATATTGATCCAACGTGAGAGATTATTTGGTCACTCGTGTTATAAATCAAGCATATAATATTAAACAGTGATTGCTCCATTATGACTTTGAACGCAGCCTTTTGTGCCGTGATGACACTCCATTATGACTTTGAATGTAGCGTGATGACACTGAACGCACCAGGGTCGATGTGCTGCATCTGATCTAGCGAGCATACCAAAAACTATCATGTCGTCGTTTCCTGTTAACTCTGCATCTCCTACAGGTTCAGCGATAAACCAGAAAAAATATTTAATGCTTGAAGACAAATAAGGGCTTTGTGTGTTTAGCAGTTAATGTAGAGAAACAGCGTCCATAACATGTCTGTATGGATATGCTAATTAGCCACGTGGTCATCAGATGCCTTGAATCCTGTTGTAGCTGCCAGTTCGAGTCTGGTGAAGATCCCAGTACAACACACCAAGTGACACTGGGACATCCCTAGAACAGGTTGAATAACAATAATAATATTAATAAAAAAAAAAAAAATAATAATAAGGTTCTGAATAAAGTTATTATTTATGAACAGTTATAAACGATATAGAATGATTCATTTTTGCTGGTATGCTTTAAAACATACAGTAAAATACTCATAAAAATGATAAGAAAATTCTTAATACTAATGTGATTTTTAAAACACTGCCTTTTGATATAAATGGTCTTCAAGAAGTTTAGTAAACCTGATAAGAGTTGAAATGAATGAAATGAAAAATACTTCATTAATTCCCAAAGGGAAATTCAATATTGTAGTAGATAATTAACTTGAGGATGTCTTTTCCGGATGCTGATGGCTGCTGGCAGGAATGATCTTCTGCATCTTTCAGTCTTACATCGGACCTGAAGAAGCCTCTCACTGAACACACTATGTTGTTTCTTCATTGTGTTGTGGAGAGGGTGTGAAGAGTTGAAGGCTTAATTAAAAAGAAAAGCTTAACATCAGTTACTGATATATATTATATAAATAAAGTTATATAATGGATAGTTGTGGAAATGATAAAGATAGAATTTACACCAAAACATTCAGGTATTCCCCCAAAACTGTATGAATACAATGATGTGAAACCATGTAAGACGTTGTTGGATTGTGTGAATGTCTGATGACAGAAAGGCCGCTTGAGAGGAAAGAAGTTCAGAATATTTCACTATCAATATATGAGACTGAACATAAGCACAGACAGAAACTCAAACCACTCTTTGTTTTTCTTGTATCTTCTGTCGCTGGTAGGTTCGCTTCTATGTGCTGTACATCAAACCCAGCCGCATCCATCAGAGGAAGTTTGATGCCAGTGGGAAGGAGGTCGAGCCTAACTTCAGTGACACGAGAAAAGTCAACACTGGCTTCCTCATGTCATCCTACAGTGAGTAAACGGCAACAAACGTTTAAATTTGAGTTTGCATATTTCCTCGTCTGTAAAAACTTCATCCGTTTTTGGAGTGTTTGCCTGCTTTGCGGCATCACAACAGACTGAACAAGTGGTCAGAACAATCAGAAACTTCAACCGTGTGGGAAAAAGTTACACTTGAGCAAATATGTTTGAAAATGAGGACATTCAAGTTCACAGATAAGATAAAAACCAACAAATCTGGGAAGGATTTAAAACACAATTTAAGGGGAAAAAAAATTAAAGAGATTAAATAAAAAAGAAACAAAATGTGTGAAACAAAAGTTATACTTTGATGAATTAACTGTTATTTTGATAAAAGGTGGCAAAAAAAAAAGTTTCCAACTTTGTTAAAGCAGCTGTGAGTTTCAGCAGACCTGAAGGTTTTTGGGAATTTGTTCCACATGTGAGGAGCATAAAAACTCGTCTGACTGGTAGCAGAAAGTAGATTTTAACCTGGTGATCTGAGAGATCCGGTTGGTTCATAAGCAAAAACTCCTGAATGTATTTTGATCTCGAACCATTCAGTGCTTTCTAAACTAGCAGCAGCATTTTCAAGTCAGTTCTTTAACAGACAAGAAACCAGTGTAGAGACCAGAAGACTGGAGTTATATGGTCTATGTTCTTGATCTTAGTGAGGACTGGAGCAGCAGCGTTATGGGCTTACTGAAGCTGTGTGCTGCACCCCAAAAAGATAAATAATACGGCATTTATCTGCTACTGACCAACTAAACCAGCCGCGTATAGTTGGCACGAATGAACGAGCCAATAGGCAGGCGAGGTTGTCTTGCTCATGAATAATTAATATCCTCAAAGCACTAGCAACGCCAGCAACACCAGTAACCTCAAGGTCACGAGTTCGAATCCCTTTTGAAGCATGTCAAATCGGACATTTAAGAGTGGAGGTCATTTTAAGGGTTCAGTATGAACATCAGATTGGTAATGGTGGTATTAGTGGTACTGTTCATATATGTACACACATGAAAAATTATATGTATGTATATGTATATACAGTTTCCTTGCTTGTAGAAGTAGGCACTATTATTTTTAATATTATTTGTGCTATCATCATTATTATTATTACTGTATTGAGAAGAAGTTACATGATTAATATTTCTAAGAAGAGTTAGGACAAAATAAATTTGTACTTCCTACCACTTCCTTTTGTATATAAAAATTTAAAATGTAATTGTTAACTTTGGGTTTTTTTTTTCATGTACGTCTGTGGTGGAATTATTGGTTTGAATATTTATGACATGTTTGAAATAAATGATCTGATATAATTTTACTTATTATTGTATGAAACTCTATATTGTATTACCACTTAATGTCGGTGGACATATAACTGTATTGAAAAAAACTTTCCTACCACAAAGTACTTTCACAAAGTTATTTATCAGTGAAATTCTGTGCACATCAGCAGTTTCCTGTGTGGAGGACTTTGTGCTAACTGAGTATGAACAAAGTAATGTAAACATCACACAAATAATTAGGGAAAACATATGGCTCCAAAATATTAATTATAAGTATAATACAATACTTTACAGTGAATAACAGTGTGTGTAAGGGGCAGAGTTTGTGTGTGTGTGTGTGTGCATGTGTGTGTGTAAGAGCAAGTGAAAATGAATGAGTGAGAAAAGTTGTAAAGAGGTTACAAAAATGAATATATAAATATCAACATATATTTGAAATAATAAAATAAATGTGTATAAACATAACTTTACAGTAAAAAAAGAAATTACAGATATTTACAATGACTATTATTGAATAATGAACGAAGCAAATGGTTTTACAAGAAAGCGTATGTACAGACAACTCTATATATCAAAACATGTTTGTAAAATATGATAAAATAAGTGTATCATACCGCATAAAACGTTTTACATGAGCAGAAAACATTTCAATGAGAATAAAATATATACAATTAGATTATTTCCTTTCCTCTGACCATCTCTTTTTCTCAAGGTCATAAAATGGAGACTTCTGGAAGTCTTTCCAAGTCATTTCAGTCTCCATGCCCTGGCCACGATACAAGGCGTGCACTTTGGCGGGGCAGTATATATATTTCCCTGCAACACCAGGAAAGCCTGTGTGGATGTGTGGGCTGTTTGGTCCTTGCTTCAGCTCACTGTGGTAGAACCTGCAAAGTCGGCCAGGCCGCTGGCTTGTCTCAGGCCTCTTCCTCTTCTCTGATCTCTCCTCTGCCCGTTGCTTAGTAGCATCCAGCTCCCTCTGGAAAAAGTCTGTCTGGACAAACTTCTCAAAGGGCATCTTGGGGTCTGAAAGACCCTCAGCAGAAAACAGCTGATGGACCTTCTGGGAACAGTAGAAATAACGGACCGGTCCTTGCTGGTAAAAAAAAGTGGACGGAGGATCCATCTGTCTCATAGCGAGACTTGGGCTGTCCACAGGCAAGACAGGTCTTTGTTTGCCTTTTCTTTTGTTCCAGCTGCTGCTGCTGCTGCTGCTGCTTCTGCCTCACCAAGATGCCCTCCACGATCCTCTCTACAGACTCCTCTGTCAGAGGGGTGGGTGGATTAAACACAGCTGGTTCTATGTTTACCACAGGAACACTTGTTGTGTCACTTCCTGCTGTCAGGGAATGCCACAACTGCTGTGTCTCTTGAAGTTTTTCTGGACTGATGTTCAGTGACGATTTAGTGTTAAGCATTTTAGCACGGTTGTTGACATAACGTGTTATGTGCAGCTTGGTAGTGGGGTGGAGCATACTGTTTGGATCAGCCACAGACAGATGGACCATTTCGGCATACTCATGATCCACCAGCTTCAGCAGGTCCTTCTTTCCATGATGCTTCTGCAACAACAGGTCAATGGCTGCAAGCATGGGTGGAGTCCAGCGTGTGTGGTCCAGCACAAAAACACGTCCACCTGTCTTGACGGGCCCGGTGCGAGCACTCCTTGGTGAGGACTGTACCGGAAGGGGCTGGGAAGATGAAATTTCTGGTACACAAAGAAAAGAGCTCAGATTTAGTTGATATCAACAATAACATAACACAATGTACAACTATGTGTTATATCTACTTACCCGTTGCAGCTGAAAACTTCTGAGGGGACCCCAATGTGACCTCCTGCTTCTGGAGGGTGACAGCAGGAGACAACATTACAGAGGGTGGAGCCCAGCTGGAAGATAGTGCAGAGGCTGCAGGAGCAGGATGGGTTGTAGTCGGAGCAGGAGTTGGGGTGGGAACAGGAGAAGGATGAGTAGGAGCAGAAGGACTGGTTGAAGCAGGCGCAGGACCTGAGATGTGAGTAGGAAGGGTTGGATCAGAAGCAGGAGGGGTGAATGGCACATGGACAGGGAGTACAGCTTCCTCGTCTCTCTTCCGAGTCCGGTGCTTGTCCCAGTCCAGAGGGACTGGACGGCAGCCTGGCTCAAGATAATCTAGGCCAAACCTCTCGCCTGTGTCCCTGTCTGAGAGGCAAAGTGCAGGGTACTTTGCCTGTCCAGTCACTCTCCTAGAAGCAGAGTTCAGCTCAACAATGAGACCTGGATCGAACACAGCAGGCAGGACCAGGAATGGCTGCTTGAGGTCTACCAACCGCTGGTAGTTCCATCGGGCTACACCAGTCAAACCCTGAGCCTGGAAGAGCTCTGTGGACACATGTGTGCCAGTGATCCACTGGGCTTGGTGGAAGTGATAGCCCTCCTGCTGCGAGGTGCCTCGGACTGGGATCCAGATTGGCACTTTGGCGCCCTCACCAGGTACATGGTTGAGCTGTATCATTCCTCCACTCCTGTACATGATGCCCTCTGAGAGTACTGGATCACTTAGGCACCCACGAAGCACATGGACCCTCTGGATACGCCAAGTCTTCAGCATACATGACTTGAACAAAGGGACATTGTCTGGGTCTGTGGCCAGGTGAAAATGTCTCAAGACCTTTTCCACTCTGTCAAGAAGCTCCGTGGGTGGTGGGATCCGTGTCCTACAATGCTCACGGATGTGTTGTTTTGTCGGAGTGGCTGGATGGATCCCACAGAACTTGTAGGCATCCTGAAGCCTCTTCAAATCCTCCTGGTCCACAATGCTGAAGGCTGCAGAGAGCATCTGGCAGAAGGAACTGTAGAGAGGGTGATGCTCTGAGATGCAGCCACGGGAAAATCGCCTCATGCAATGAAAAAGGTCC